>NC_090932.1:295599860-295938718 GCF_040938575.1 Ambystoma mexicanum
AAGGCACATTACCCTGCCTTGCAGATTGTACCCGCTTGAACATTTTGTGCTTGGAGGCATGGGTGGTGGTACAGCAAACTGAATCACCAAGAATGTGGGAGAGTCAAAGTTTTACACAATCGATTCAAGCAGGATTATTCGCCAGTCAGAAAATTCGAAGTGCATTCATAAATTGCTGTACTCAACAGAAAATACGTATGAAAGATTCATGAGCTATTAATCACTGCTTGGCAGTGGACCATGTTGTCTGGAAGACATTGGGGTAGTTCTGGGGCTAATTATTTTGTTAATTTTCTGCTTTTTAGACAGTCTCTTATATAGTAAAATGTTCTTAATGATGTAAATGACACATCCCTATTATAATCGAGCCGTGTATAATGTTTATAATTAAGTATACAGTTATACACTGATATCTGACTGCATGCGTGACATGGTCTACCGAGACTTTTAACATCCCTTTTGAAAGCTTAGTTGAGTCACAAACATTGTATTACATTAGCACGTGCTAAAAAGAAAAATAGCTCATCCTCAACATTTCAAGTTATTGTATAGCGCGTCTATATGGAATTAAGTTTGATAGGTTCCCCAAAAAGAATTAATCTGTCAAAGAGATCGTTGGGGTAGAAATCTACACAACAATTGAAGTTGGCACATCAAAACCCTAATATATATGAAGAAGGATATTCTCAGAAAATGGGTCTAGGTTAATGGAACTCTCTAACAGCAATTCTCTTTCTCCAGATTTTATATTGACAGCCATATAAGAAACAGGGTTCAACACTTGCTACGATAAAGAAAGATAGGTTCATGTAGGTAAAATTATAAAACAAAATTAAATGTAATTTGAATACTGAATCCATCAATGAACTTCCATCATACATGTTATGATATCTGTTAAAGTCAGTCCTGAAGGAGAGCTGATATCAGCGAAACATGTATTTGCAAGAGTGAGATGTATATACATGATACAGTGGCAAATGCAAGGAGTGTGCCACTTTATGTACGTAAAGACCTGCAATAAGGAAGTAAATAAATTGGTGTGTATTTGTTTTTTCACACGCAAATAAAGCGGCTTTACGCAGCAAGGTGTCCCTCGGAGATCCTCAATACTACTTCAAATGACCGATTTACAAAAACGTTTTACAATGGAGCAATCCCATAGGTAAATGCTTGGCAAACAGGCCTCATATTGGTCAAGTGCAGGAATTCCTGCTACAATACCATTTCATCAATGTGCTGGCACAATCATTTTGTTAACATCCAAGATGGCGGTCTGGTTTTACTCTGGTTACTTCAACCACACAAAGCTAAATTCTCACTCATGCAAATAGCTCAATCGTCTTGATTTGGGGTTACCCAGTCCCGATAAGGATCGGGGTATTTGAGAGAAAGGGGCTTGGGGAGGGAAGTGATTATGGAACATTTTCTGTACAACATATACCTCTATTTGGGCTTCAGGGTTAGAGCTGGACTTTTAATTGAGAAATAACATTTGAGGAGTAAGTAGAATGTGAACCTTCGGTTTGCACTTAGTTTGGGGGCAAGCTGTTTTCTGGCCAATCTGCGTCGATTTGAATTTAATATGTATTTAAAAATCCCTGCCACAAACTTCGTGTCCTATCATTATGGCTAGGACGTGGTCGACGGTTATATTGCCAATCAAGTTAAACTTATGACAAATGCTCTTCTGCGTGTTAAAAGCACAAGACTGTCCTTGTTTCTTGCTCGTCTAAATCAAGCTTAAATCTTTCATCCAGGTTCCTCACTATAGAAATTCTGCACCAGTGCAAGGGCACATTTGCACGTATGAGCTTGAGGGCAAAAAATCCCCCAGTGCAACAAAAAAAAACTATTTTAATGCAGTTGTGCACATGGGCAGATTTTCCCTAGTACAAATATCAAGCTTTGCCCAGGTGCAAACATACATTGAAACAATAATATTTGTGTTTGTTTTTGTTCTGGGGCAATCTTGGTCCTAGTGATAATACTGTGCACCAAGTGCAAACCAGGCTATACAAGCTTGCTATGTTTGCCATGTCTTTGGACTGATCAAGTACCGGCTGCCTGGCATAAAGGGTCTAGTCAAAGCCACGCTACAAATAAATTGATTTTTCCTGGTAGACAATCGGGCTTCTGGTGCCTGTATTTGTAGAACCCTGCTTCAACATTAAAGGAATGGTGCGGTCAGATATATTATTGTTCCTATGGTTCGGCCATGTGTTTTTAACCATAAGTCGATCGATCGTACAAACATTTCCTATGCACCTTGCCGGAGTTTTCGTCTCTTGAATACAAGTGAAATCAGGCAGCAGGGTGCGGCCATCTTGTGACAATCTTATCACTTGCAGCATCACCCTGGGTGACCTGCCTTTCTGGCACTAAATCATATACCCCCGCCCCTGAGCCTGACAAGCACTAGACGCGTACCGCCCATTTCACAACGCCAAAGCACGTCTCGTGTCCACATTCTCTGTGCTTCAGCTAATGACGTGTCGCCATGGAAATGGCAGGACGCCTCTTTCCTCAATAAGTATAAACAGACGGTTTCACAAAACACAACAGCAGATTTTCTATTCCATTCCTCTCACTGTATTTCTTTGAGTATTCTGTGACTAATATCTGTCCTCCGGTCAGCTACCTTGGTTGCTTGTAGCCCATGTGAACAGATCCAAGTACCATCGCTATAAATTATTTTCGTTTGTTTACCACACAATGGCAACAATAATGCCCTACCAGTAGGAGCCTGAGTATTCCGAGGAGGAATTACTGGAAAGAGAAAGATGCGGAAACGATGGGGCTTCGGACGACAGTTGGGAGGACGATTCAACAGATCAAGAGCCTGGGCCTAGTCGCATGGACGGCGTCTCCACCTGGGGTACCTGCAATCGGTGCGCACTAATGCCAACCGAGGAGGAGAACTGCTGCTTCCGAGAAAACTCTGGATGCTTGACCTACATATCGGAAGGCGGCACATGGCCACAATGCGTTACCGAGCTGTCAGACTTCAGGGCAGCCTGCCTCACACGGTCAGTGTTGAGGATTTTGATGGTGCTTATGCATGAACTTCGCGCAACAGTTCGCTCTCGTAATCCAAGTAACGAGTAAGTATACTCTGGTAGTGATGTCAGTTAGGCCACTACAATTTCATGGTTTTCTCCTATATTCTCGTAACTTCAATATATCATTGTCATATCAATTTAGTCTTGCAATTCTCTAGTAATAGTCGTATAAAAGCCGTTCAATATTGTGCAGTGTCTAGTTAGCATTTCTACTGGGAAAAATGCCATTGGATACTAGAATTGTCATTGACAACTAAGGTTTAATACATTTATCTTGGTCATTTAAAAACAGTTTCTATCTTTCTCTTTCACAGGTGGTACCAGCTGGTGGCCTATCGTTCTTTTACATGGTGGCTTCAAGGGAGGCTTGGACACTGCGTTCGACGAGTAATACCCGCCTGTGTAGTTGGTGCCATTAGAGAAACTTTCCCCAGTGACAGCGGTCAGTACAGGGGATTTTCCCTCACTGTGCTGCAACCAGACCTTTACAATGTGTAGTAATTTTGTGCCATCAAAATAAGAAACAAAATAAAACACAACTTATTTTTTATCAATGGTTGTTTCAATTTTTAAGTGAATCAAGTATGTCTCCGTTCAGCAGTGTTCCTGTGCCTTGTCTGCACACCCCAGGCCCATCCATCCCCCCTCCACTATCAAAGTCAGTTCGCACAAGTGGATGTGCACTGCCAAGGGGTGCTGTCAGGGGCGTGAACGGCCAAGGTGCCAAAGACAATGTACACTTCAAAGCTATCGTTTGCGCAGGGGTCATTGTTCACAAGGCCTCCTCAGACTATGTGCCTTCAGGCGGGCTCACCTTGAAGCAGGCTGCGCCCCTGCAATCCACATAAGTGTGTCTCCATTCAGTAGTGTTCCGGTGCCTTGTCTGCATGCCCCAGGCCCAACCATCTCCCCTCTACTATCAAAGGAAGTTCGCACCAGTCAGGGGCGCGAACGGCCAAGGTGCCAAAGACCATGTACACTTCAAAGCTATCTTTCGCGCAGGGGTCATTGTTCACAAGGCCTCCTCAGACCCTGTGTCTCCAGGCAGGCTCCCCTTGAAGCAGGCCACACCCCTGCAATCCACATAAGTGTGTCTCCGTTCAGCAGGGTTCTGGTGCCTTGTATGCACGCCCCAAGCCCATCCATACTCCCTCCACTATCAAAGGCAGTTTGCAACAGTCAGGGGTGCGAACTGCCAAGGTGCCAAAGACCATGTACAACTCAAAGCTATCTTTCGTGCAGGGGTAATTGTTCACAAGGCCTCCTCACACCCTGTGTCTCCACACAGGCTCACCTTGAAGCAGGCCGCGCCCCTGCAATCCACATAATACCACGGCATATACACGTCATTCATTCACAAACACACACCTTTTTTGTAATTCTTTATAAACCACTTGATATTTATCATGAGAACATCTTTGAGCACTGCAAGTCAACTCGTGAACATGCTACCTGAGAACCCCGGTTGAGCGATGCTAATGTGCTCTTCGTCATGTTATCTGTGAACTTCTGTGACCGCTTCGAGTGAACTTGTCAGTGTGCTACCTGTGAACATCTCCCTGTTCTCCGGCCACTAACTACTCTGCTTGCTGAATCTAACTGTTTGTTGGTCAAGGTAAGGGCATGTATCCTAATCATATCTCTTTCATTTGTAAATTTCTATCTACTTCAAAGTAACATACTCAGCAGTGCTATGTCATTTGTCTCATTGCTATTGACGTGAGTTTCATTTGTTATGTTATCGATATATCAATTTTCATCAGTGTCAATTGGCATCGAATTGCATCCTTCGCGGACCGTGTCTATAATATAAGCATGTTTCCTTTTCATGCATGATAGAACATTCAAGGGACGAGTAACATGTTCTGATTTTCAACACATAAATTAATTGTTTGTGAAAGTTATCCTATAATACAGCCGCCCACGCTGCACTGGTTTTGCTGTGGTGCCCAAAAGAATGCGTGCATTGAACAATGTATGGTCTAATTCCTTCTTTCTCACATTTTTATGCAAAATACATTTTGAATAAGGTTGACCTTTATTTTGCAGAATTTACAACAATGCCTGCATGTTCTATTCTCGGTTGCCCTTCAAAGACCCATGATAAATCTGAAGGCATCACAATGCATGTATTCCCTAAGACTGTTGATCGAATAAGAGAATGGGTCAGATATTGCGGATATCCACTGGAAGTGCTTGAAAGTAGAGTCAAAAAAGTCTTGGAGGACAAGAGGGGTGATCGATACCGCATCTGCAGCCTGCACTTTACCCTGAATATGTACGACACATCCTTTTACATAAAGAAGAATCAACTGAGAACAACTCAAAAATTGGTCCCAAACGCTATTCCGACTTTATTCTTTCACATGCCGCCACAGGTAAGTCACGCTTCTGGATTTAGCTTTAGGCCTTGCGGTAGTGTGCAGGTAACCAAAAGGATTGATTGGTATTTTAGGTGTAAATGTCACTTATAATACTTTCGATATTTATATTATTGAATAGCTTTTTAAATAATGACCATTTTGCTAAACATCTTTCCTTGTTTTAGAACCCTCATAGAAAATTGATTTATAGGCACAGATAACTATGCTATATTATGCATTTAAATAAGCATAATTTTCTTGTATTCAGTCTCCTTACATGCCACTTTTTAATGTTAGCATTTCTAAATCAAATAATACTTTCCATTTAAAACTCCATGACTATCCACCGAATATGAAGCAACAAGATTCAACATCCATGTCTTGCCATGAGGCATCAACCACTTCGAGCGCGTATCAGGTAATCTTACTTAGCTATTCTGTTCCAGACTTGTTTTATTCATGGAATTTGAGATAATGTGAGGATATTTTCGTATCGTGTAATTGTTTTACACAATGTTTCATTCGTGGTTTGCTATTGATATGTACCTTTGTCCTCTTTCCAAAGTGTGTGCCCAGTTTCCAATATTTTAATCCATACTAATGCAAGTACAGTGTTTCAGGGAGATGCTGCAGCGTCCTCTACAATTACAACATCCCTCGTAGTTTGATCCAGATGTATGGGTACTGACAGTTACATCGAACAAGATAATCTGATGATATTTACATATTGTGTAATTGTTTTACACAATGTTTCATTCGTGTTTTGCTATTGATATGTACCTTTGTTGTCTTTCCAAAGTCTGTGTCCAGCTTCCAATATTTTAATTCATACCAATCCAAGTACTGTGTTTCAGGTAGATGTTGGAGCGTCCTCTACAATTATATTATCCCTTGTAGTTGATCCAGAGCTAGACCTTGTAGTTGATCCGGAGCCAGAGGTATGCGTACTGACAGTACCCTCTAATGAAAGAAAGTCGGTCTAATTGTATGTGTAATGAAAATGACTTATTTTAAATGGATAATCTTTTCTAGGAATGTATACAAGATCCGTATATTGAACGGGAGGCATGTGGATCTGAGTCGGTGATCCAGCTTGCTGATGGTGATGTTAGAGTAGAGAAGGTTTCAAAGAAAAGAAAGAAAAATAAGGTTAGTTATAAACAGTTTATTTTTTTAGCAATTGTTTTGTGCTGAGGCCTTCATTATATGCTTTTTTAATGTAAATTGTACAATACTGTATGTTGGATTTACACTGAATATCCCTTTTCCTATCTGTCCTGTAGTTGCCCAATGGAGTACGGACTATGCAGACACAAACAGCGACACAAATGAGAGATGCTGCTTGCCAAAGGGTTTTCACCATTGAGGGACTATTAATTGAGGCGCAGCGTGTTCACTCTCGAGATGCCTTGTCCAATGGCCAGAAAATTAATTTAATGTGACACAATCGACACCCGTCAAAAAAATGCCCCCCAAAAAACTGTCGACATTGATGTTTTCTCCTATCCATGGTCAAGTAACAGATGTTGAAATGACAGAGACTGAAGCATCAACACTATTGACCGACGAACTAGACAAAGATATCAACTATGTCCAGTTTGGCTGATATGTCCACAACGGCCCAGTCTGAAACAACAGTGATGCAGGATGACAGTCTAATAAAAGAGGCCAAATACTTAGTATTCGACAGCAGCTTGATGGAGATTATAAAGATGCTGAAATGTGTGCATTCAGTGAGAGGGGAAGTATGTGGGAAGCCATTGGTGAATGTGACTCGTCTAACACAAGGCAGTAACCTCAAAATACATGCCACTTGTGAAAAGTTACATAAAACATTTTCATGGTCCGCTCAACCGATGCTGGGGAAACTGCCAGCTGGCAATCTACCGTGTGCAGCAGCTTTACTTTTCAGTGGCTCTAGTTTCACAAAGTTATCCAGTTTCTTTCAGTTTGTTTCTAAAACACAGTACTACAAATACCAACATGATTATCTATTCCCTGCCATTAGTGAAGCTTGGAACATTGAACATTTGTCTATTCAAAGTACATTCTCTGACAAATGGTTCAGGCTAGCCAGCGATGGACAGTGTGACAGCCCCGGATTTTCTGCTAAGTACTGCACATACCATTTTCAGGACATGGAAAGTAAGAAAATTGTGAGTTTGGTGGTCATGCAGGTGTCCCAATGTAAATCCTCAGTGGCCATGGAGAGACTTGGTTTTATAAAATCACTGGAATATCTACAATCGAGGGGAATGCAAATCAACCTCATAGCCATGGACAGACACGTTTCAATAGCCAAGACAATGAGAGAGCAGTTTTCAAATATGAAACATCAATTTGATATATGGCATGTTGCCAAATCAATCAATAAAGAAATCTCGGCTGCAGGAAAAAAAAGAGTTTGGAAAGTATTTCACAGTGGTCCCAGTCTTTCAGCAACCATCTTTGGTGGAGCTCCAAAACATGTGATGGGTCTGTGGAAATTCTACTGGAAAAATGGCGGTCACTAATGCACCACTGTTCCAACATTCACCACTGGACAGAAAACCAACATTTCCACCAATGTGAACATGGCCCTTTGTCCCCAGAGCAGGCACAGAAGAAGAAGTGGTGGATTCCATCTTCACCTCCACACAAAGCCCTTGAGAAGGTTGTGTTTCATAAAACTCTATCAAGAGATCTGAAGGGACTCACAGAATTCTGTCACACAGGAGATTTGGATGTGTTCCACAATATGTGCCTAAAGTACAGGCCAAAGAGATTGCATTTCGGCATCGGAGGCATGAAATATAGGACATTACTAGCGTTATTAGCGCATAACGAGAATGTAGTCCGTGAACAATCTAGGACTGCAGGAAACTTAGGGATGCTTCGCTACACTATGGCCTTTACGAAAAGAAGCAAAAAATGGGTGGTCAAGCCAGTATTTGAGAAAATGGAATTCGATTTTGTGAAAGAACTTATTATTTATGTCGTAGAGATGCATACTCATGGAATTGCACGCAAATCTGTTCAGAGCACACATACATTGCCACAAAACATTGCCAACGTGCCATGTCCACCCAAAGCAGAGCTCGTTGAACAGTTCAAATCCCGGTACAAATGATTACCATCTGTTTTTTATTTTTGCCAAAAATGTTTTTATAAAGTGTCCAAATAAAGTATGCAATTTTTCTTTTGAAATCTATCCTCTTAGTCCTTTTAAAAAAAAAATAGTACAATTATTACGATTGACATACAATGTAACACTGCTTTCACATTTCACAGTTTAGTCGAGCTACTGTGGGACCTTCATTTTTCATGTTAGTGCCCGATGGATAACAGTGTGTTAGAATCTTTGGGTTTTGGCAGTTGCCTTGCCATAAAGTTCCCCAAACAGCTGAATATTTGCTCGTCACACAAAAGGGATGAGACCTAGGCTACATAACATACTAGGCACGCAAGAAGTGCTGACTGAAAACATGCCATGGGGTAGGAGGCTGTGAGATAAGCAGAGGTGGGCCTATTACTAGACACACTTTGACTCAGTTTTTGTGTTACATCGATTATAATTTTGTAGTAGATGGCATTCTGTCATTGGCAAGTTTCCCCTACCTCTCAGCAGCGCCACGAACAGCGAGCAGTGACAGCCCCTAATTTTTTCCTCCAGGTCCCGTGCTTCAAAATGCAAGTTCTCATGGATGCGTTGACACAGGATGTTGCAAAGTAAGAATGTATGTTCATTGTGAGTGAAGGTCACCAGCTTTGAATTTTTGCTTGGGAGCTAGGGAGGCCCAAGCGTCGCGCACACTGTATAAGGTTCTATTTTTTTTTACCTTGAGAGACAGGGACCATTCCGAAAGGGATTGAATTGAAGGAGGGGTGTAATAACGTATGATATGATAAGGTTGTCCATTCCAAAACTGAACCTAGTTACATGTAAGTTCAGTTTATGAAAAATCGTTGACACGAACGGAGGAGTCTGCATTACGGTCTGCATTACGTCAAGAGAATGGAAATGCTGAATATAATGTAAGTTTCTCTTTAGACGATTTTATACCAGAACTAGTTGAAATACGAATAGCTGACCGTTATTGCTGGGTTACATTGTACTTGTTCCTTCTGTGTGGCATATTGCAATGAAGTGCTAGTACAACCTTTGTGTGCTGGTCTTTCTACCGGGCACATGGGCAGTCCAGCATCGACACGCATGTAGACCACCACTGGTTTCCCCCTGGTTCTACGCTAATAAATCATTACATTGTGTGTGCACCTCGAATTGTTGCCTCAGTTTACGCATTATGTTTAGAGCTCAACATACTCCATTGCACTATCCTCGGAAGCAAATAGCGGAGTACTTTGATATTCCATGTTGTATTCTCTCGGTTCACATTGTGTCACCTCTGCGCTAATAAAGAAAATGATTCATTGTAATAAAGATCGGCTACTGAGACACATTTCTATTTTTATGTTTTGCAAACAGGTACATCGTGCCATTCTGCGATTGTCATCTATTCCAGACCCCAACCGATGGATTCTTCAATCTCCAGCTGCAGCTACATTTCAATCATTGGATTTATTTGACTATTCTTTGGAATGATCGACAAGGGCCAATATGCCATTATGCTGTACCAGCGATTAGGAGCAACATAACAACCTTTACAGTGGTTTATAGCCAAGTTGATGCACCAGCCTTGCAATACAGCTTGCGACCAAAGTGCTTCATTTACCCAAAACGAACACCCTGTGTACCAAAAAGGTACAGCGCGTGACTCACGATAAACATTTGCTGATTTGCGGATCGAGAGCAAAGAAAAAAAGTTCCATTTTGATTGAATATGTCAGACGCCGAATGTTATTGAAACATTTAATGTGATATAAATGTACTTTACCTAGTTTACAGTCTTGCTGTTTCCTTTTAAAGTACAGTTCCATATTCCTAATTGTGATGCGCTGTGCTGTGAGACGATGTGTGTTGTTTTCTGGGTTCTGCGTCAAATCGCGTAGGTGACGACTTGGCGCGTTTGGCTATGCTGCCCAGTAACGTCACAGAGAGAGGCAGAGAATATCAATGATTTGGTGATGTCAGGCTCAGGGGCGGGGGGATATGATTTAGTGCCGCAAAGGCAGGTCACCCAGGGCGATGCGGCAAGTGATAAGATTATCACAAGATGGCCGCACCCTGCTGCCTGATTTCGCTTGTGTTCAAAAGACGAAAAATCTGTTAAGGTGCATAGGAAATTTTTGTATGATCGATCAACGTATGGCTAAAAACACATGGCCGAACCATATGGACAATAATATTTCTGACGAACCATTCCTTTAAGACTGTCCGCGGTATAACCGAACCAATATATCATCGGTCTATGATCAGTTTCAACCCGTCACATGTTGCACACTCTCCCTTTCTGCACGCCCTGGCACGCCCACACTATTTTAGTATATGAACACTTTTATTGGCAAGTGTAACTTTTCTTCTGATTTTTCCATTTTAAGCAACCTTTATTTCAATCTCCTCATTTTACTTTTTCCACTTTTCACAGAGGTTTTTGTCAGGTGGGTATATTTATAGATTTTGTAGAAGACGTTGCACCTGCTATTTCTTCTCATTGTATCCCTTCCCCACCTGTCCTCTTATTTATAAGCAAAGAAGCACCCCACGCGTGGGAAGATATATATCGTGTGGGGAGGCTGGTTGGTTACGTGACATCGGTGGCCTTCTGGAGGAGAAGATTTGGGCGCCGATATGGGCATGGGATGGGTGGGAGACAAACATCTCTGTGGCTAGAGGGACATCAGACAACGTTTCTGCCATAGAGCGTGGCAAATGACTGTCTTGTAGGGGTCATTGGGGTCGCAAAGTAAAGAGGAACTTTGTGTCATTGTGGGTGAAGAGACCTTCAGCTGAAGGCAAGGGTCATGGAGAAGGCTAGACTCGTTTGGGGAGGACGCAATAACAAAAATGCTCTCCGCCCGTGTCTGCATGAAGGGGGATGGTTATGGCCAGCTTGACAGTGTAAATCCCCCTCTCAGTTTACATACAAATAGTCTAAGAACCACAGAACGGAGGGGTGGGCAGCAAACCGCCACAGAAGCTAAGTCCTCAGCTTGACCCTGAATTGTCTTCATTTCCTGTCAATTTTAACAAAAGGGGCTTCCAAAGAGCCTGCTAAGCAACCTGACCTCTGCACAAGGACCCTCAGGGTTAGGGCTAGCGCTGTTTCTAAAGCCTGTCTAATGTCCAGGGGGTTGAAGGGAAGTATGCAAGGCAGGACATTGCAAACACACACACACGTTTGCTCCGCCAGCCCTTATTGAAAGACATATGAATTCTCTTTTTAAATTTCTTTAAAAAATGTCAAGTGAATACACATAACATTACAATAGTGCTGCTTCTAAGCAAAAACGCTAATACGCTTGTAACCCTAATTTTCCTTGGTATGTGGCTAAATAAAGTGGAAGACAAACAAGGAGAACTAATCAGGAGGATCCCGATTTATATATTTATTTTTTTGCATCAGTGTACAGACATTACCGTGTCTGTAACTTAGCCGTTTCTTCGGGTATTACGGAAGGTTGAATTAGTGTTTGGATGATATTGAAATGAAAATACATGTTTTAGTAAGCAAATCATTTGGAAAGTCCAATTGTTTTGCAGGTGCAAATTGGCTAAACAAATGAAGATACTGAAATAATTATTTAAGCAATTATGACCAGGTTTAAGGGTTTGACCTGGAGGTTACAGCATGTGGCCCATTGCCCCATTTAGGAGACTGATCCTTAGCGAGGGGTCTTTAACGAGGGCCTTATATGGTATTATTGCTTTGAGCAACGAGGATCAAGCCCCTTGGTAAAAGAAAGGTTACATTTGCTAAGGCCATCACACAACCCATTGAATCAGCATTAAAAAAAACAAGATGACAACCATGGGATGGAAATGCTCGACTGCGAGTGGAGACCATCTTCTGTTTTCATGACTTTGGAGGGTGGGCAGCCACATTAAAGGTGAAGGGGCCAGCCGAGTGCCTCATCCTGGTAAGGTATGCAGATGCAAAGGGAGAGTTGGGGCAGTGGCATTGGAGGTGGAAGGTATTAGCGATGCCCCTACTAGCCAGAAACACCAGGGAGGTTCTAGTGGACCAGATCGGTCAAAGGCAGATTGTAGAGATAGGAGGGGGAACAAGGCAGTGGTGCTTCACGAAGGGGCAAAGAGGTTACAGCATCGAGGGTAGTACCTTCAAGCCCTTAGTGCATGGCGGCAGTCACCCAATAGGAATACCCCAAAGCCTGTTGCCTGGCTCTTGGAGGAGTAGGCCCTGAGCTGGAAGGTGCAGCCATTCGCCTACCCATCTGCGGAAACGCAGAGACATGTACCAAGCTGCATCCCATGGCCCCCATGTGCGTGCACCCACAACCAGGTTTGGGAATACCACCAACACCTGCAACCTGAAGACAAAGGCAAGGGTAGGGACATGAACTGCAAGTCAGGGGATGCCACGCCCTTGGACATTCTACAAGACTTTGAGTTTGTGTTAAGCCGTCTTGAGGTTTTTTCCAAACTCATATGTTTACCCCTGAATAAAAGAATTGTGGAAACTGTAAAAACCAATGTCTGTACCTTTGTGCCTCCTACCCGGCTATCATGGCGCAAAGTGGCCAGATGTTTAAACCCTAAACGCAATAAATTATGCAAAGTCAATACGATAGGAAGGGAACACATCAAAGCTTACCCCTAAAATATATCTGATGAGAATAGCTAAGCACAGGGAATGATGGACATTTCACAGAAATGATTGATTTCATTGATATTAGCATTATCTGTAGCCTCTTTTGCAGCCTTTTTTTGCACTGACGGGCATTAATGATGATGACATCTGATGGGAGCACTGCGCGTGCCCTATTTCTTTTAAATGCCTATCTCCCTTTTTTCTCACCATCTTTCTGTTTCCTCCCTCCTGTTCCACCCATGCACTTCTCTGCAGGCATTAAATCCTCCCTGGCCTTTATTCAGCCTTTCCTCTTCTGATCGTAACAAGCAATCTCTGTGTATATGATGTCTGAAGTCTCCGAGAACTTGCAATCCCTCTGTATATGATGTCTAAACTCTCTGAGAACTTGCAATCCCTCTGTGTATGATGTCTGAAGTCTCCGAGAACTTGCAATCCCTCTGTATGTGATGTCTAAACTCTCTGAGAACTTGCAATCCCTCTGTATATGATGTCTGAAGCCTCTGAGAACTTGCAATCCCCCTGTATATGATGTCAGAACTCTCTGAGAACTTGCAATCCCTCTCTATATGATGTCTGAAGTTTCTGAGAACTTGCAATCCCTCTGTGTATGATGTCTGAAGTCTCTGAGAACTTGCAATCCCTCTGTAGATGATGTCTGAAGTCTCTGAGAACTTGCAATCCCTCTGTGTATGATGTCTGAAGTCTCTGAGAACTTGCAATCCCTCTGTGTATGATGTCTGAAGTCTCTGAGAACTTGCAATCCTTCTGTGTATGATGTCTGAAGTCTCTGAGAACTTGCAATCCCTCTGTGTATGATGTCTGAAGTTTCTGAGAACTTGCAATCCCTCTGTATATGATGTCTGAAGTCTCTGAGAATTTGCAATCCCTCTGTATATGATGTCAGAACTCTCTGAGAACTTTGCCTGCTGAATGAGGGTACCGCCAATCAGGGTCGGACTGGGGCATACAATTGCTTCGGGCACCAATGAAAAGGGGGCCCACAGTTGCAATCAGCAGCAATGGTCAAAACTACTAGCCACATTGTGCAGTAACTCATCCAACTGGCCCACATTGACCAAAAAAGGTGCCCACTTTGATTAAAGAAAAACTGCTCCACACTGGCATTTTGCGTTTTTGGTTTGGGCATTGCCCTCTTGCTCTAGAGGCAAGTCCGAGCCTGCCCACAATTAAAGTTAGTACTGCATCCACATCCTAGGCAGCAGAAGGGGCTAGCCAGAATGCCATTGGCCACGTCCTTGGTGATTAAATGGTTAAGCAGCATCACTGTACAGGCAGCACTAAGAGGGCGTGCGCCGACTTCAAGGCACTACTCTACAGTACGAGTGCTGTTTCATCCATACTCTGCGAATTTACCAGGTGGATGATTTCTGGCTATCAGACTATAAATGCTCATGCGATAATCGGATTCCACAATACAGCTAATATATTTCTATGTGGTTGCAAATATGCCCTTCACTTTCAGTACTAACCTCACCTGCAGTCCCTCTATCCAGGAACAGTTGACCTATAGAGGTAGATATGCAAATTGTACAGTATTTCTGTCAATCGGACATAATGCTTGTATTTTACATGTTTTAACTATGTTGTTGGAGTATTTTTGTATATTTTTGTATATATTGATTAAATGTGTATTTTTTCACTGGACCCTGTATCTCTGTCTAAATGATTTAAGACAGATCTCTATATCCCCACGCGTGGACACCTACAACCTCGGTGCATGAAAGTTGGGTAGCTGCATTGTGGAATCTGCTTATCACCTATGTATTCTGTTCCTCATCCACATAGCCCCCATTAAAGAAGAGCACCCCCTACTCTTTTGTATTATACCACCCCCCAGACTATAAATGCTGACTTAACCTAACCTCCTGCAGCTATGGCGCTCTGGTCTCCAGCTCTGAGGCTGGTCTGCTGTTGGGGCCCCTGGGCTTTATTCCATTGTATCTCTGCAGTTTCAGACCTACCTCTGATCCTATCTGCTAAGATGTCTCTTGGGGAATCTCCTCCTGGAGTTTCTATTTCCTCAATGTTACCTGTTTAATTATTAATTTATGGCCAATTTGTGAGACATTGCACACCGCGCAAGAGCAGCTTCAGCGCACCAAGAACAGGAAGGGGAAGTGACAGAGGTGAAACCCAGAGCTCATCAGGTGCTTCAGTGCTAAGGGCGAGTATGTCTGTCCTGAATTCCCATAAGGAATCATTGTACGCTCCTCCCACGCCTGCACTGAAGTGGTTTTAAACGGATATGGGATTAATATGACAATCTTCCTGGCATCTCCTGTATACTCACTGTAAGCACTCGGGACAAGACAGGGAGACTCAAATAAGTCAATCCAATCCTTTTTAGCTAATCGCACGATTAGAGTCTTCTCAGTGGCGTAACACAAAATGTGGGGGCCCCCCTGCGAGCCATGCTGAGGGGGTCCCCCCAACTCGGCCACAAATCACGGGTCGTGCCACACTCTGGGCCGGCCTAGAGTACCACGCTTGCACAATACGCATGAACATGCTGCTGAAGGGGTATACCACACACTGTACTAGGGGAAAGGTATAAATATGTGTTTTAATGCAATATAAAGCACACTTTCTGAGAAAAATTGGCTAAAAAGCCCGAGTGTTTGCCATTGGTTTGTAGGGTGACACCAATCCAATACATGCAAGTCACCAACAGTGCTCAGGAACATTAATGTGTTGCTATTAAAAATAGCATGCCACATTGAAAACATGTCCCACTGGCTGCACAATGAAAACATGTCCCACTGACTGCACAATGTAGACCAGTGTAGACGCGTTATAACATTACAGTAAAGCATGCCAGGCCACATTTAGACATACCTACATTGGTTTCACAAAAATGGCAATCGAAGCTATAACACTCATCAAGAAGAGAGCACACATTGAAGCCCGGGTCTCTGCTGCCTCTAACAACACGGCCAAACTCTTTAAAATCTGCACGGAACTGGTCAATCCTGTTGCAATCTCCACCTCTCCTGTTCCCTCCCAGGCCCTCTATATGGCTCTGGCCTCTCATTTCTCCGCTAAAACTCAGGACATACTGTCCACTATCTCCTCTTGCTGTCTCGGCCCCCCTTTGGCCATCTCTACCTCTCCTCCTCCTTTCTCCTCTTTCTCTCTGACAACACCTGACAAGGTTTCTAGACAAGCCCGATCCATGAAAGTGCTGTCCAAACAGGTGCACCCCTGCTCCTCCAGAACCATCAAGGACCATATTGACACCCTCGCTGCACCTTGGACAGCAAGACCGATTTCTGTAATCACTCTTTCACCACTGGAACGTTCCCCTCTCCCCTTAAGCACTCCCTTGTGCACCCACTCCTCAAGAAGCTGTCTGCCGATACTACCTGTCCGCAAACTATCACCCAATCTCCATCACCCCATTCCTGGGCAAACTCTTGGATAAAAGCTGCCCATCTCCCAGCTTACTCTCCACATTGAATCTATTGGTTGTCTCCATGACCATCAGTCTGGCTTCAGAGAAACTTCTCACCTGAACACCCGTGAAGATCTGCCCTCTAACCTTGATTCCAACATTCCTTCTGTCCTAATCCTCCTTGATCTTTCCTCTACTTTCGACACAGTCAACCATGCCATCCTGAACAATCGACTACGTGAGAACCTGGGCATCACGGATCAGGCCCTGGAGTGGCTGACCTCCTTCCTCTTGGACTGCCCCTCCCAGGTCCAACTTGGTCCTTTTCTCTCTGCCACCTCTCTCTCTACCTGAGGAATTCCCCACGGCTCTGTCTTCTCACCCTGGTTTTTCAACCTCTACTTAGCCCCTTTGGCCCACCTGATCTCTACCTTCTCCTTTAACTTTCAGTATAGCGGGGATCGCACTCAGCTTTCCTTCAGGCTCCTCTCATCTCTTGCTCATTCGTGGCTGTCTATCCGTGATTCAGGATTGGTGCACCTCCAACGATATCTACCTTAGTGCCATTAAAATGGAGATCCTTCTCATTGGGACCCCGGCCTCAGCTTTCCCTCTCTCACTCTGGCCGTCCACCTTGGGCCCTCTTCTTTCGCCATCCTGGGATCATATCTCTACAGCCCTGAAATCTCTCCACTGGCTCCCGGTAGTTGCAAGAATCAAGTTCAAGACCCTTTTCATTGTCCACAAGGCTTTCTGGGGTCGGGCACACACTACATCCAATGCTCTCTTCCAAATTACCGTTTTTCTCGAGCCCTTCCCCCGGCTACCTCCAACTCTCTAAGGGCTAGACGCTTCTTCAGACAGAGAGTGGGGGGTATATCTCTCTCCTCTGAAGATGTCTCCCTCTGGAATGGCCTCCCTGCTTTCTAAAATTTTAGCAGACCACCTGATGTTCCGGAAGCAGCTCAAAACTTTCCTCTTCTCCTCTGCTTTCGCTCTCTCCCTCCCCTGCTGACCTACCTGACCTACCTGTCTGCTTTACCGACTGGTTGCTTGGCTACCCTCAGTGTTTCACTGAGGGCAGGCTCTTTCTTGATCAGTCACCCTTGCACTGCCTCGGGCCTACCACGCACTTAGGGACTGTAACTGTAACCCTACAGACCCTTGTTCTCCTTGCACTACCGAGAGCCGCAATGACCTGGCTGCACTTACTCAGAGCATTACAGCCCTGTTTTCCCCTCCCTTCTTCCTTGCACTTGCCCCCTCCCTTTTCCCTTGTATTTCTCATTCTTGCACTTGCACGATTTAAATGACACATGGCCTAGTAAGATCATTTGCCTTGTCCACCCTCTATCTTCACTCCATTGCTTGTCGCGCCAAGAAACACTTGTGTATTGGCCTGTTTATAATAGACTTATATCATATCATTTTATCACAGATGCTCAAAAAATATACAATGCTGCAGTAAGAAATGGCTAGACTGGCAGCACCCAAATGCCAATCTAGGCAGGTAATTACACTTAGTAGGACTGCTTTATCAGAAATGCGCAGTTAAAAAAAAAGTCATACCAAACTGAGGAATAACTAGACTGGGTGCACCAAATGCCCCTCTAGCCACTAATACCACACATCATGCCTGCTTAGCCCTGACATGGACAACGATTATGATTTATCGCACAATCCCACCGCCCACACATCCCCTCTCCCTCCCATGCCCTACCCAAACCTCCAAAGTCAGCTCCTTGGCCCAGAATTACCTTCACTTCCCTCTTCCTTGTGCCAGAGCTTACGTTTGAGGCTCCTTGCCTCATAGGTAAGTACTGGAATGAGGATGAGTGGGATTAGGAGTGATGAATATACAGGTAGCTAAGTCAGGCATTACCTCCATGTACCTCTACCTCATCCCAGTGCTTGTGTATGAGGCATAGTGCCTCATACACAAGTACAGCCTCATACACAAGTACAGGGACAAGGAAGAATAGGGCAAGGGTAATGACGATTACCAATAAGTAATTAAGGCATTAAACAAAAGTAGGGGCTTAACAATATTCAGTTGACTGGGATGCAGCACTCACCCCCAGACATTTTGGGCTATGTTGACTCAACCTGTCTGACCTTCAGAGCAGTTACCGGAAAGAACTGGACACAGATGTTAAATGGCACCTGGGTTTCGCTGTTAACAAGGGCCCAGCAGTTACTAACGTAAAGCATTTCACTGTTAGTACCTGCATCCAAATGCCACATTTTTTAGGCAATTGAAATTGTGATGTGGGTTTAGTACTTTCATGACAGGGAAGTGATTGGAAGGGTAGAAAGGGAACAGGAGACTGTTCATTCTCACAACAGTTCTTAAGTGGGTGCTTTCACACTTAAAGGAGAGAGTTAACTGGTTGTAACATTGAAGCTGCATTAGAATAGTCTCATTAAAATGTTTAAAGAAGTTAGATGCCCCCTCCTGTGAAGTTAGCGCCTCTTCCAACATTTGAAGGACCAGCCCCCCGAAATGTAGGTTTTGTTGTACCCCTTAACACAAGCACAAACACCATTCACCATATACACGCATGCACGCCCAGCCATCCTTACATTTAAGTGTGCATTCTTTCACCATACAGGCACGCCCAGGCAGCCATTCATACATTTAAGTGTGCACCCTTTCACCGTACATTCACACATGCACACCCAGTCACCCATACATTTGTGTGCACCCTTTCACCATACACTCACACAGCCAGCCACCTCCACATTTAAGTGTACACCCTTTCATAATAAATACACTCACCCACGTCATTGAGTTGAGGGGAGCCCTATTACGTAAAAAAGAAATTGGGTCTCAGCATAAGTTTGCTGGTCCGGTAACAACGGTACCGGTAAGCTTGCCGGTACCGTTCTTACCAGACCGGCAAACTACAAGTTCTGCTCCTGGGTGCAGAGCATGTTGGATGCACCGGCACCATTCTGAATGGTGCTGGTGCATCCGAGCTCCCCATTCCCATTGAACCCTATGGGGATCAAATGGGAATGGAGCGCATTTTTTACGGCGCTCGCAAATGGGCAATTGCTTTGTCCAGTAATTGCCCATTCGCAGGTGCCGGAAAAAAAGCGCAAGTTTGGTGGCAGCCTGCCGGTTTTACCGGCAAGGCTACCGCCAAACTTGTAATGAGGCTGATTTCTTTTTGAAATCACTCTGACTTCATAAAGAAATTATTTTTGTTAAGGACCGAACCATAACGAAAATCATTTCTTTATGAAGGCAGAGTGGCTTCAAAAAGAAACTATTTCTTTTTGAAGTCATAGGGCTCCCCCACTCCATGACATGGAGGCCTCCAGCCTGGGGTCTTCCATGTCATGGGGTAGGGGTAGCCCTCGGACTTCAAAAAGAAAGTTTCTTTTTGTAGTCACTCTGTCTTCATAAAGGCATTATTTCTGTTACAGAAATAATGGTTTTATGAAGGCAAAGTGATTTCAAAAAGAAATTTAAAAAGAAAATATTTTGAAAAAAATATTTTCTTCCTTTTTTTTTCTCCAAGTGGGGCCCCCTCCCGGGCGTGTGCTAGCAAGGCCCACCACACCGCGGGGGTGGCGGGGGCCCCTGTTACACCAGTGAGTCTTCTCCACCTCTGCCTCTGCTGACCCTATCAAAATTACCTGCAGTGTCCCACAGGGATCCTGTGTCTCCCCCACCATGTACAATATCTTCACCAAGCCTCTGTTTGACAAGTTGGACAGACTGGGTGTCACCTACACTAACTATGCAGATGACACCCAGATCCTCATACACCTTTCGGGAAACTTCGAGGCAGACTCAGCCTTGGTGAACAAGATCTACACCCTCATTCAGGCATCAATGGCATCCCATCCTGCCTGAATGACGATAAAACGGAGATACTAATCCTAGGCTCTGAAGCCAACATCCAAAAACTCACCCCTAACTGCGCACCCTTCAACATTGATAACAACTCTATAAAGGTGATGTCCATGGTTAAAACTCTAGGATTCTACTTGGACTCCTCCCTCACACTTTAAAAGAAAGTCAACTCCTTTGCTTCCTCTACAACTTACACTTGCAAACTAATCCGAGTATCCAGACTGTACCTTTCTAATGCTAGCTGTATCACACTAGCCAATGCTCTTATCATGTCGAGATTAGATTATTGCAATGCTTTGTACTCAGGAGCTAACAAATATATCACTGATAAAATTCAAAGACTGCAGAATAACGCCCTGAGAGCAGCACTGGATATCCCCTACAGAGAGCAGATTATCAAATTCCGGAAAGAGGTTAACTGGCTGAAAATAATGGATAGAATCCTCCTTAAAACAGCTTCTCTCACTTCCAAATGCCTGAACAATCTAGCACCTCCTTACTTAGCGGATAAAATCACTAGGAGAACAGCCACCCGCCCCACGCGATCTGCCAACACATTCATGCTGGAGATCCCTAGGTTCAAACGATCAACAGCGGGGGGAACTAGCTTCCCCGTTAAAGCTGCGCAATGCTGGAACAAGCTAGCACTTGACCTCAGACTAGAACAACCATATCCTAAATTTAGACACAAGGTACTCAAATGGTTGTGCACTACTGACACATAACCTGATTGATACCGATCCTACCATTCCTGGCCCTTATCCGACTTTTGCACCCGCTGAATCACTCTGTACTCTAGGCAATTTTGCACGTATGGTTATTTATAATGTTACATATGCATATGCAATATAGATATATGTTGTTGTGTATGTGTATGGTTGTATATGTGTATATATAGACATACTTGTTAGTGTTTCCTTGAACCCCAAGGCCATGCTCTGTATCCTTCTGCATTCATGTACCTGTTGTACATATTTGTGCTAAGTACTGTAACTAAGCTATAAGACTTCTTGTGTACTGCTGCGCCCGGCTACCCAATGGTTTGGTGCACATTACCAAATAAATAAACAAACAAAGAGTCTTCTGATTTTCTTTCTGATATCCTGCCCTAGACAAATCACCATTATTTCCAGCTTGAAACAGCTCTCTCTTTATATATTTTCCATTCAGACAGCGGTGCTTGATATGATATGATATTACATTTATAACGCGCCTGTTCACAAGTGTTTCTAAGCGCTTAGTGCTACCGGTAGTATTTAGCAGGGTGCCACTGTTTTCCTGAAGTGGGTGAAGAAGACGAATCCTAAGCAACCCTCTAGGTTATACCCCTCTTGTACTTCCTCCCTCGCCACCTTCTCTTTAGAAGCATCCCAGCATCAAACACTCCACAGAGAACTGGGAAATGAGGTACTTTATTACATGGAAGAGTAGGATGGGTGGGGTCCGGTGCAGTAGAATTCCAGAAACCAGGAAGTGACCGAGCCAATGGCAACATAGATGGCACATAGTACAGTTGCCCAAAATGTAAAATTGAGGATAACAATGTCATAGTTATTGAATATCTATAGCACGACACACCCATTGGTCTCAGAGCACTGAAATAACAGAAGAAATTATCATCCCACAGAGTGGTACTCAATTTATCGACCTCGGAAGGATGAAAGTTGACCATGACGGGATTTGAACCTGCCACAGCATGCTGCACACAGATATCAGGAGCGAGTGCTTAGCTCAGTGTACTATCTGACCGGCTGATTTGTCCAAAATCACGTGTTCTGATTCATCAAGAGCTTGGATTAGAGCCATGGTTTCCAGGTCCCAAGGTCATCACCCTAGCCAATACAATCAATCTCCTCTTTTCCTCTTTACGAGAAATGCATATATTGTCTGTGTCCTTTCAGTGCACAGGTGACTGGTGGTTGAATGTGTGTGGTTAAAATAAAGAGAACTCTTGGTCCTTCCTGGCCACTTTTGGCAACCTTATTTGGGTGAGCTTTACTCCTCCAATCAGAACCATTCCAGGTGATGATACAGGCAACTGAATGTTGATGGTAATAATTGTGATGGCAGTATTCCCTTTCACACACATCGGCAGTGGGAGTGGTGCATAGGTTTAGATAGTGGGGAGAGTGGTGTAACAGGGCACACAGGAAACCCCACTGTTATAAACGGAAAGGGAATGCCGCTAACAAAACCTTTACTGGTGGAATTCAATTTCCCAGCATTAACACATAGAAACACCATAACATGTCTGTATTCTATCCATTTTGCGATGCCAATTCCTTATTACCTGTGACTCAGAACACCCAGTTCTTCAATGTTGAAATGTTGTGCTGGTGAAAGGAAGGCCCTGGGCTTTGCTTCAGGTTGTATTCCCATCCTAATCTGAAGAGTAGGCCAGGTGTAAAACTCCCAAGCGCAGGATGAGGTGAAAGGACACCCCAAAATGGCATGGAACTGGATTCAGTTTCCAGTGCGTTAACTGATTCACCTTAAGCATTCAGTGGGAGTGTGTCCGGGATGTTCTTACCATGAGTTGTTCCATCACCGGGGCATCAATGTTTGAGCGATCCTTTATGAGCGCTGATCCGTCTGCTGTACATCTTGATAAATTAGCTGACTCAACATGTTTCCCATTGGCAGAGATGTCCCGCTCTCCTATGTATAGTTCTCATTCCACCTGTCGGAAAGCACAGCCCTCTTTCTCCAACTGCTACTCGTAGCATCAAAGGAGATTGTTTACATCTGAAAATCCTCCCGATCCCACCAAAATACATGCACAGCCACGCCCACGGCCTCCAGAAATTCCTCCCAAGTCCACTGTACCCGACCAGTGGTAGCATTAAAATGTGGGTCCCCCTGGGAAAGGTAGATGTTGGCCTTTGCTGGTCATGTTTTCTAGAAGAACATAGAGGCTTGGAGGTAACAGGAGACCCCTCATAAAGAATGGGGTGCATCCTAAGGATTGCAGGGGTGTCTCTTATTTCCCTGGTCTCACCTCCTACCCAACATTGTCTGAATAACAACTGATCTTGGAAGATTGGCGCCATGCACCTCTTGCCCTAATGATTAGCAACCTTGGAATGTGACATCGTGACAATGTGACACACTAAAGACGCCCGGATCTGAGAGAACAGAGCATAGACAGGACACCTGGTGGCAGGAAACCTTGCTCTTCTTTTGTAGCAGGGAAGCCATGATCTTCCATAGTTTGGAGGTAAGAAATCTGAACCCCCATTTTCTTGGCCAAGTCCTTTTGGCTCATCTACATCTCCTGGAATAAAGAACAGGAATCTAGGAGTGCTAATTCACACAGAACAACTGTACTACTTGGTGTAGGGTGTAGATAAAACTTCCCAATCCCACCTACACAGATTATCAAGAACCCACCCAATTTTCAGTGTAGATAGAGTGGGCCTGATTCGCAAATATTTGCAATGGTGGAAATGCCAGACCCGTGAATATCAAACATTTACCTAATTTACACTTTTCCAAAGTGGAGCAAATCTGGGGAAGCCTGCAGCATCCCTGAGATGCCCGCAGGCAAATCATTGTGAATCGCATTTGCACATAAGTATCTCAAAGATGCTCCAGGCAACTCCGGATCTGCTCCAGTCTTAGGTTTTGGGAATTAAGTATCAGGTACAGGGGCAAATCTGAGACACGCAGGGGCATCTCTTCATCTGCCACAGTTCCAATCTTCGATAATCAGGCCCGAGCTTCCCCAATGTAGACACATACAATGACAATGCATGCCTCACTGATGTTTATGCTTTCTCCTTTGGAATTCAGACAAAAGCCTGATAATTCTATATATTCCTTTGTCTTTTTTTCTAATGTTTTTTATACCCAATTCCATCTATTTGTACAGCATCGATATCTCGTTTTGTATTGTATAGGTACTTTTTAAATTTTTGTGCAAGGTTTTTTACACTCCAAAAACACTCAATAAATCAAATAATAATAGTGATCCCAAACAGAAGGTGAGCTTGGCATTAGCCCTCGTCACTGCAATGAACTATGAGGAGGGAATCCAATGGTCTGATCTGCGGTTAGTCTGAAAAGTCTATACAATTATAATAAAGTGTTCTAAAGAATGGGACGGCATGCACAGGCCTCTATGCCAGGATTCATAAGACCCCCTTGCCCTACTGTACTTCAGAGTGACACTTGTACATATCGCTCTTATTGGTCTCTGGAAACGCTCATCTCAGCAACGAATAGGAGCGAGAGAAACATGGCGAACTTGCCCTGGCATTGAACTGCAATCATGCTGAGCCAATCATTAAGATTGCAGGCATCTAAATGCTGAACCAGCACACTTATAAAAGCAAAGCAATGACTCTGAAACCGTTCCCGAAACTGAGCAGGTTGCAGTGTCATTTACACTATAAAGATATACAGAGCGGTGCCTTCTAGTGTACTATGTATACAATGTAGGTGCTTAAAAATTGTTGACAGCAAGATCAATACATCATTCATAGCTATGGCTCCTCCCCACCTCAATATCACGTGGGTGAGAAATGCAGTGCATTAAGGCGAACATGTCGGCCATATGTCAGACGGATACAGGAGGAGATGGACCTGAGGTAACTGAAGATGGCAACAGTAGGCAAACTCACTGCTAAACTGACACACACGCATGCAATAGACACAAAGCCAATCTGCACTCACCATGAAGAAACATGAACATTAGGTCAAATGTGCATTTATGCACGAAGAATATCACTTGCACCGTAAAGACATGAAGAACATAACATAAACAATATATTGTTAAGTGACTCCAATCAAGCACTCCCACTAAGTCAGTGCCTTGTCTGGGATTGCTCAAGGGAAGCCCTTATTTATATATTTTTATAGCAAGTTATACCCCGGGTGATAAACCCTTGTATAACACCCCACTCTATGAATTCCCCTGATCTCACTGAGCCAAGAAGTAGGTTTGTTTTGCAATTTAAAAGATTTATTGGAAAAATTAAACAATATATATATCACACTTTTATAATAAATGAATATTTGATAGCACCCTTATGAATATAATGTTGATCAACAATAGATAATCTGACACTAGCACACTTCTTTACAACCAATGAGGACTCAGTATAGGAAGGATAAGGTAGCAGAAAATACTTTTATGGTTTCAAGGAAAAGCAATGAGGGAAAAATTGCAGCACAGAATAAACTTGATATGATTTCAACAAAAGATAATATGATCACTTTTTCTTTGACAATTCCCTCCCCCCTATGCAAGATAAGGATATGGAAGGAGAGCACACAATTCTCAGGAATACAAATGCAATACAAATTTCCAGTTCCCCCCAGCGAGCTTAGAGGAAAACAGGTATGATTTTAAAGCAGGCAAGATCCTTTTAAATGTGGTGGCAATGAAGTGAAAAATATGCTGGAAATGCTTTTAATTCCCTCTAGAGGTTCAGGGTGGGTGAGAGTGGTCTCTCTGGATACAGCACTGCTTTCTGGGTCTGCTACCGGTTCTGGCAAAAGTTCTTGGCAAAGAATCCAACAGCTCGCCCGGCTGTAGAATAGTTTGGTTGGATTGCTGGATTCTGAAGGCCTGCTGAGAAGAGTTCTCAGCTTGTGGGTTAGGTCTTTGCTTTAAGTTCTGTAGTCTATCTGGAGTCTAAGTTCTGGATGTTCTTGGAAAATTAATGTCTTGCCTGTCCAAGCAGTCTCTTTTTATGTGTTCTGCAAGTGGGTGTGTGCGTGGGCGTAACTAAGCCTGCCCCTCACAACTTAACATTGGCCAAGTTTTCCTCTCTCCCTTGATTGGGGGACTGAGTTGTGAGTCAGGATGAGTCAGAGTGATGCTATTTTTATGGCTGGCTGAAATCCCTCCCCTTGTCAAATTGCAGACAAATCTATATTTGATCCAAATACATATTTATCTATATACAATTTTATTATATGTCCAGTTAACATATTTTCTGTAGCACCAAACCATCCGATCCCTGTCTTTGTAAGATGTCGTGTCCACTTATGACACAATTCTGCCCTTTTCATCAAGAACACAACCTTTAAACTTTTCCAGAATTTACACAAACATGCACAAGGAATATGGGCATCAGATGATAAAGTGTCAGATTTTTAACATACAGACATTAGGAGTAATACCTTATTTTCCGCTACTACCCCCCCCCCCCCCCCAGGACATACCAGAGTCCTAACACCTCTTAAAATGTGCACAGAAAAATCACAAGAATAATGATATTAATTGAATAATTTTGACAATTCCGTACTATAAATTATCCATCTTTTTAAAATTATGCTCTGGCCCAGAGGGGTGTGGTTTCCCAAAGCACATGGTGGAATTTCTGGTTTGTCCACTTCCTCCACTCAAGTTCCTCACAGAGGCACTGCCCCTCCCAGTTTCTCTCAAGAGGAAGCCATTTATGACCCCCCCTAATTTAACAGTTGACTAAGCCAAGGAAGGCTCATTGTTCTGTTTCCCTGCTCCCAGGTGCTCCTCCCCTGATTCAATCAGAGAGGTGTAACCTCCTTTTGGTGGGAACAGCAGAAGGTAGCCAGGCCTGAGAATGCAGTGGCTGGGCAAGTTTCAACTCCTGTCGGGGGTAGTTGCCGGGCAGAATTCAATCTCTTCAAGCCAGGCTTCAGCCAAATGTCACTTTTGTTCCCAGTTTTTCTTCATTCAAAACAAACTTACAATTTGTACACATGCAGCTAGAACGCTGATTCTAAGTTCAAAACTATGACCTTTAAACAGTTGCAACCTATGTGACACTCAAAAGTAGGTCACTCATTTATTTCAACCATTTCGATTTTAGTGGCTTTAAGTCCAATTTCACTTCAGCTGCTGACATCCACAACTCAGCCTGTTTTGTTGTAAACATTGTTTTGGGCACTTCATCTTTCCAGATTTTGTATGCACACAAGACTACATTCTGCCAAATGTCTGCTGGTGTTAAGTGAGATTTTTGAATATCTTGCAATGTTTAAAATAGGCATTTTTAGCTTGCATTTCAGAGAAACAAAGGTGATTTCAAAGCGCTTTTTGAGCTAACAGGCACTGCTGTTTTTCCTTTGGTACCACGTTTCACTCATGGCGCTTCTGGCCCACCACGCTCGCACTGGTGGGTGGCAGGTTAGGCGACCATTTTGGTGTGCGCAAAAACTGCACGGTTTTCCTGGATTCTGGAGCAATGTGGGCTTTTTCGGCCATCTTGGATTTTCTGAGCCCACAGCCCCAAATGTTGCAGCATAATAACTCGAACATGGGTCAAAACCCCTGACAATATATGCTGAAATGCAACAGAAACAATATTCGTACATAGCTTGCTAATGTCGAAGCGCCACAGAAAAAGACAGCCAACTTTATTAAAATGGCATTCGTAGCACGCATTGAAATGAATAGAAGGCTCCGAAGCTTCATGAGACCCCGAACTGCTGAATTCACTGAAATACAAACTCGGGCAGGGCGTAGGCAGTAGCTGAGAGGCCCCTCCCCAAGCTCACCGAGATATTGGGGAGTAAACTAACGATTCAGGAAGGAACAGAAGATAATTATTCCGAAGGTCAAGACATATTCCACTTAGATTAATTAAAGAACAGCCAGCCCTTGATTGCCAGTGGCCGTCTAATTATAATTATGTGGATTGTCAATAAAGCAGGGTTTTGTCATTTACCTTGACTATTTCCATTATTGGGTCTGGACTTTCCCACCCTACCATTTCTGTTTAAACCGGGGTGTCCCAGCCCATTATTACAACATCAGGAGCTATTTTTATTTTAAAAAACAACCCAACACCACCTAAACACATTAAAAAGTTGTATTTACACAAAGATTCAGGGAATTAATGAATACAGACTTGCTAAACCAACAAGTTTCTGGAATAGTATTTATTCATTTCATTGGGCATTTGTATGGCACGTATACACAGGTGTTTCCAGGCACCACAAGATAAAGGTGCGCGGGGAGGGCAGGGGGAATAACAACATAAAAAAAACAAATACAGTTATATTGGTCTTGTGACAATCCTACCGTGCAAGTGCTTGAGAGGGTGATAAGTGCAGTGGGTGAGGGGGTAGTGGGAAAAGTGCAGGAGAGGGGAGCCCCCATGGAAGGGGGCAGGGAAGTGCTGGGTGTGGAAGGTGGCAAGTGCCAGGGGAAGAAGGGCGAGAGGGAAGATGAGTGCGGTGGACAGGGTGGACCAAGTTGGGCTAGTCCGGGAAAGGGAGCCCGAGGGCAAGTGCTGGAAAGGATGCCAGGAGGACTATTGGGGTTTGGTCTGGCCCCTGTAAAACTCTGAAGGGACCAGCCCCAAGTCGTAGCGGCAGAGGGAGAATTAGCAAGGGAGGGGGAGAGGGAAGGAAGACGAGAAAAGGAAAGGCTTGAGAAGATTACAGAACTTTAGAAGATCCAGCTCAAGTCAGAGGGGTGAATGGAGGCCGTTCCAGAGGGAGGAGTCAGTTGAGGAAATGGATCTACCGCCCCCTCTCTGCTTGGAGTAGCGTTTTACCTGCAGAGAGTTGGAGCCAGAGGACCGAAGGACTTTGGCGATGAGGGATTTAGGGAGGACAAACTGGATGTAGATGTCCCAGGCCCCAGAAGGCCTTGTGGATGGTGCAGAGGGTCTTGAATTTGATCCTTGCGGTCACCTCCAGCCAGTGGAGAGATTTTAGGGCTGAAGAGATGCAGTCCCTGGGTTTGAGGCCAAGGATAAGTCTTGTAGCCCTATTCTGGATTACTTGGAGGGGGCAAAGAGAGGAAAGAGGAAGATTGAGGAAGAGGTTGTTGCAGTAGTCAAGCCTAGAGAGAACCAGGGCTCTGGAGATGTTGAGCTTCTGGGGGAAGGTGAGGAAAGGTAAAGAATACCCCTGAGAAGGTGAAGATGAAAGTTGGACTTCTTGGCAAGGTCTGTGATGTTTGGAGAGAAAGAAAGAGAGGAGTAATAGATGACTCCAAGGTTTTTTGCCTCACAGGTGGTGAGGGGATGGGGCCCAAGGAGTCAGGCCAAAGAGAGGGGGGCAAACAAGGAGCAGGCATCCCAATGAGTAGGATCTCTGTCTTACTTGCATTAAGGCGGAGATCATCGGCAGAGCACCATGCCTGAATAGCAGTCAGGTATGAGGAAGGAGCAGAAGAAGGAGGAGGTAGAGGATGGCAGCAGGAAGGAGAGCTGTGTGCCTTCTGCATAACACTGGAAATGAGGTGAGAAAGTAGAGATAAGGTAAGCCAGAGGGGCGAGGTAGATATTGAAGAGAAATGGTGATAGAATGGAGCCCTCAGGGCGCCACAGGTAGAGAGTGTGGTGGAGGAGAGAAAAGGACCCAGTTACACTTTATAGGGTCTATTAGAAAGAAAGGAGGTCTGCCCCACCAGTGCCAACTGTCCATGATTCCCAGTGTTGCCATTGCAAGATGGCAGGCACTTTTCCATATGTTGCTTTCCCTTTTATTTTAGGCAGAACAGCGTGGGGCGCAGCAAAAACAGCGAGTGTATTTACAGCCGACCATGTTGTGCCTTCCAAATAATTCAATTTCAAAGCCAGGTGACTCAGCAAAGGACAATGTCGCAGTCTACATGGCGCAGAGGTGAATAAGGGTTTACTGACAATGAGTGTAATTACAAATTCTTAATAAAAAGTTGGTCTCCTCTTGGTACCGGAAATGGACAAGCATTAACAAATGTATCACACAGGGAGCTCCTGGATGTGTGTTTAAATAATTATAGGATAGCACCTACTATTCATGAGCTATGACCGGATTGCAAGAGTTTGGGCCTCATTACGAGGAAGGCGGTAAGGGGTTAAGCACACTGGTAAAGGTGCCGGAGCCGTTAACCCCTTACCGCCCCATTACGAGTTCTGCTCGCGGGACCCGCTAAGGACGCCTGGTTTTACCAGGCGTCCTTAGCGGATCCTGCGAGCGGGCCAGGAGGCTAACAACGAGCCCATCATTAACGGGCCTGTTGTTAGCATCATCTCCATTCCCGTTGAGCCCTTTGGGGGCTGAAATGGGAATGGGGATGTACCGTGTCTGGGTTCCCTGAATGGGGAAAAAGCGGGCACTCCAAGGTCGGAATGGCCCGGTATTTCCGCATTCAAGGAACCCAGGCCCAGTTACCACAAAACCACAAAAAGCGGCGTGGTTACCTCCATCCTCGTAATGAGGCCCTTTGTGTTTTTGAATGAATGGCAGCTCAGAGTGCTCTAGGCGGTGCTGAACTCGTGCAGTCATTTGGCACGTTTAAAAATACAGAGAACCGGACTTGACTCAAATGGATATACACATTTAGGGAATTAATGGGAAAAGACCCGTTTTCTCTTTACTTGCTCAGTGACTAGGTAAAGTGAAAGTAATTGCCAACTGACAAGTTCCAAGAAGGGAACTATGGGTTTTCACTGGATTTTAACTGATGTTTTTTTTTAACCAATTTTTTAACACTGAATGCGGGGTGTGGTCCACCTCCCCTCACCCTCTACCTCTGCAGCCCACCCAATACCGCCTGAACCCCATCTCATCAGCTTCTTTGTGACTAGCTAAGGGTCGATCAAAACACATGAACCCCCAAGAATAAATGCCAGAGAGACTAAAATATCCATCAGGTACAAATGCCCATTTGTGAACCGATTTGTAATGCAAGGTAATGCAGTAGCCACTTAAAATCACTGCTCTTTACTTCAAAGTGAGCAACCCTATAACAGTGGCGGCTGGTGAATTTCTTAACTGGAGGGGTGTAAATTAATGTCCCAGATATGCCACAGTGACCGAGCGTGGAGATGGAGCCCACATCAATAAAGGGTGGTTTTGGGGCGTTTCCCCCCTGCAGAATTTTTTTTAAATAATGCATTAAAATGGTGCATTTTAGAGCACCCTTTTTAGAAAAATTGGGTAAAAAGCCAAACAGTTTGCAATTGGTTTTGTAGGGTAACTCATGAAAAAATCCAATAGATGCAAGTCACCAACAGTGCACAGGAGCATTTCTCCAACACATTTTAATGATGCCTTTTCCCACATTATGTGCTATTTAAAAAAAAGTTCACACTGGCTGTGCCCATACATTTCCATGCTAACTGCACCATTATACCCTAGTATTCCCATATAAGAACATACTCATGTTTGCTTTGCGCATAATGCCCGTAATGATACTATAAGAAAACATGTCCATGCTTGTTCTGCTGGCAGTATCCCCATGTAAGAACATACTACAGTTGGCTTTACCATTAAAAATGCACGCCAAAGTATGGAAACATGTCCAAACTAGCTGTAGGAAAATGCCAGTCGAGCTACATAATAACACTTGCTTTACCAAAGATGCCCAATACAAAATGTCATACCACAATACGAAATGACTAGTCTAGCTGCATTGAAATGCCAGTCTGGCTACATAATAACACTTATGCTTGTTTAACCAAAGATGTCTATTACAAAATGTTACGCCACAGTAAGACTAATACCACTGATCCTGCTTGTGTTATCAAAGATGCCCAATACCAAATGTCATGCCCCAGTAAAAAATTGCTAGACTGGTTGCATAAAAAATGCCAGTCTTGCTTCGTAACAAACCTTACCATGCTTGCTTTACCAAAGATTCCCAATACAAAATGTCATACCACAATACAAATTGCTAGACTGGCTGCATTGAAATGCCAGTCTAGCTAATTTCTAACATGTATCAAGCTTGCTTTTCTCAAAGATACCCAATATAAAATGTCATGCCACAGAAAGAATAATACCACTAATCATGCTTGCATTCTCAAAGCTATCCAATATAAAATGTCATACCACAATAAGAAATGGCTAGACTGGCTGTATTAAAATGCATAATAACACTTACCATGCTTGTTTTATCAACCATGCCCAGTAAACAATACCATGCCTGCTCCATGGTGCGCAAGTGCCTTGCACTCAGACATAATCACATTAATGATGAATGTGATTATGTGTGATTGCGAGGCGCTGCTGGGCCCATGGGGCAGATGTGTGTCAGGATATGGGTCCCAGGGTATAGTCATGGCATTTGTTATTTGGCATAGATGAAACTGCCATGCCATACCTGCCCCCCGAGGGCCTGAGCGCCTCACACCCACACATTAGTTGTGTGCGTGTGAGGTGCTGGGGGGCCCAGTCATGATATTTTTTACTGGGCATCTATCAGATGCCCATTAATAAATAGCATTCCTTCCCTCATTGCCCTCCAGTGCCTCACATGCACAGATAATCAAATGTGCGTACATGTGAGACGCTATGGGACTTAGGGGTCAGGCATGACATTGCATGTGAAGCGCTAGGAATCCCAGTGGAATGGGCTGGCATTCTTTACTGGGCATACCCAGTAAAAAATGCCAAGCCTGCCCCCTGGGCCCCAGTGCCTCACACGCACATGATGAATGTGATTGTGTGTATGTGAGGCGCTGGAAGGCACTGGGGTCAGGCATGTTCTTTTTACTGAACATCTATCAGGGGCGCCCTTTTGCACCTACAGACATGCAGTTCCCCAGCCAGAATTTCCAATGAGCCATGCAAAACTCCCCCAGCCTTGCATGGCTCATTGAGCTTGCACGGCTAGCGAACTGTAACTGTCAAAGGGAAACAGTGTTTCCCTTTGACAGTTAGGAGCGTTCCCTCAGCTGAAAAAAACAGCTGAGGGAGTACTTATATTTCACTGGGCTGGGTCCTCCATAATGGGTGAGAGGGGGCCAAGACATGTTGGCTCGACGGCCCATCGCCCATTATGGTCGAGCTTTCCCTGTTCTTTAAAAGCTTGATATTGTATTGCAAGTAGCTCCCTCTCTCCTTTAATGTAACGGCAGCGTTTATTTTTACCGAGAGGCTATTCATCTAACACTAAAGAAGGTTCTTTCTGTGTGTGGGGGGCAGCTTGTGTATACACCTCTGCAAGAAAAGGAGTATTACTCGAATGCTTTACTCCAAAGGAACATTAAAAAGTCTATTGGTCTATGTATGTGTCAGTATTAGTGCTTGAAACAATCTTACTGCTTGGACTTGGAACCACCTGGTTGAGTTGAATACCAATCAACTAAGAATGCAGTTTACAACATTGAATAGTTTGTAAAGATATACCCATTATATTGGAGGGCTATTGTAGCAAGTGAATACATTGAAATAATAACTAGCTGTTACTGGTTCATCATTTTCTGAACAAGCGGGCACGCTCTCTCTCTTTCCCTCTTTCTTCCATTCTCTCTATTCTCTCCTGTTCTCACTCTGTGCCCTCTTTCTCTCTCCATCTGTAACTCTTGAGAGGGTGAGAGTTGCAGGCGTGCATTTCCTAGAGCCATCCCAGCCTTTGGTGACTGCAGTGGAACCAGAGGAAAAATCACTCATATCTTGAAAGAGGGAGGTGGAAGCGGTTGCGGTGTATTCTATAGTTAAACTAGAAGGAGAGCAGCTGTGACCAAGCCATCACTCAACTTGGGGACCAGCTTGGTATTTGGAGACATATATTGTCATTGCATGTGTCCTGCCGGAATGTCTCCATCACACTGAGGCTGTATTTTTCATATGACATGGGATGAGGGAGGCATCGACGTGCTTTGCGTGTGGTGCTGGGGTTCTGACAGATCTTTTAATGGTGCAGAGGGCAAGACTACAGGGTCAGTGGGTAGCAAACAAAATGAAACATTGAGTTGGTATTCACAGAAGAAACATGTTGCTTCTAATCTGAGATTGACTATTTCCAAGAAGCAAGGGCATTTTGATAGAAAAGAAGCTTTCAAAAGGGAAATTATCTATCTGTACTAACATTGTAAACTGTTATCTTCTGAACATTTTCCAAGGTTAATTTCTAGTGATTGCTTCCAGCATATACAGTAGTATATGTTGAAGTCATAATAAAATGCTGTAAGACTAGTAAAGCACCTTACGAGAAGAGACCATATTAATGCGGCTAGAAAAGGGCTGCACTGGCTCGGAGTCGAAGAGAGGGTCAAGTTTAAATCCCTTACTCTTGTGCACAAATGCCTCTTTGCGAAAGCACCCATTTATCTGAAGAAGAGCATTGTACCCTATAAGCAGAAGAGACAGTGGCGTTCAGCTGGAAAAAATGTGCTTGCAGTACCCAAACATAACCTCAAATCAGCAATGGGCAGATCCTTTGTGATGCAGGCAGCTCAGCTGTGAAACTCCCTTCCACTGACCCTGAGACTACAGGAGAACCACTTACAATTTCGAAAACTCCTGAAGACTCACCTCTTTAAGTAATTCCATTCTCTAGGTTTTGTTTTTGCTTCTTTAGCTGCTTCCGTAAGATCCTCAGATAGTTTGTGTTTTGTTTTGTTAACGCGCCCTGATGCCTGCGGGCTACCGGCGCTATATAAGTCTACATTACATGACATACATTAAGAATGTCACACTTTTCCTTCTAAGCATAGCATTTGATCAAAACCTAAAATAACCATATACATTTCCTTCTGATCATTTTCTTCCAAGATGGCTGGTTTGGTGCACTCTTATTGTATTCTTTCAAAATATTCCTATACGAAAGGAGAGGGGGAACGAATAGCACCAAACGGGGGCTCCTAACTGCTCTGCATAAAAACAAAGAGAATTTTGGGAACATAAGAATAACCAGTTATTTATATTTGACAAATATGCATGTGTTAAAATGTTTGCGAACTTGAATCACTAGGAACATAATGCACACTTGACTTGGTGTTCTTGTATTCTTTTCACAACAGATACCCTAACATTAAATTGTTTGCAACTATGGACTATATATACACTCATTCATACAGCCTGAGGAAATGGAAGGGAGGATAAAATTGCTCCAACATCTGTCACTCTATTGGCTTCTTGGCTAATATTAAATGTAGTATCTGTCCTTTTGATGGCATACTACTTCTGCTTTTAGTCAGTTGGCGAGGCTGAGGCCTTTACACCGGCCTTTTTAAATCCAGGGGTCAAGACTGCAACCTCAGCTATTTTGCAAGCATGGATCTGACATGTGAGATTACCCCATAACAATGCATCTGGTTGAGGAACATGGCAAGGTGCTGTTTGACACAAACATGTGTGGGGACTACTTTGTGAACATGACTCATGAGCTCTGGTTCTCTCTGCTGGACTACTGCGACAGCCTCATTCTAAATCTTCCTCCCTCTACTTTCCGCCCTCTGCAACTCATCCAAAACAGGACTGCGAGACCTCAAGCCCAGGGATCGTATCTCTCCAGGACTGAAATTTCTGCACTGGCTCCCAGTGGCAGCGAGGATTAAGTTCAAAACCCTCTGCATTGTCCACAAGGCCTTCTGGGGCTTGGGGCCTCAATACCTTCAACTCTCTCTTCCTAAATATCTTCCTACTCGAGCTCTTCGCTCATCCGCCTCCAACTCCCTCATGGTCAGCCGCTTCTCCAAGCAACAAGTTGGTGGTAGATCTCTTTCTTCGACTGGGCCTCCCTCTAGAACTGCCTTCCTGCCTCTCTGAAACTTGAGGAGAACCATCTCCGGTTCCGGGATCACCTCAAGCCCTTCCTCTTTGCTTCTGCTTTCTCTCCTCCTCTCCCCTGCTGATCTCCTGGCTGAATCTGAAACTGCACTGGTTACCTGACTACCCTCTGATCTCGGGCCCAATGTCCCCTCCCTGCCAGTTGCACTCCTGCACTGCCCCCCTGGCAACCCTTGCACTCTGGGACTGTTTCTGTATCCCTACAGCCCCATACCTGCACTTGACCCCGATGTCTGTACTTACGCTTGCACTTGCCACCAGTTTACCGCACTTTTATTTATTGTCTTTATTTATTTACTGTTATCCTATGCGCTGCACTGCCCTCTCCACTCCCCCCCCACACTTTTCCCCTTCCCCCCTCCCCTGCCCTTGCGCAATCTCAATGTTACCTGTCCTAGTACGATTGTTGTCTCTGTCTTCCCTCTGTTCCCCCTCCCATGCCTCGTCACGCCTTGAAACACTTGTTTATAGGCGTGTTATAAATGCCATATCATATCATATCATACTTTGTGAAGCTTGCAGGGTACTGCTAAAAGGATGGGATTCCTAAGGGTCAACCTTGCCAGGAACACCTAGAACCAATAGGTTAGAGAAGGCCAAAAGATGCCAAGGAAGGGCACCCACTGTGGGGAATGGCTGGCGCAAGCTTTGGCGGAACAGTGAACTTGACCACAAAAGCACCTGGTACCAACAGGGGTCTGATGGACAGGGCAGGCCCAGAACAGAGCACAGATGAGCACCTAGTACCTGCCAAAGCTCCCAAGGCAGGGAAGAGCAATTCATACAGGCTGGAACTGACTGACACCATGCATGCTTGCACAGCACTAGTGTGACTTGTGTGATCAAGGGGTATATGTGAATGGAACCTATGGGAGCACATCCCCGGGACAAATGTGTGAGGGGCATGGGGTGTGGCAGAGGCAGCCGAACACAGCCAGCCGAAGCACTTATGCAGAAATCCTAGATTCTGCTGTAGGATAGGAAAGTGTCCATAAAGACATCTGGGTTCAGACGAGCAAGCACAAGGACCCAAGGGCTGGGAGAACGTCCCTCTTTGAGTCCCTACTACAAGTGCTACCAAGTGGGAGGACCCCGGAGGCAAGGGCCACACTGGACATGAGAGACGGACATTGTGGGCCAGCAGGTGACACGGGCATGCATTGTGAACATGAGTTAGTACCACACATGTGTATGTTTATGTTTAATCATTTATATTGCGCACCGAGGTACCCGAAGGCTTAAGGGCGCATACAAACAAAGACAAAAAAATACAAACCACATTTGCACAAGAGAACAAAAAACATAAATACAAGTATATAAATCCGCCGAAGTACATATGCAAACCAGCGACAGCAAAGGACGTCAGATAATCAAGTTACAGCTAGAGGACCCTCTGGGAAGGTATTTACATCGTCTTAGGAGCGTAGGTAACGTGCTAGCCCGACAGCCCACTAGGACACAGACATGCCCCAACACGCGTGGAAAGCACGGTTCAAGTGAGGATACGCTCATGGATGAAGTGTGAATGGATGTCGTCTGAGGGCTTTCCTGCTCCTCGTCTCTGGTGATACTCCTTCTTCCCCGCAAAATGATTTGCAGAATTGTAGGAGGGAGGTGCCCTGGCCCCAATGCCCAGACATTCTCTGAGAAACATATATAGGATAAATAAAATACACCCACCACAGAAAGCAGTGCCACCTCACTTTAAAATCCTTCCACATGTAAAGGTGAAAGCTGTAAAATGCAAACATAGACACACCTTTCCAAAGTCAGAATTGCTGAGGTATTGAAAAGGGATGGCAGGCTGGTAGCAGTGCTGGGCCGCTGCACTGGCCCATCCGAGCTTATGCCAATGATTTAGGGCCCCAGTAGATACCACTATCAGTGACCTCAGTATCTTTGTCATGGGTCCCCCTGTGTTTATACCGTGAGAATGGCGCTTGGGGAGAGCAGAAGGGGCTGGGAGCAAAGGCCTGGGCTGGGGGCAGGCATCACAATGGACCAAGCGGGTGAGCACTGAACTAGCCACCTAGGAAGAGGATGCTAGAGGGGTGGAGGGAATGATGGGAAGGGTGCTGGAGCAGGCAGAGGGGTGCAATAATGGGGCATGGGAAGGCAGGGACAGGAGAGGGAAGTATGAGGGGGTAGGACGACAAATAAACGGGGGCAACATCTGAAAATACTGCGTGATCCCCAGGACGAGTAGAGGGAATGGGAGATGGGAAAACGTGCTTCATGTAGGGTGCCCTCACTTCTAAGCACTGTAATCATGTATGTTGTCATCATTAAAAGGAAGGGTACCTGGGCAGAATGAATAGCTGAGTTCGCCTTGCCAGGAATACAAGATGGAAACTCATGTGCCCAGGTGATATGCGAAGCAAGTGCTTTACTCGCCGAGCTAGCTTGTCGGCATTAAGATGCAAAAAGGGGAGGGAAGTGTTTAGATAAGGAAAGGGAAAGAAATTAAGTAAGAAAGCGAGTAGGAGGCCCGGGTGAGGGGAGGAGTGATTAATGTGGAAGGAATAATGGAACTGAGAGGAGCAGGGGGGTGTGGTGGGGTGATGGGAAATACCAAAGTCTCTTGGCCTCCTTACAAGCATGGCAGTCCGGGAACTACGGTATCAGTAAGCATGCCGGTACCGTAGTTCCCGGGCTGCCATACTACGGGCTGTGCTCGTGGGTGCCTGGCAGGCCGCCAGTTTTTTCCTGGCGGGCTGACCGGCACCCGCGAGCACAGCACGTCGGATGCACCGGCACAACTCTGCATGTGCCGCTGCATCCGACGTCCCCCTCCCCATTCAGCCCTATGGGGCAGAATGGGGATGAGGAGACCCTTGATTCCGGCACCCGAAAATGGGGAAGTACCGGGTCCGCCTAACTCGGCATGACCCGGTTCTTGCCCATTCATGGGTGCCAGAAATAATGCACTTCCGGCACGGCTACCGCCAGAGTTGTAATGAGGCCCTCTGACTTTTCTAGGGACTAAGTAGGCGTTTAATCATACACACAAAACATACGTATGCTGACAGGGAGGGACTTTAATGCCAGCCTGCACTATGCTCTACACACAAGTTGCAGTCACTCCACAATTCATGTGTGGTAAGGTCTCTTAAGGTAAGGTAGTTGTCTTAAGGATACGTGGCCCCTTAAATACTGATTTCCTGACGCGTGCAACCGTAACATTCTCCCAGGTTCAGCGGGTCCATGAGCCAGAGCATATCCGTCCGCTTGCGTTCTCATTTCCTGGTTTCCCGCGCAGTCTCGAGCAGCTAGCTATCACTAGCTATTATCAAGGTAACTTGAAATTGAACACAGCGCTGGAATCCTTCCCTGGGCCGCTGCCAACCGCCATGCTTGCATTCCCCGGAGATCGCCATGCCCTGTGGCGAGGCTGAGGTTTTGAACTTACATAAGAACAGGCGATTCATGCCAATCCGATTTAATTTCGCTCTCAGTTTGCAAATTCACTCTTCCTTCAATAGGACTCGTCTGCAGGAGCCTCTTCCAGGGCGGCGTCCTGGGGAAAATATGCTTCAATACAACAAAACATATCGGCTGTGTGCAGGCTCCGACTGGCCTATGGGGCAATAGGTCAGTGCTCAAACCCAAAATGCAAAATGCTAGTGTGGGCCAATTTTGTGGGACACCGTGGGCCACTTTTTTGGCCAATGTGGACCAGTTTGATGAGTTAATTCACCATGTGGCTGTTAGTTTTGACCATTTAACTGAATACATATTCTTTTAAATGCACAATTTGCATCGTGGTATCAAAAAATCTCCCCCTTGGGTACTAATCAAACAGCCTGTCACAAAAGGAAAGAATTGCCAATTGCAACTGTGGGACACTAATTGGTGCCCGAGACAATTTTCTGCTCCAGTCCGACCCTGGCTCTGAACCAAGAATGCACAGTGGAGCTGATTTCAAATCATGTATAGAACACATGTTTATGGTAGCATTTATATATGTGTCTATCATTTGGTTCTTTTCATTTCCAAATAGCTAATTAAACTCACCATCCTACATACTCACAATCAAACTCTGAACTCAACACAACCACACCTCTACCGCACCACAAACCACACACACTTCACAACACCCAACATGAAACCAAACCATGCACAACCACCCCTCAACACCACATGACGGCTACCGACTGAAAATGCACCAACGCTCAGTGACAGGTTTCTCCGAACTGAAGCTGCCAACAGCACATCAAAGCTCTTCTCCTTCTCAACCCCACTAACAATGCCCCAACCCACTCCCATTGCAGATCCAAGTGCCAAGCGACCATACCAGTGGCGACAGTGCGTGGCCGAAGACCCATTAACATTAAAAACGATGGCAAAAACACTAATTATACCTCCAAAATCAATTTAATTATCCACATGTAAAATTCCCAACCCACCAAAAAAAGCCCCAATCATACACCACAAAATAGTGCATCTATGCAAGGTGTGGAAGTCATTGATATCTTTCTAACCAGCCTTAGGTGCCTGTGATGGAAGGAAATGGTGGCACAAAGTGCAATTTTCATTTCACGTGCAATATTGAGAGAACCATGCAAAGTGCAAAATATGCAGACAGATTTCTCCACAGCACCACAGAGCACTTCACACTAAATAAAAGTGGAGTGTGATTGTTATATAGCGTACTCATACTCTGACAGGCCTTCGGGTGCTACAATTGACCAATCTAAATTTGCAGGAGTCTTAGATCCCCATTCTCCCAGTGACCCTCATTCCAAATCCTCTGATGTCAGAGGCTCACGCAAGTGGCAACTCCCGCCCAAATCACATCAAGCCTTGTGTGGAGGCACCAGGCTCTCAACTATCAGCAGTTCTCTTCAGCATTAACCCCCACTCCCGCCTGAAGACCAGTGGTGATGAGGACCTCCACAAGCCCCCTGAGGATGAACGTTGCACAACCCCACCCATTAACAACAAGTAGCAACAGCATCAGACCCTAGAAAATTGTCTGTCCACCATTGAATCAAATGTGTCCATAAGCTCCAAAACAGAACTTCCCTCCCAGAATGATAAATACATGCATCAAAGACCAACACAACCAACCCTCTATATATAAAGTGTTACGCGTAGTGAGTTCACCCACCACTAAGGCATTACCATGAACATATTTCACAATAGGAGGGTGGCCGTATACCTTCAAATTCCAACCCTGGCCTGGCAAATAGCACGGTCACTCACAACCCACGGTCATTTCTGTACTTTGGCCTTCTCTTGTGTGCCCACTCCCAAAGTCTTCTAGGGTGACTGTAAATGACTGTGCAAGGCGCTGCAAATCGCAAAATAAATATTATATTGCATACATCAAACAACCGCCTCACCAAACAAATTCCAATATCCACATTCGCTTAATATTCTGCAGGTCCATAGGCAATGGTCTACGAGTTACTCCCGATTCATACAGTACTCTCTGGGCCTTCTAATGAGTATGTCGCTGTGAAAAAAAGGGGCAGCAAGGTGGTGCTAACTCCGTTACCACTATTTTACTGCCACATTTCCGCTCTGCTCTACTATGAGTTTTGGTGGTAATTTTGAGAATGTATTTGCAGCAAAAATCATCCAATTTACCACCAAAAATCATAGGAATTACTGCAGCAGAATTTCCGCTCACAATAGCTCTAAAAAATCTGCATGAATTCCAATTTAATCCAAACATGGGGAGTAACACCACAAAGTGAATACTCTTCATCCTGTGATAAATCTGTCAGCCCGAGTGGCAGTCAACTAATCGATTTTGGTGGTAAAGATTTTTTGGTAAACTAGTAATGTGGGCCTTTATGTCCACTGTCACGTTATATTGAGACCACCCTTGATATGATATGATATGATAAGGCATTTGTAACGCGCCTATACACAAGTGTTTCAAGGCGCGACAAGGCAGGGCGGGAACAAGGGGAGACAGACAACGATCTTACTAGGCCAGGTGTCATTCAGATCACGCATGTGCAAGGGTAGAGGGGAAGAGAAAAGTGCATGGAGGAAAGGGATAGGGGAAAGTGCAGTACAGGGTTATTAGCATACAGCATACAGGATAAATAACAAGGGCCAGCTGGTGGCAAGTGCGAGGTAAGTGCAGACAAGTGCTGGGAAGGGGGGCTGTATGGATACAGACACAGTCCTGTATTGCAGGGTTTGCCGTGGAGGCAGTGCAGGGGAGAGTTGCTGGGCCGCGAACGGTGCATGGCCCAGTTGCAGATTCAGTGCAGTTTCAGTAGTATTAGCAGGGGAGAGGGGGAGAGAAAGCGGAGGCAAAGAGGAAGGTTTTGAGGTGCTTCCGGAACCGGAGGTGGTTCTTCTCAAGTTTCAGGGAGGCAGGAAGGCTGTTCCAGAGGGAGGCCCCTGCAGTGGAAAGAGATCTGCCCCCAACTCGTTGTTTGGAGAAGCGGCTGACCCTGAGGGAGTTGGAGGCGGATGAGCGAAGAGCTCGAGAAGGAAGATATTTAGGAAGAGAGAGTTGAAGGTATTTTGGCCCAAGGCCCCAGGCGGCCTTGTGGACAATGCAGAGGGTTTTGAACTTGATCCTCGCAGTCACTGGGAGCCAGTGTAGTGATTTCAGTCCTGGAGAGATACGGTCCCTGGGCTTGAGGCCAAGCACAAGTCTTGCAGTCCTGTTCTGGATGAGTTGCAAAGGGCGGAGAGTAGAGGCGGGCAGATTTAGATAGAGGCTGTTACAGTAGTCCAGCTTAGAGAGAACCAGGGCTCTAGAGACAGTGAGCTTCTGGGGGAAGGAGAGGAAAGGAAGGATACCTCTGAGGAGGTGTAGCTGGCAGTGTGACTTCTTAGATATGTCGGATATGTGAGAAGAGAAGGAGAGTGTGGAGTCTAAGATGACACCCAAGGTTTTTTGCCTTGCAGGTAGGAGCAGGAAGAGGGCCCAGAGAGGCCGGCCAGAGAGCAGCAGGGAAGGAGGGAGTGGGGGTGCCGATGAGTAGAATCTCAGTCTTACTGGCATTAAGGCAGAGGTCGTTGGCAGCACACCAGTCCTGGATAGCAGAAAGACAGTCAGAGATGAGGGAAGGAGAAGAGGAGGCCGAGGGTAGCCTGAAAATGAGCTGGGTATCATCCGCATAGCACTGAAAGTAGGGGCAGAGAGCGGCGATGTGGTGGGCGAGAAGTGCCAGATACTGGTTGAACAGCCAGGGAGAGAGGTTAACCTGGGGAGTCCCTTCCCACCCCCAATCAAGGAGCCCTACAATACTTGCTTACGTTTGTTTAGTGGTAGCCTTACTGAAGACTCATACAGAGTCACACAACTCTCCCCACCCTGTGCCCACAACGAGCCAAGAACCAGACCGGCTATAGGAAATATATTTGTCTTTATTTTAATCATAGGGAATAGAAATTGTCTTTATTTATTTTACTGCTATCCTATGAACTGCACTGCCCTCTCCCCTTTCCCCCTGCACTTTCTCCTCCCCTCCCTCCCCTGCACTTGCGCAAACTCAGTGTCACCTGGCCTACTAGGATTGTTGTCTGTCTTCCCTCTGTTTTCCCTTCCTTGCCTCGTCGTCCCTTGAAACACTTCTGTATAGGTGCGTTATAAGTATCTTATCATATCCTATCATACCAATGGAGGACACACTACAGACCAGTGCTGATGAATGGGGATTGGTGGACACAAGATTTGGGGCAACTGAGGGAGTGACACAGAGAACGCCTAATGCAAGGTTGGCAGCACGGGATAGGACCCATTGTAGTTAGTAAAGCAGTGTGAGGATCTAGAAAGTAAGGGGCACTGTAACAAAGGGGGATACAGGAAAGGACCATGTCAAATGAATGCTTTCCATCCTCCCCACCCTGATTTATTACTGCGCCTCCTACCAGGCGTCCATGTTTACATTGAGGGGGCTCAACGCATAGGCCCTCATATCCACACTAAGAACCCCAAGTACTGAAAGCATGAACGAATGTCAGATGAAGCACGCAAGCACGCTAGAGTGCCAGGATAATAGGGTCCCTAATAACAGGTACTACAATTCATCCCTTTGATGAAAACACATACCTTTGTGAAATTCTGAGCCACGGCGAAATTGAAAACTATTAATGTTGCATTAAGAACCTACATTGTTGAATAATTTAGGGATTGAGTTTGATGTTCTTTTCCTCTTATTGGAAGGAAATAGGTTGTTGCCTACATGGGTTTAAAGGGATGGTCTAGTAAAAAATTTTATTTAAAAAATAGATAGGCAACATAAAAAAAAATACTAGCATTCTCTTTTTTAAAACTTCTTATGTAACATTTTGAGCTATTCAAGCTCAAAATTCGCAAAAGCAAGCACATGGGCGCATCCATTTTGTGAAATGGAGGCCCTCCTCTGCTGGCTTTTGCTTTTGCGGCACTAATGAAGGAAAAGCCAGCCAGCTGTAGTAAACAAAAGCTACCGCTGGGTGGCTTTCCCTTCATTAGTGCTGTAGGCGGAGGACGGGGACCAGAGACCAGAGCAGGAAAGCTGCAGCTGAATCTTGGTAAGTGCTATTTTTTTTTTTTTTAAAAAGTAAGCACTAGCTGCGTTTTTTTTTCTAAGTTTTCCGGGCTGGAGGAGCCCGGAAAACTTAGGAAAAAAGACACAGCTTTAAAAATGTATTTATGTTTGCGGTCGCTTTTGAAGCGACCGCAAACATAAATACAACGTTATTGTGTTGGAAAACGCTGTGGTTTTTCTTTCCAAGTTTCTCAGGCTCCTCCGGCTCGGAGGAGCCTGAGAAACTCGAAAAGAAAAACCGCAGCGTTTTCCAACACAACCGTGTTGTTTCTGCCTGAATCTGCTTTCCCATTTGGGGTTCTCGGGCTGAGCCCGAGAGCCCCAAATGGGAAAGCAGATTCAGGCAGAAACAACGTGGCATTGCGGAAAACAACCGCGTTGTTTCTGCCTGAATATGCTTTCCCATTTGGGGCTCTCGGGCTCCCACCCACGGGGAGCCCGAGAGCCCCAAATGGGAAAGCAGATTCAGGCAGAAACAACGCGGCATTGTGGAAAACAACCGCGTTGTTTCTGCCTGAATCTGCTTTCCCATTTGGGGCTCTCGGGCTCCCCACGGGGAGCCCGAGAGCCCCAAATGGGAAAGCAGATTTAGGCAGACACAACGCAGCATTTAGCATTTCCCATTTGGGTCTCGTGCTCCCCACGGGGAGCCCGAGAGCCCAAATGGGAAATCAGCTGTAGGTAGAAACACTACGCAGCATGTAAACATAACCGCGTTTTGTTTCTGCCTGCTGTGGCTATCACTTTGGGTCTCCGGTGCTCCCATAGGAGCACCGGAGACCCAAAGTGATAGCCACAGCAGGCAGAAACACACGTGGTTGTGTTGGAAAACGCTGCGGTTTTTCTTTCCAAGTTTCTCAGGCTCCTCCGAGCCGGAGGAGCCTGAGCAACTTGGAAAGAAAAACCCCAGCGTTTTCCAACACAATAACGTTGTATTTATGTTTGCGGTCGCTTCAAAACCGACCGCAAACATAAATACGTTTTTAAATCTGCGGTTGAATTTCTAAGTTTTCCGGGCTCCTCCAGCCCAGAAAACTTAGAAAAAAAAACGCAGCTAGTGCTTATTTTTTTAAAAAAAATAAATAGCACTTACCGAGATTCAGCTGCAGCTTTCCTGCTCTGGTCTCTGGTCCCTGTCCTCCGCCTACAGCACTAATGAAGGGAAAGCCACCCAGCGGTAGCTTTTGTTTACTACAGCTGGCTGGCTTTTCCTTCATTAGTGCCGCAAAAGCAAAAGCCAGCACAGGAGGGCCTCCATTTCACAAAATGGATGCGCCCATTTCTTGCTTTTGCGAATTTTGAGCTTGAATAGCTAAAAATTTTACATAGGAAGTTTTAAAAAAGAGAATGCTAGTATTTTTTTTATGTTGCCTATCTATTTTTTAAATAACATTTTTTACTAGACCATCCCTTCAACATATAGTCCTTGGTCTACAATGGCCATTTCTAGCTTGCACCAGCTATAAGTCCAAACTATTGCATTAGATTACAGATAGGGAGAAATGGCATATGAGGAGGGACACAAAGAGTGATGTGTTGTCTGGTTATTCAGCCACCCATTGACTGCCCATGGCCGTGCTTATCCCTATGGCGGTTCCCACCCAGTTCCTGCCCCTCCCCGCCCAAATAACATCCTCATGGGAACTCCTTGCGCTGGTTTTAACCAAGCCTTACCGTCAAACTTTGCACTGGAAGTGCCTGCCAGTGTTTTTCCAAAGCAGTCTTCTGAGAGTTAATTACTTAATTGGAGTTGTAAACCCAATAATGGTGTAATATAAATGTCTTAAGCAGGTTTGCCTCCAGCCGCTCGATATATAAGCACTATGTGTGTCCTTCACTAAAGTCCTGTTAAAACAAGCATTGGCAAAGCCAACAGTTTTGGCTTGTGTATAAAGTATTAGGCATTTCATAGGCACTGCTACCATCACTGCTCATTAATATCACTACGGCTGTGCCTGATAAGTGCATTTCCCATGCCTACACAAAGCCCAAACTTTTGGCCTTACCAATGCTTGTTATCATATATATTTGGGGATTCTGCAGGTTTATTGAATGGAAGAATCCCTATGCATTCATAAAAGACAGAGGGCCTCATTACGACCGTGGCGGTCCGGAAATAACGGTGGCGGTAAACCCGCCGCCACCGTTGTTTCCGGACCGCCTGATCCCGACCCCTGCAGGCGGGAGGTGATGTTCCTGCCAGGTCTGACCTGGCGGGTTTAACACCGCCCGCCTGCAGGCGGACGAGGAAACACCGGCAGCATTACAAGATGCTGCCGGTGTTTCCATGATCCCGATTCCCATTGAGTCCCATAGGACTCAATGGGAATGGGGATTTACACCATTCCGCCTCCGTGATTCCCGGAAAACCGGGGTTGTGATGCCCCGGTAATTCCGGGAATCACGGAGGCGGAATGGTAATACGAGTCTGGCGTTAACCAGGCGGTTTTACCGCCTCGGTTAACGCCGGACTCGTAATGAGGCCCAGAGTCTTTAAATCATCGGGAAAACATTTTCACAATGCCCAAGTCCTGTCCACTTTCCCCAAATAGGCATTTTTCAGACAAGGCAGTGTTTTGACTTGTGCAGACCATAAGGAAGAGTGTCACCTCCACAGGGAGGCACATCCCTTGGCAGCTGCAGTGTGTAAGGGCACTTCCCAAGCCCCATGCAGCAATGCAGTGCCAGGGGCAGCGTGTAGCAATGAGGCCCATGGGCGTGCACCGCTTTATAAAAATTTCAATAAATAAATAAATAAATATGGAGGGAGAGGAGTTTCGAAAACATTGATTTGGTGGGGCAGTGTGTCCCCCCAGACGGGGGAGAAAGATGCATATAACAGGACCCAGTGATGGGGGAGACTGTGGGAAGTAAAGTAAAGGAGCACAAGTGAGGCTAAGTATTGTGGAGCGGGGGGGCAGGTTGCAGGCCCAGAGAAGGGTACATGCACAGTCGAGGCAGTGCATTGCCGATGGCATGGCAGGGATCAATATATTTATCGTTGCTGATGAAATTGCACTTAACAATGACGCTTATTGTAGAGTGGGCAAACACTGTGTGCTTGTAACCGCAGCTGTTCTTAGTAAACCATTAGCAGCCCTGCTTCCTTCACGCGCCAACAGGAGTTTCATATCCCAACTTCTCCTTGACTTCTGTCCAAATGCCTCCATAGCTTTATCACAGATCATTCTAGCGCACTTTACGAAAATAATAGCCAAGTAGAAGAGTTGCCTTGAATTTAAATGTGTTGATGACCTACAGTTTGTCTAGACTAAGCCGAATGATCATTGTGGCGGACATTGTCTACTTCGGAGGCGTATGTGCTTTGGCCCGCAAACAAAAAACTCACACAATCATGATCATTGTTTCTTATATTTCTTGTCAACCGTTTCGGTGACCCTTCTTTAATTTGTTATTTTCTTTGTGTTTTATTGCCCCCTTTTCTGTAATTTTCCCTTCCCCCCTCGGGGCCAAAAAAATGATGGAGTTGATAAAATGGTGAATGGTATGACCTGATTTGTGTTTGGAAACACTGCTTAAAATGAAGTCTAGAATTTGCCATAGTGGAAATGCAGCAGGCAGACTACACACCAGTTACCTTACAACAGAGAAATAATGTTCCAAAATCTTGGCACCACTTGATTCTAATTGTATAATCGTTTTTGGCAATCAAAGCACAGCTGCGATATGTTCGAAATACTACTGAAAAACCCTACTCCTCTGAATCCCCTTCCTTTGTTTGGGGAATATAAGAACCCCTGAATAGCGTGAAGACCGTAATAGCGAAAGTTAATGTGGATTTCCTTTAAGACAGTATTGCTCAGAAGGATGTTAGAGGTGCGATCCATGATCTAAAAAAGGCAAAACCTCTGACCTGCATGGGCTTTGCATAGATTCTGAAGTGTCTTTATTATCGCAGATGGTAACACAATCACACCAACATTTTAGTGGATTTATAGCTTCTAATACCTCTTACGGTACCGGTCTTGAAGCACTGTCAACACCACTGCCCAAACCTGGCAGGACTCCAAAAATTGCTTCAATCTCCAGGTCCATTTTCCTAAATAATTGTGGGAAATCTACACCAAAACTATTCCTGCCAAAGAGAGTGCTTCCCTAATCAATTTCTAGTTGACAGAAGTCTCTCCTTTGGTTATCTGAGCACTACATGACATCTTGATTAATTCCTAGGCATCAAGTTGGATTAGTTGATGGAGTCTCTCCTTTGGTTATCTGAGCACTAAATGACATCTTGATTAATTCCTAGGCATCAAGTTGGATTAGTTGATGGAGTCTCTCCTTTGGTTATCTGAGCACTACATGACATCTTGATTAATTCCTAGGTATCAAGTTGGATTAGTTGATGGAGTCTCTCCTTTGGTTATCTGAGCACTACATGACATCTTGATTAATTCCTAGGCATCAAGTTGGATTAGTTGATGGAAGTCTCTCCTTTGGTTATCTGAGCACTACATGACATCTTGATTAATTCCTAGGCATCAAGTTGGATTAGTTGATGGAGTCTCTCCTTTGGTTATCTGAGCACTAAATGACATCTTGATTAATTCCTAGGCATCAAGTTGGATTAGTTGATGGAGTCTCTCCTTTGGTTATCTGAGCACTAAATGACATCTTGATTAATTCCTAGGCATCAAGTTGGATTAGTTGATGGAGTCTCTCCTTTGGTTATCTGAGCACTACATGACATCTTGATTAATTCCTAGGTATCAAGTTGGATTAGTTGATGGAGTCTCTCCTTTGGTTATCTGAGCACTACATGACATCTTGATTAATTCCTAGGCATCAAGTTGGATTCGTTGATGGAGTCTCTCTTTTGGTTATCTGAGCACTACATGACATCTTGATTAATTCCTAGGCATCAAGTTGGATTAGTTGATGGAGTCTCTCCTTTGGTTATCTGAGCACTACATTACATCTTGATTAATTCCTAGGCATCAAGTTGGATTAGTTGATGGAGTCTCTCCTTTGGTTATCTGAGCACTACATTACATCTTGATTAATTCCTAGGCATCAAGTTGGATTCGTTGATGGAGTCTCTCCTTTGGTTATCTGAGCACTACATTACATCTTGATTAATTCCTAGGCATCAAGTTGGATTAGTTGATGGAGTCTCTCCTTTGGTTATCTGAGCACTACATGACATCTTGATTAATTCCTAGGCATCAAGTTGGATTCGTTGATGGAGTCTCTCCTTTGGTTATCTGAGCACTACATTACATCTTGATTAATTCCTAGGCATCAAGTTGGATCAGTTGATGGAGTCTCTCCTTTGGTTATCTGAGCACTACATGACATCTTGATTAATTCCTAGGCATCAAGTTGGATTAGTTGATGGAGTCTCTCCTTTGGTTATCTGAGCACTACATGACATCTTGATTAATTCCTAGGCATCAAGTTAGATTAGTTGATGGAGTCTCTCCTTTGGTTATCTGAGCACTACATATCATCTTGAGTTTGGCAGAATCATCAAAGGAGGCATGGGCCACTTTTGCCTTAGACCCAGAAGCGGCCTCAACCGAGTTGATTGGGAATCTATGATGCATAATGACAGAATTGGTGCTGTCTTCATGTCCTGGTAAGTCTGATTTATATTATTAGATGTGATATATGCATACAGGCAATCTGGAGTCAGAATTGTGAGATCAAATTATAACATGTTGATAGATTTGTCGAATCTGAGTGATCCTTTTCAGCTATGTCTGAATATAAACAGTATTGACACATTTGAAGTTTGACCTCCCACTAAATCATGTCTATGTAAGCACTTTAAGAACCTAGACTCATAGGTCAAAATTATAGGATAAAATACCCAGGCATTCTTGTATCCAAATCCGTCCCTGCAGACTTAAGTTCAATGATGATGCATTAGCAATATATATGTACAAGTTGCTTACATTAATAGAGGGATTGTCTACACTCACGCTGCCATGGTGGGGATGTGTAACTATCACAAGAATGATGCTGTTTCATTTGCTTATGTATTAAGTTTCAATGCTCCTGGTATCATGGCTCTCTACTGTCGCCTAAAATGTTCGTAAATGTTATTTACATTTCTTTAGGTCAACAAAAGAACATAATTTAGAATGGCAAATATTCGTGGTGGTGTTATTTCTCAAGACTTCTGTGCATGCCACCATGCATTTGTAACCAGACGAGGTAGAAAGTAACACTATACTCAAGATTTGACATCATGGTTGACTTTGAAACAGCAATGATCAGACCACTATATAGGTTCCCCCAGAAGGTATGAATGGTTGGCTGAGGGGTAAGTCCTTTCTTGTCCTGGAGTTGCCCCTACAATTCCTTGGATTCCTTGGTGGTCTGTATTCCAAACCACTGGCACATTTCATGAGATGCCCCTTCTCGTTCTATCAACAAAACAGTCCATATTGGAAATCGAATAGTGTCTTAGATTGGGTCAAGAAGAGGATCTGGAATCATGAACATTGATATGATATGATACGTTATTTATAACATGCTTAATAACCAGAGGTTTCTAAGCGCGGACCCAGGGATCCAACCTGTGTTGCTCCATGTCGTCTTGCTTCCAAGGCGAGCACGGTGCCGCTAAACTATCCTCCCGAGACCCCAAATTTCATTTGTTATAGGGATAATGACCCGTGTAGTAATTATTCTGCGTAAAGAGGATTATGGCAGATGCTTATAGCTATGCTGAGCTTCATAACAGAACATGAGTAAACTTTATGTTATGGAACAACATATTCTCTCCCTAAGAATATTTAAACCAGGGTTAACAATATATGTTTGCTTAAAAAATATATAAGATTAGTGTCACGTGGGTCTTCATCATGCTACTTGACACACATGGGCCAGATTACAGAAGCTTTGCCCTGGTGCAAGTACAAGGTTTGGGCGTGCTAGCACTAGGGCAAAGCTTGCCCCCTTTCTTAAAACACTGGGACATATTAGAAAACCATTACACCATGCCAACTGCATTTTGGCATGATATAACCACCAGAGCAAAAATTACCCTAGTCCAAAAAAAGATACATTTTCGATACAATTTTGAACCGGGGCAAAGTTTGCCTTAGTGCGAGTACTATTCCGTATTAGCAGTAGGGCAAACTTTGCCCTGGTGCAAAAAGACAGTGAAAAAGTCTCTTTTTTGCACAATTGCAATTTTTGCCCTAATGCTTATAACATGCGAAAATGCATGTTTCATGGTGCAATGGTTTTCTAATATTTCCAAGTGTTTTTAGAAATAGGGCAAACTTTGCCCTAGTGCTAATACCGTGCAACATTGCAACGTTTCTGTAATCTGGCCCATGATCTTAGAGTGCACTTTTTTTGATTGTGTTTGGAACTCCAGGTGGGACTGTTATTGGAGCTTGATTGGCCAGATTGATGGATCTTTCTTTAGTTCTAGCCAGGAGGATTATCACCTCTACTTGAAAAGAGGCTAATGACATTAGCCTTCAGAATGGTGAAGCTAGGTGTAAACCCTGCAAAGTCTCAGGTCCAGTTCTTATCCTCATCATAGCTCTTCTGTGCACCATTTTCTGGAAGTCTTCCTTTTCCTGCAGGTAGATGGATGCAGGCTCTGCTAATACCCGCCATACCAGATGGAAGTATACAATCCCCAACAGCTTTAAGAGAACACCCACAGCTCCTCTATAACTAATTTGAGTACTGTAATAATGTGAATGATATATTAATTCGATGCTTGTAATTGTAGTCACACCCATCCATCACATCTGCTAGACAGCTTATTGAGTGCTTGCCTCGGACATCTGCTGCAGACTATCTTCACAAGTTCGAATACTGCTGAGGCTGACTCGGCCTTTAAAGCACCCCAGGTCAAGGTATTAAGTACCATTAAATTGAGGGCTAATACCAACACCCATTTTGACATCACTTAGAAGCAGGGAGAATGCCTGCATGCGCTCTAAAATATGTGGCACTATTATTATAATTGTGAGCTTGCAATTGTGAAATTGTGCAGTACTTTAGTTATATTGATTTGAATTTGATTTGTAAGGCATCACTTACAGAATAACTGTTTCAAGGCACAAAGCTGAACTATAAGCAACTTGAAACGGAAGAAGAAAGCTTAACAGAAAAGCCAAGATTTCAAGGCTTTTTCCAATCACGAAAACCTGTCTGTGGATCTGATGGAGAGATGGAGATGGCTCCATGGAGACAGAGCATCGACTGCACATCTACGGTCACCTCAATGTCTACAACTAGATGTGGGCACGGACAGTAAAAGCTGATTTTCAGAATAGAGTGAACAGGATAGAAAGCATTGGTGCATTTTTGTTTGGAGAAAGAAAGAGGCATTGGAAAAGCAGACACAGGCCCCTTGAGCCTGATGCAGCATCTTATGGGAAGCCAGGGGCGTTGCTAGGGGGGGCTAAGGGGGCTATAGCCCCTGATCTTTTGGTTGTACCCCCGGATAAAATCTCAGCAGCTGCAGCCAAAAGACTAGCTAGCCCCCAGTCCCAACAGTTCCGACATCAGCTTAGCCCCGGGTCTTTTCCAGACCTAGCAACTCCCCTGTGGGAAGCCCATGTAGCGACTGACGAAAAGGTGTGATGCAGTCACTGCACTTTAGTAGATTGCACTACAAAGATGAGACACATTATCATTCCTGTGCATTGTGGCCCAGCCGCCATGTTATTTACGCATCTGTCTATTCGCCTCCTCTTCACCCTTCCTTCTCTTTATACCCCTGATTTCCACCCGCTCCTCTCAACCACAGCAGCTACATATTGTGACAAAATGACTAAAGTTCATAGATGTGGGGAGTGTATATTTACTCACAGGCCGGGAGGACGGCTCAGGGGCCACGCAACCTTCGCCTTGAAAGCATGACTACGCTTAGCAGCACCGGTTTGAATCTGGGTCCTGGCTTAGAGACTGGTCTCCGATATTAAGCGTGTTATGCAAGATGAATGAACTCATTTATGGACTGTAATGCGCTATTTTTAATTATTACTAATCAACTCATGGGAATACATCAATTTTCTCCTTGAAATTCGATGTTATTTTCTGATGTTATAATGTTCTCATCGTGCAATATTCTTTTATACTCTTACAGCTGGAATTAATTGTATGATTAATTGTAAACACCCCTATGTTTACAAGTGTCAATAAAATGAGTTAAACACAAAGTTTATTTTCTGAAGGTTCATTGCAGCAATTTCTTTGAGGCCTGAGAGTATTCCATCTACAGTGATGTGTAATGTAAACCTATCCATCCAGCCACCCCTACAGTCCCATTTAGTTTTACTCTTTGTTCAAAATAGTGCTGGAGACCTAACCTAGGTCTATGTTTTGAAATTTGAAATTACTGGAAATTAGAATAACTAATACACAGAAAACTCAGCAAAAGAAGTTACATGGAAAAGCATGTGAAACTAAGCACCTGAGAGCAACATATGTGGTGCGTGATTCGGGAACCACTTTTTTAGAAATAAGTATGACTTACCCCTGAAAAAGCAGTAACATACTTGCAAAAGAATGTACTACTTGGGGATTCACATGTGTGTTGGCCCTAAATTACAAACAGTTCTGTAATTTACACATTAGTTGCTCACTTCACGAATAGCAAAGTGAGTGTGTGGGAGAGTTGTGGGTGTGTTTAGGGGGATGTCTAGAAGGGGAAAAAGTCTGCACCCAAATAAAGTCTAACTTTGTGTTTAGAAACATTTCTGAACGCATTTAAGTCACTGAAACCAAAAACATGATGGCTGGATGACTTTGAATTAATCATAAACACTGTCATTGTTCAGGGCAGCAGACCATGCAATTGTGTTTTAGAGGGGCGCCTGCTAACTTTTTTGAATTACTTTTTGCAAGGAACTTGCCGTTGGTCACCTTGAGTTACCTGGAGGAACCCAGATGTGGACTCCCTACTCACTGTACTCAGAGAGGCACAGCTCCACCTCACTGATGAGGCCCAACAAGGCTGAAACACTTGTATGGGGTTGCTGTTGATACTCTTGTTCAGAGTGGAATTGCCATAGCATTTTGGTGCTGGACTGCCCATGTGGGCGGGACAAAGACTGATATGCAAATGGTTATTTCCCATCTGTGAAAGGTACAGTGAGCAAAAAGTGTGTGCTGCAAACTCTCATCTCAGAACAGGTTATCATGCCATGTTCTTTCTGGAGAGGGTCGCCTGCTACCCACTTTAAATAATTTGAGAAGGGGACCAACAATATGACCATATGCACATAATCCTGAACCAATGGCCTAGTTCCACCCCTTCTTTCGACGGGTATGGGCACAAAAGCTTAACCAGACGTTTCACCTTGGATGAATCCCATCACAGAGTTGAAATGAACAAGGTACCCACATCTGCACAAGCTTCTCTCGTATATGTGGACCAATGGAAACCAAAAAGTAATGGATGTAAAGTGATGAATTATCATAACCACTGGCATTGCTCTAGGCGGACTTCCATGCCATTGATTTTTAATCCACATAAGCCTGTGTGCCCTGGGACCAGCCAAATTGCCCCAGTACTGTTTTGTATATGGTTATCCCTTTTGGTGATTTCTCAGCTGGAGGAAGAGCAATCGAGTGCCATGATGCCAGGATCAACTGCCAGTTGCTTCATTTAATGCATCCAGTCCCTCCCGTGTTAGAGTTGCCGACCTGCCCTAGGAGGCACAATTAGACCCAGTCCTGGTACTGACCCCATTGGGCATAAAGCCCCAAGCTGCATCTCACTGATGAAGCCCCATGCAGCAAAAGCCTGACCGCGTTGATTGAGTCCTCTTCCTTGATGGATAGGACATAGTGGTTCGGGGTGCACTGCCTCTTTTGGGGCTGGGCCAATGGCGATTTGCATATATTTCTTCTCTTCTGTAATGGTACAGAGGTTAAAGGCCACGGAACCGAACCCTGCCCAGAGCAAACCGACATAAATGATGATGAATCGAAAGTTTTCCATACGTCGCCTTAGTGTCTCACTTAAATTTCATCTGAATGTTCTAGTTAGAAGTGTTGTGAGGGCAAAATTGAATGTTAGTGTATGTAAATGTCTGTAAAGTATGACGCACGGAGGGATATGTGTTCGATGAAAGAGTTTGAGAAATATAAAATGTCCATGTTTTTGTGACAATGTGCTCTTTTTCTGTCTGGCACTGGCAGGGAGAAAGGAGCTTAATGTCAAACCATTGATTGCGGGTGTATTTGAAGCTTTCTGATCAGGTGTAACTTACACAGAATGTGCGACAGTATTCAATTACACGTGTTCTGGGAATACCATGTTTAGATGTATCTTGTGATCCAACATCAAGGTCAATTGTGTCAGGCGTAACTTACAACCAACATTATCATTTGTGTACCTTGCATGGAACACACTGACAGGCTTACCAATCTAAGAGGACGCAAGCCCAAGTGGAGCTTGGTAATGGAGATGAATAACTCTACCTTCTCTTGTGACCCTTCTCAGGAGGCTCCTTCTGTTTGTTCATCAACTGGTTAATGATTTCCTATTTGTGTTACAGAGGTATCAGTTGGGCCTCCTAGGAGTGCCACGTTGGGAAGCATAAACACTATGGTGATTGACACTAGCACAGAGGTTGAACAGGGACCACTCTCTACCTCTCTGGTGAAACATCCTGAATTATGGGAAATGAGTGGTGACCTGGTGACTGATGTTTTGTATCAGGGGGCTGAGTCCAATCCGGCCGCCTGCATGAGCCATGCCACTAGTACCAAAAAAAAACTTGTTTCAGCTTTAAGGCTACCAATGTTGAACACTAGGTCTCTTATAAAGCCCACCCTTGAAGTGGCTGCATACATCTTAGAGTTTAAGGTAGATATCTGTGATATCACTGAGACCTGGGGATATGATGCAGCTGGTCCTTCTATGGGCCTGGCCATGCCAGAGGAATAGAGCATATTCCGTCATGATAGGGCAGCGGGAAGAGCTGGAGGGGTTGCCCTTATTTTTAAATCAAATCTCGCCATATGGGAGGTTAACTGTCAAGTTATTGCTGGGACTGAGTTGAATCTTGTTAAAATAGGGATTAATGCAGAAACTTCCATGAACCTTTTATTGCTATATAGGCCCCTGACTGCAGGAGCTGATTTCCCGACACTCCTCACTAATTTTTTATTACCCCATCTCAAACACAAGACCAGGTTTTAATCTCTGGTTGGTACATGCATTGGATGTAATAGCTAATGGTTTGGAAGTTTCACGGAATAACCTTGGCTTTGAGCAGAAGGTTACAGAACCCACTCACTGTATGGGGCACACTCTTAACTGGGTGATTACACTTATTATTTTAATTAAGGATCATCGAGTCCTTGTTTGTCCTTGGCCTGACCATTTCTTTGTTCACTTCACAATTACTAGTGAACTCCCCTTAAAACTAAAAGGAGTGTGAAATCAAGAAGTAACGATTAGAAATCTTACAAATCTCATACCTGAGCAGATTGAACCTCTGATCACTACAGTCATTGTAGATCTCTAAACAGTTTACTCTGTTGAGGAAATGTCTAACCCCCTTTCATCTTCACTTGTGGATATTACTAAGACCCTTGCACCATTAATAAAGAAATATTTTAAAGAGACATGAAACATTCACTCATGGTTCTCACCTAATCTGAAAAAACGTATAGCCTCCAAACTAAGACGATTTTACACCTGGAAACTAGTCAGACTTTACAGAATCTGGAAGCATATAAAGTGGCTGCTAAAGAGTATGAATTATCAGTCATTGATGCTAAGAAAAATACACCTAATAACAGAATTCAGAACTCCCAGTCGGAAGTTAAGGAACGTTTCAAGATCCTTAGAGAGCAGGAAACTCCCCATATACAAGATACTGGCCTTGTGAAGAAGGATGAGGCATGGTGTGCATCCATTCAACAAGCTATGGTAGGTAAACTTGATCAAATCAAGGATGATATTGCTATAAAAAACATAGAACACGCTCAGCACTCAGAAGTACATGATGTAGTGGCACCTGCAGATAATTCTGTAATAAATCAATTTAGGTTCTCACCCATATCAGCATCAGAACTAGCCAGCATTACTGATCATCTTAAATCAACAAAATGAAAGGGTGATCCATGCTCAGCCATGATCATTAAATCCTGCTGAACTATTCTGATTTATTCTCTTTGGAAATGTGTGAATGCCTCCTTCTCAGAAAACGTTGTACTATTGCGATAACAAAGGCTTGGGTAACCCCTATCTTAAAAAAAAACGAGATTATGTCCTAAAATGCCTTTAAATTATCGACCCATCACCAATACGACCTTTCTGTAAATAATTCTGGACCACGTGGCTTATATTCAAATCTCTTCCCATCTAAACAAATATCCAATTCTCAATAAACATCAGTCCGGTTTCAGACAAGGTTACAGAACTGAGACAGCATTACTGGAGCTGAAGTCCAGGCTCCTTGATGTCATGGATAATGGAAAGCCCTCTCTCCTCATGTTGCTGGATTTATCTGTGGCCTTTGGACTGATAGATAATTCCATCTTTTCGGATGAGGCGGCTTTAAGGATATCATAATTTCTCAGTGGTAGAGAATGTCGAGTATATTGTGGAGAGGCAGAAGCACCGCCTGTAATTCTTAAATATGGTGTCCACCAGGGTGCTTGTGGCTCTCCCTCTGTTCACAATATTTTTACGTTCCCCTTCTTTGCTCTTTTGGAAGAGAATGGCGTGGCCTTTACAAACTATGCTGATGACACACAATGTGTCATCCCTCTATCTGGTGTACATAAAGCTGATGACATTTTTCTTGATAGAGTGTACAATTTTATCCAACTGGATGTTTCAGAATGGTCTTGCACTGAACAAACATAAGACTGAACTCATGGTGGTCAGCACTCCAAACATGGTAAAAATGAACTAGGATCTGCCTATGATTGTTTCTCTATTGTGGATACAAAAATTGCTGCAAAAAAGAAAGTTAAGATGCTAGGTATTATTCTTGACCAGAACCTGAATATGAAAGTGCATGTTAGCAATTTAGTTTCGTCATCTGGTCATTATATTAAATTGTTAGTCCATCTCTGCCCATTTGTCTCTCAAACTAATGCAGAAACTATGTCCAGGGCCATGATAGGATCAACAATTGGTTACTGTTGTAGTCTTTGGTATGGCATCACAAAGTTGGATTGTAACCGCCTACAGGTGATCCAAAACAGTGCGGTGAGAGTAGTAACAGGCCTTGCCTGGAGAGACCACATCTCTAAGGCCAGATAGTAACAGGCCTTGCCTGGAGAGACCCATCTCTAAGGCCAGACAGAGTCTGCACTGTCTCCCAGTGGAAGCTAGTCTACTGTATCTCTTATTGCTGATGACTCACAAATGTTGCATGGGAAGGATGCCGTCTTACCTTCAGCATCTTCTCAAAGAGAAAGCTAACACAAGACTCATCAGATCGAATAATTCCGATCAGTTGGTCTTACCTAGATTTAACACTAATAAAGCCATGAAAGGAGCTTTTCGAACGTGGTACCAAGGGCATAGAATGCTGTTCTGCTTGACCTCAGATAACAAAAATCTACTGAGGTTTTTAGAATAGTTTTTTTAAACTCTGTTATTCTCTTAATTTTCTTCTGAATCTGGACTGCTCTTACTAGGTCTCTTGTATGTACAGTGCTCTTTTGTTTGTTAGTCCATGTTTGATTTATGTGCGCCCTTATGATATGATATGATATAGCATTTATAACACGCCTATAGACAAGTGTTTCAAGGCGCAACGAGGCATGGGCGGGGGAACAGAGGGAAGACAGACAGCGATCCTACTAGGCCAGGTGTCATTCAGATCGCGCAAGTGCATAGGAAGGTGGCAAGGGGAAAGTGTGAGGGGAAGCAGGAGGGGACAGTGCAGTAAAGGATAATAGAATAAATAACAATACGTAAAGTACAGCCAGCAGTTGACAAGTGCAAGGGTAAAGGGTAAGTGCAGGCATCAAGTGTCAAGTGCTGGTAAAGGGACTGTAGGGATACAGAAAAAAAAAACAGTCCCCAAGTGTGGGGTTGCAAGGAAGGCAGTGCAAGTGTGCAACTGGCAGGGGAGGGGACCTGGGCCTGAGATCAGAGGGTGGGCAGGTGGCCAATACAAGGTCGATTTCAGCCATGAAATCAGCAGGGGAGATGAGGAGAGAAAGCAGAAGCAAAGAGAAAGGTGTTGAGGTGCTTCCGGAACCAGAGATGGTTCTCCTCAAGTTTCAGGAGGGCAGGAAGGCTGTTCCAGAGGGAGGCCCCAGCCGAGGAAAGAGATCTACCACCAACTCGTTGCTTGGAAAAGCGACTGACCATGAGGGAGTTGGAGGCGGAAGAGTGAAAAGCTTGAGAAGGAAGATATTTAGGAAGAGAGAGTTGAAGGTATTGAGGTCCCAGGCCCCAGAAGGCCTTGTGAACAATGCAGAGGGTTTTGAACTTAATCCTTGCAGCCACTGGGAGCCAGTGCAGAGATTTCAGTCCTGGAGAGATACGATCCCTGGGCTTGAGGCCAAGGACCAGTCTCGCAGTCTGGTTCCAGATGAGTTGCAGAGGGCGGAGAGTAGAAAGAGGCAGATTTACAAAAAGGCTGTTGCAGTAGTCCAGCCTAGAGAGAACCAGAGCTCTGGAGACAGTGAGCTTCTGGGGGAAGGAGAGGAAAAGAAGAATACCCCTGAGGAAGTGCAGCTGGTAGTGTGACTTCTTAAAGACGTCGGAGATGTAAGGAGAGAAGGAGACTGTGGAGTCGAAGATGACCCTGAGGTTTTTTGCCTCACATGTGGGAGGAGGAAGAGGGCCAAGCTGGGCAGGCCAGAGAGTGACAGGAAAGGATGGTGTGGGTGTACCGAGGAGGAGAATCTCGGTCTTACTAGCATTAAGGCAGAGATCATTGGCGGCACACCACTCCTGGATGGCGGAAAGACAGTCAGATATGAGAGAGGGAGAAGATGTGGCTGAGGGGAGCCTGAAAATGAGCTGAGTGTCATCCGCATAGCACTGGAAGTTGGGGCAGAGCACGGCAATGCGGTAGGCAAGAAGTGCCAGGTATTGGGTGAACAGCCAGGGGGAGAGGCTAAACCCCTGGGGGACACCACAGGTAAAGATAGAGTAGAGGAGAGGAAGGACCCAAGTTGATTCTGGGAGGGTCGATCGGAGAGAAAATAAGTCAGCTATCCCAGGGCCTGACCAGTGATCCCCAGGTTATCAGAGAGACGGTTGAGCAGGATGGCATGGTTGACCGTGTCAAAGGCAGAGGAGAGATCAAGTAAGTTGAAGACACAAGGGGTGTTGGAATCAAGGTTGGAGAGCATGTCTTCACAGATGTTCAAGAGAGCACTTTCCGTGCTCCAGCCAGCTCTGAAGCCAGACTGATAATCATGGAGACAACCAAGGGGAGGAGAGGAGGCCGAAGAAGGGCCAGAGGAAGAGCAGGGAGTAGAAGAAGGAAGGATGCCTACGAGTCCCTGGTTGCGCGTTATAAATTAATTAAAGTAAAGCAAAAAGGCAGTCAAGCATACTTGTCAATGTGTGTTTGCAGTAGATTTGGGGTCAGTGAGTAAGTTAAGCTTCTTCTTGCAGCTCAGAGACACAAGACCTGGCACACACAGATCCCTGGTAGGCATATACCAGTGAAAGGCATAACCTGTTAACTCCTGCACTCGATATGCTCAGGAAACCTATCTACACATAACCCCGTCAGATTTTGCAAGTTGTCACTCGCATATGCACGCACACCTTTCAACCTCACCTCCTCTTCCTGATTTTCAACTGGGTTTAGAATCCCTCCCCTCTGCATTGCAGCTCATCAGCCCTGCTCATCTCAGCTTCCTGTGTCCACCAGCAGGCCCTTTTAAAGTCAACCCTCTGCTTCCACTTACGCCCTACCTGTGTAGACTTTGCTTTGCTTTTCTCTAGGGTTTCTGGGACCAGGACAATAGTCGACTTTGAGTAGGGCCAAGAGTTCGGATGGGGTTGATGAGGATGAAAATCGGGGTTGGCACATTAGCGAGTGTAGATTTGTGCGCAGGTTGGGGGAGATAGGATGGCAGACATATTCCCACATCTTCCACCAGATGATCACACTGCTATTGTATGTCCTACTTCAATGTTGACATGGTGGAAGGCTAACGCGGCCAGGTAACGTTGTAATGCACCATTATGTTATGCTGCCATATTTCACCAATTGGCTAAGCTCATGCAAAGTGCACTGATGGTCCTCTTATTGCTATCTTGTCCCTATTTTCGCAATGTTAAGGGTTGAAAGAAAGAGCCCATATTGCAACTGCTGCATAGCATCTCTAAGCAGCCATCAACTAACTTGCCACTGTTTCCTCAATACAGCATAATTTCACCCAGCCTTTTGCTCTAGTGTCACTGTTACTGCTAAGTTTCCCCTAGAATTGCAATAGTACTAGGTTGAAAGGCGGAGCCTGCAAATTGCCTCCCTATACATGGGATGCAGAAGAACTCTTCTACCTTCTTCCCATTCACTCCCTTCAGTGAACGTTAATCTACCTTAGGGATAGAGCTGGTCTCTGCAGCCATCTCTGCCTCTGCTATTTTATTTTGCAATTGTATTGATACATTTGCGTGTTGTGCAACACAACAGTCTACCAGAAGCTCATCCTTGTACAGCAATGTCCTCGGTCCTACAGGGCCACCCAAAGGTGGGAGTTTGGCTCTCCTTGGATGACCAGGTGACTTGACATTATATATTGTAATATTTGCCCCTCAGCCACAGGTGCTTCGTGATCTCTCCGCTCTTTGCTGCCCCTCCTTCCCATCTTGCCCAGCCAGGGCCTAATCCTCTAGCGAAGCGGGAAGGCTTCTGCACCTTCCATCCTCCACACAGGCCTAACAATTCCAATTGTGATCACACCAATCTGCGAGCATAGCCCTGTGTCAGACACAGCCTGCGCCTGGATGCCTTGGTCCAGGAGGGTGTTGTGGACTGCTTCTCCGCACCTAGTAGGGGATGGCAACCTCTTTCGAAACTTGTGTGCATTGTACTCCCAGAAGCCCCATCAGTCTAGGCGCATGAAGGTCGCCGCTAGATCCTCCTTCTGCTCACTCACCATAACGCTGGCCCCTCCAGGGAGGGTTGGGGAACAGGCAGACATTGTGGGGGAGAGGGGGAAATGCCTCAGACCTCTGGCCGTGTCTCTATGTTACTGTGCTCCCTAACTTACTCCCAGGTCCAATTTCTTTTCACTGTCGCCCCTCCCAACGTCTCTTCCAACTCCACAACACCTCTTACCCCACCTTTGCATTCTACGATGCAGACTACCACTCCTTTCGTTCATTCACAGGACCATGGCCGTAATATCACTTATCCTAACAGGACTGGATTACACAAACATCCATTATCTAGGACTCCTGAAGCACCTCCTGGAGAAGAATGAAAAGGTTTCAACACGTCCCCTCTGCACTTTGCATTGGCTCGCGGTTAAAAAAAAGGATACACTTCAAAACCCCCTGCATTGCCCACTGGACTCAGCATGGCATGGAAAGGGCTCACCTTGTTTCGCAAGACTTTCTCGGCACTATACATCCTCTATGATTCTTAGATCAAGTCCTTGTTCCTTACTCCAAAAGAAAAAGACGAGTAGGATCTTCTTGCTCAAACTGGCTACCAAACTTTGGAAGTCCCAACCCAAACATCTTTGCATGGAAGCAAACAACCAGTCATTCAGGAATCATCTCAAAACATGGCTCTTCAGCTGAGTGAACTGGATATACAACAACCAGTCCAGATGAAGTCAACAGGGATCTTAGGCTTCCATACATCTTATTCCATACATCTTATAGCACTCAATTGAGCAATTCCACCAAACCCTTCGACAATTGAGACTGATCTGTAGAAACAAAGCAAACTAGCCAGCAACGCACCTGAATAAAACACTAAAAACTGACCACATACCTCCTTCCCACCCACTGCACCCTCACTTATTATGCACTGCTAAATCTTCCAAATGTGTACAACCCTTCCACACCCTATAAGATGGCCGACAAGGTCTAGCACACTATAAGCAGACTCCTAGCCTACCCTTTCCCTACCAACGCCTCACTCGACACCAGCCCAACGCAACCATGATTATCCTCCTAAACCTGGGACTGCCCTTGCAACTAACACACCCACCCCAGAACGCCTGTTCCCTCTAAAACAACAGGATACTGGTGTCTCTGACCTGCACTCACCAATACCACAGCCTTTCCACTCCTTGCCTACCACACTATCCCACTAACACTACCACACCCACTTTCTTTGCAAAACCCCATGCACCAAAGAGAACATTATTTGCAGAAGGGCTCTATAAAAGTCCACTTTACCTGACCTAACCCAACCTTATCTTATCATACATTACCTAACCTGACCTTATCTTACCATACCTTACCTTACCTTATCATACCTTACCGTACCTAATGGGTATCCCCACAAAATATCGCCTGCATGCATATGTAGATAGGACAAAATGAGATGATTTGTATATCAGCTGCTTAGTATTGGGTCACACGAGAGCAGCAGGGGCATACGTGCTCCAATGGGATCCTATATGACTTCGAAGTGGCACTTCATCCATTGTTTGCTCGGGTCACACAGCAGAAACAAGGTTCTGTCACCCATAACACAAAGGACTAGCACATCTGAAAAATAACAATATAGCTGGTCCATGTTTCCTGAAAGCTATGTAAAGCAAACACACAGGCTCAAATAGTCATTAAGTGAAGCTGGAGGCAAGCATGAGCTTTCTGTGGCCTTCTGCCTCTTTACTATTCTTATATCCAACTTTTCCTGCGGTTTTAATCAGACACATCATTTTGTCAGATCCTTAAGTGATGTGGGACAGTTGTTTTAAAACAAAACACATTACAATGCCTGTGATAGAACATAAAATATACATGAGAATCATAACAACTTAAGAGACCAAGTTAAGACTCCTCAAACAGTTATGCAAAAAGCATCCAACCCCCAGTAACTGCAAATCCCTTGCCACCACCTCCTGCTCTTACAAGACGGCGCTTATTACCCTCAAAGCCTACTCCTACAATGTGCAAATATCCAATGCAGGGACAATACTAAAGAGTTATTCTCCATCTTGAGAGAACTTGAGACCCCCATTCCCAATATTCCCACAACCCACACAGACAAAGCCTGGTGCACTACCATACAAGATGCCCTATTACACACAATTGAGACACTTTGTGATAAAATGAGTGCTAAAAAAGCCATGCTCGCAGCTAAAGCCCCCACACAGAACTAACTCGAACCACGCAGTGTGTCCTGCTCTTCCTCTCCCCCGTTCAACAGTCATGCAAGAGCAGGTTCTAGCCACCATTCTATTGATAAAACGTTCTAATTGCAAAGGTGACACAAGCACCACTCATATAGTGAAGCTTTGTGCTCCTACACTGGCCCCCATCAACACTGACCTCACCAATACTTCCTTCCTTCCTGTCCAGCAATGTTCCTTCGAGTATCAAATCAGCTTGGATCACCCCACTCCTTAAAAAGCCCTCCCTTGACCCCGCCATTCGCATAATCTCACCGCCCAATCACCACAGTCCATTTTCTGCTCAAAATACATGATCAATTAACTTACACCTGAGTCCAACATTTCCTGGAGCATAACCATCTGCATGGAATGAGACAATCTGGCTTCTGTCCTAAACGCAGCATGGGAACAGCACTTCTGGACCTGAAAATCCAAATGGACAGTATTCGTGATTCATGAAACCTATGGATCCTCCTCCTATTCAATGTTTCTGCTGTGCCAACACCGCAGCCATCACTTCCACTTTTCACAGGAAGCAACCTCATGGATTAAATCTTTCCTCAGTGAACGCACCACAAGAGTATTCATTGGTGAGGCTGTGCCGGATCCCATCCTCGCGCCAATAGGTGTCCCACAAGATTCCTGCCATTCACTCACACTTTACACATGCATACACTAACCCCCTGTTTGACCTCCTAGATTCACAGGGTGTCAGCTACACCAATTTTGCAGATGACACCCAAATACTCATACCTATCACAGCCAACTACTCTCTGGACACTGCCTCAATTAACACAGTGTACAGCACCATACACAACTGATGGCCACCCACAAACTTTGCATAAATGATGATAAAACTAAGCTCCTCATTGTTGGCTGCCCCTTTCGGTTGAAAAACCTTGCCACCTCCTTTACTTCCTTTTGCATCGATGGCACCTTCAACCCAGTCCCGAAGCAGGTAAAAACATTGGGTGTCCATCTGGAAGCAGACCTAACCTTGACGAATCATATCAACGCTCTAGCATCTTCCACACATCTGGGCGTATCTCTCTGAGTAGGCAATTCCTTTCACCAAGCAACTGTCTCATGCTCACTCGAGCTCTTATCCTCCCCATATTGGATTATTGAGTTCTCCTCATGGGCACTTCAGCTTCTAACCTGGCAAAACTGCAACTTCTGCAAAATAAAGCCCTACGTGCCGCCTTTGGACTACAACGATCTGACGACATCTCGGCTACTAGACGTAAGGCCCACTGGCTACCAATCAAAGTTTGTATTGACTTTAGAACTCTGACTATTGCCCACAGGTGCATCTACAAAGAGGCGCCTCTTTACCTCAACAACAGTCTCTCTCAAAAAGTCCCCGTCCGTCCATTGAATTCCAGCACCAGCATCTATCTATTCAGCCTGCTATATGAGTAAAAAAGCAGGAGGCACTAGCTTTGGTGTCACCACACCGCGCTCTGCAGCCTTCAGAAATGAACAACCATACACAACGTTCAAAAAGCTTGTCAAAACCTGGCTTTTTCAGACATATGGCTAAATTGCTCAGATTTACTTTGTTCTCCTTGTTATTGTACTGAACGCTGTAATACCCCAGGGTCTGGGCGTTGCAAAAATGTCATAAACAAAGATAAATATTTACAAAAAACGCAATCAGCTTCATTATGAGATCATTGATGTGTTATATTTTACTGTCACATTGTTGTGGTAATGGAATTACTGCCAAGTTTGTCACACTGTCAAATTCCGGAATTGGAGGTGAAGTAGAGGATTCCCCGCCGCACACAGCTGCCAGGGAATCCTCTACTTAATCTCCAAAGATCAGCAGTTTACTGCGGCGGAATTTCCACTCATGGTAAATCCACAAAAATCAACATGGAACCCTTGTGAGTCTCCAAATATGGGGGCCAGCACCACCTTACCACCACTTGTAATGTGGCTGTAAACGCACCAGTAGGAGTGGTGCTAATGGTAAAAGAGGTTGCTGTTAATTCCGTGGAGACGCAGATGTCAGTAAATCTCTGAATGTGCCTAGAGGCTATTCAACCTTGAGGCTTGCGCATGCATCATGCCTCAATAAACAAAAAGTGTGAATTTATTTTCTACCACAAGAGCTCACGTTCAGATTAAAAACAATCACATAGTTCTACTATGGTCAAGGCATTGTTTAATTTTGCATGCTAGTCACTGATTGGTTGGTAATAAAGTGCATTTGTTACAGTATATATAACTACTAAGATTGAACATAAAATAAAAAGTATATGCACCGGTATTCCCTGGTGTCTGATCCATGACTCCCTTACAAGGTCTGTCAGAACCCCAGAAATCCCTGCAGAGATTGTCTTTGCCCCTATCCTGGTGCCTCGTGCAGATAAGGCGGTGTCAGTGTGATACAGACATTCCTGCAAGGCACCTTCAATGTCAATGTAAGTTTCAAACTACCTGGTCAATCCCCACATCAGCAATGCATCTCTTACTGCTGCTCTCATTCTACTTTTAACCATAAACAAACACAGCCCCTTCGCCTGCAAGAAATGTGCTTGTGCTCTTGTTGTGCCGCTGTCAGCAATGACTTTAGCGGCTCTAGCAAATTGGCTCCTGACAACATAAATCTCGCCCTCAGGAAAAAAGAGAGAAACAGATGCTAAGAATGAGGTAGAGAGAGAGAGCCAGAGAGAGAGCTAGAGAGAGTGAGACAGGGAGAAAGAGAGCACGCACAGAGGAGGTACTAGATTGGTGTATTACACACCAGGCACAGCAAGTAGTTATACATTATTAATAAATAACTATTAACTATGATACTACAGTGAGAAGACATCAGGTGGAGCTTGAGCCGATGCAGAAACCTGCAAACCCAATCAAGAGCTCTCTCTGCTGCAGTATCTTCTTGCCTTGCTGCCTGTGCAATGATGGCAAAGGCTTGACATTGCCCTATCAGCCTGCTCAGTTAGGGAGTGTTCAGAGAGTAGCCTATTATTGTCGGAGATTGAAATGTCGAACAGTTGAGTTTTTTGATTCCACAAATAACGCAGATATCAAATTTTCCAGGGTTGTAATACGTGAATATTTAATCAGTGACTTCATTCCATCCGCACTGAGTAGATGTGTGATTTGAGGGTGTGGGTCAGTTTAGCAATGCATTTACAAAAATATTTTGCATATCTGCTATTAGTTTGAGCTTGTTTGAGGCAGGAATGGTATAATGTTTGCTAGCTTGCAAGTATTTACTATGTCACTTGTTCTGCAATAATTCTTTCTGGCCCCTTTTTTTATTCCACTGTGTACTTTTGTGGTTAGGAACCATACTAAAATGTGTATGGTTTCTCTTTTTTACACTTACATTTTATAATGTGATTTCAACTATAAGTTCAATATCTTTTTTCTGTTTCTTTTGATTTTTATTGTATGGGGAAAAGGTCTGAATTGATACCAGCATAAACTTTGGAGGTGTGAGGCTTTCATTTTGATGATCGAAACCTGTTACTGCAATTTAGATCACAATAGGGTGAGTGAACGTTATGTGAATGGTGTCCTGTGTGTTCAGTGCAATCTTGTTTTTCCTGGGTGTAGTGAGGACATGTTTTGTCTTGTTAGGTCACTGTGTGTTTTAGCTTCATCCAGACATTCCTCCTTAAGCATAGTATTTTATTGAGGGATGTTCTCTTAGCTTTTTCACAGATCAAATCATGATCTTTGTTTACCAAGATGACTTTCTGGGTGGGTGTGGTTTCATGCGCAGATGAAGTGATGTTCAGTGTGTCAGGAGATTATTGTTTTGGGGAGTCTCCGACTTATTGTGGGTTCACACACAAACACTCTTTATTGTGTAGCGAGATGATTGTCAATGGCTTGCTTCAGTTTTTAGTAGGCACACAGATGTAATAATGTCCAGACTGTAGTAAGATTACTGTATATTTACTTCAACAAACATATGTTCATATCTGTTATTTCTGTACATATTTCATTATATCCTTCATTTGTTTTTTTCGATACAGTGTCCCCGTCTGAACCTTCTTTGGCCTTTTGAAATTGAAACACTATGGCCCTCATTCCAACCCAGGTGGTAAGTTCCCTACTTTACCACCATGGTGTAAACTCTGTTTACACCATGGTGGATGGCGGATTTACCGCCCCATTCCAAGGTGAGTGGGGCGGTAAATCCCCAATCCCCATTTACCCTTCCCCATTCCCATTTTTGCCCCATAGGGCATAATGGGAGTGGGGAAGGCGCTAATTACGGCACCGTAAATTACGGTGCCGTAATTAGCGCCAAGGACGCTTAGCGCCTTGGTACTTAACGCCTGCTAAAAGCAGGCGTTAAGGTGGAAATCAGGCGTTAAGGGTTAACGGCGCCGTTAACGCCTGGGTTGGAATGAGGGCCTATGTATAGATTGTATTGTATTTGTTTGATAAAGATCACACTTGATGACTGGGGGGGCCTTAGTCTTTTGAGTCACATCACTGCTTCACTTTACTATGACTCAAGTGCAGCCTTGCAACCAGAACTGCAGCCGGGAGCATTTCCTGCAGTCCTGCAATGGTATTTATCCACTACTATGGGCCGGATTCATGGAATTATTAGCCTAGTGCACCAGTGCAAAGTCACTTTCTACTGCAAAAGTACTCTTTGCACCATGCTAAATGTGCCTACATCACTGTACAAAGAGTACTTTTGCAGTGCAAAGTGACTGTGCATTGCAAAAATACACTTTGCAAATATACACTTTGCACCGATCTGTGTGTCAGTGCAAAGTCACTTTACATCGCGCTAGAAATTCCCTTAATCAGGCCCTATGAGTTTTGTTTCTTTTTTTAATTTGAATGTTGTTCTTGGCAGGTGGTACATTGTATATACAGGGTGGAAGAATTGACTGTGTTCATGTCGTACTTTGTGTGAAGGGCAGAGTGTGTTATTAGGTGTGTGTTTACTTTTAGGTGGTTTATTGATGCCAGTGTATGATTTGTTTAGTGTATTAGAGTGTGGTTCTACCAGTTTTGGTATGCATCCATTTTGCATTTTTGGGGCCCACATTGGTACATGTCTATACTTGTCGGGAGTACTTGACTGATCTGGCTGTTTTCCCCATATGTACTAATTACCTGACACTTATAGGTAAATGTGATATTGTTTGAATGTCTGTTATGGGGCTGTAATTAGGACTTGCCATATTCCCAATACTCCAAGGAGGAGGCCTTGAATGCAGCAGGCTGCTAGCAGCCTGGTGGTCGTATGGTTACTGAGTGATGAAAACACTCAGAGACGGACATAAATGCGGATTTGATAGGAGATATATTCATGTTTGTAGTTCCCCAATTTACATGCACATTTGTTACCTTTTCTTATATAACTACCACTACTTTGTGGCGTTGTAAGTAGCTGAGATAAGTAAGCACGCTCTCTCTTTAGTGGCTGACATAGTTCAGTTGTGTCTCCTAACACTGCATGAATGCATGTTTCACTTTGTAATTGTGAGCCTTCGCTGTGGCTTTTCTGTGATATTAGTAATTGTTGTCAGTCCATCTCCAACTCCACCATTCGTCTTCGTTTTCTACTGCCCTCTCGCTCTCCTCATGAGCACTCTTGTCTCTCTAGCTTCTCTGTCTCCCTTCTTCCTTTTGATTCTCGCCCTCATTTCCATTGCATTGTCTTCAAATCCTATCATGGTCGTGTGCCTTCTTATCATTCCTCTTTCATCTCTCCATGAACCCCTTCTCGCTCTCTTCACTCTCAGCATATTCACCTCCTTACTTCCCTTAAGCCTCCCTGTGCTCCCTCGCGGTTCCTTTCTTTTCCTTTCCCCTTCTTGCCCCTAAATCATCAACGCTTTTCCACCTGACACCCATGCCTCCTCTTCACTTCTCATCCTCCGATCCCGCCTCAAACCTCATCTCTTGCTCTCACTTTCATCTGCCTAACTCTTATCTGTACATGTGAACATTTAATCAGTGGTCAAAGTGTGCGAAAAGAAGTAGTGGAACTATGTTCCCTGCTGGCCTGCCCCTGCTCCCCACAAACCCCATTTCCACAACCCCGCCCACACACAATACACCCCGCCCAAACACGTGCACCTGCTGTTTAAGGGGACGTTCAGTGCAGTGCAATGAAAGTGCAAGTTTCAACTTCTTCCTACACTTTTATTTTAAAACAAAACAAAACCATTCCGGAACGGTTTCTTTTTAAAATAAAAGTATAGGAGCTGTACAAGGTAATTTAAAAAAGTATAGGAGCACCGCTCCCGACCGCTCCCGCTCACTTCGACCACTGCATTTAATTGCTGTTCCGTATGTTTTACTATGTATGTGTAAATAGAAAGGAAGACTTTATTACACACCCCACTACAATGTACACACACTATTCAATTACTATTAATTTGCTATTTTCTGAACACTGTCTAGAAAGAAAGACATGTGCTCATAAGAAAGGAAAACACATATACTACACACATGTTATTTCAGTTTCCATTACATTTTTTGGTCTCTTTTCATTGCACTTCTGACTTACAGACAGGTACATAATGGAAAACATTTCTGCACCAAGTCTACTGCCCCCCCACCCCACCTCATTTTCGGTTCTACGTCCATCTCTTTTATCAGTGATGCTTCGCAAAGTGTGGTGCAACATACCTAGTGTGACCAAAAACATAACCTAGCCACAAAATGAAACTGACATTCACACATATAAGTAACAGAGTGCTCACATTGGTGTACATCATTTTTAAATAACCAACATAAAAACACAGTTCAAACATTTGCATGTCTTTACTTTGAAGCATGTGCAGTGGCACACTGGCATGGGTGTTTTTCTTCATTGGTGGCAAGCCCCTCACACTCCTTTTTTACTCTAGCCCCTTCCTTTTTTTCCATACTTTTTTTTACAACTTTTATTCTTGTTCTCTTAAAAACGAGCAAAATGCACGTAAAGTTGCCCTTACTTTTATTTTATTTTTGCAAACCAACGGGCAAGTCCACTGAAACTCACTCCCCTTGTGCCTTTACTATCCTGCATTGGCCCTTTTCTACATGTTTTTGCTTGTTCCATCATAAACGAGCACAACACATGGAAAGTTGCCCTTACTTTTATTTTATGTTTACATATGACAAACGCCCTCCCCTTTTACCTTTACTATCCTGCATGTATGCCTTTCCACCTATGTTTTGCTCGTTTCCTTTACAATGAGGGAAACAGGTACAGATTCACCATTGCCAAAGCATCGATGGAATTACACAACACTGCAAAAGTCCCGAAGTCAATACATATCATGTTTTACTACACAAGTACACAGTCACTGACGGTACACACTTAAACACAGCCTTAACTGCATGCTGCACTGTGTAACAACTCTTACGCATACCAAAGGCATACGCAACAAAGGAAACCGCGTTTTTAATACGATTTACTGGAACAAAAGTGATACAAAGCCAGAAATGTTATGAATTGCTAATTGAAACATTGACAGATACCTTAACTCAGCCACAATTATTTGATCTTGCTGACGTTGGCGGCCTATTACAACAAGGGATGTTCAAGAATTGTGTGAGGGAATTAGTGTTGACTGGTGGCTTTTAATTCGGAATTTCATGACATTTGAGTCCTTTGTATACTTTATGAACAGTATTCTCTTGTTGGCTAGTACCTGTTCAGATGGAACACTGATGTCAATGTTTGCTCATGTCCGAGGGTTTCAGCGCCATTTTGTGTTTGGTGGTAGTGGTGAAACAGGCATTATTTGGAAATTCCAAGAGTGTCACCGGTCCAGCTGAATGGGCACAGTGAAGCCAATATGCCAATAAAACACCAAGTTGTAAGTGGAGGACTTGCCCCCACTTACAATGGAGGTATTTACCCAGGAGGAATCACCGCAAGTCGTGGCTCAGCCTATCCCCGAAGGAAGCCAAGAGGACAATCAAATAGGGTATAACAATACCCCTAAATGCTGGGTTCAACTAGTGCTAGCACATGTAGTAATGCTAACTCCGTTTGGCAGTATTGTCAAGGCCAATACTGGCAAACTGGTAATCAGGCCCTTTATTTGAATTGGGAAAAGTCGCAGTTACATCTGGCAACACCAGTATTTCTCCCTTAACATCAGCCTGTCCCAAAATTTTAGATTTTATCTTGGTTTATAGGCTTAACGACTTTGACAAAAAAAGTGTATCAATTGATAGATAGACAGATAGATAGATCAATAGGTATAGAAATCGATAGTTGTACTTATATCATCATATTCATTGGAATGATGAGACATATGCAACCAGTAAATGCCCTCAGCTGGCACTCTATAACTACTGGCATAGGACTGCTCTTAAATCTCTTCCCAGCACACAACCATTCAATTCACTAGCAATGCCCAGAGCAGGAACTCGTGTGAGGGGTGCGTTAGCTGGCATGTGTTAGCAGCACACTTTCTCAGTCTCTAAAAAGCCTGAGTGTTTGCAATTGTTCTGTAGGGTAAAACCAGTCCAAAGATCTAATACACACAAGTCACCAACTGTGCACAGGAACATTGATGTTTTTAATTAATGTAATGCTTTGCTATTACAAATGCCACGCCACAATGAAAGCATGTCCAACTAGCTGCACATTATACACGTGATAACATATTACAGTAAAGCATGCCAGGCTACATTCAGACATACCTAGACTGGTTGCACCAAGAAGCTCGTCGAAGCAATAACACTTATCATGGTTGTTTTATCACAGACGCCCGGAAAAAAATTCAATGCCACAGTAAGAAACAGCTAGACTGGCAGAATCCAAATGCCAATCTAGCAGGTAATTACACTTAGCAGGACTGCTTTATCAGAGATGCCCAGTTAAAAAAGTCAATTCAAACTAAGAAATGTGGACTGGCTGCATCAAAATGCCTCTCTTCCCACTAATACCAAGTATCCTGCCTTCTTAGCCTGGAGATGGATACCATTATGATTTATCGCACAAACCCTGCCCCCCACACATCCCCTCTCCCTCCAACTCCCTGCCCCAACCCCTAAAATCAGCACAGTAGCCCAGAATTACCTCCATGTCCCTCTTCCTTGTCCCAGCGCTGATATATGAGGATCCGTGCCTTTTAGGTTTGTACTAGGATGAGGAAGAGTGGGGCTAGGAGTAATGAATATTACAGGTAACTAAGCCAGGCATTACCTCCATGTCCTGCTACCTCATCCGAGTACTTGTGTATGAGGCGTAGCGTTTCAGACACAAGTACTGGGACGAGGAAGAATGGAGCTACTGGTAATGAGGAGTACCAATAAACACAAGCAGTAGCACAACACCATTGATCGGACTGGGCTTCAGTCCTCTCCCCCACCCCCTAGAATGTTGGGCTATGTTGACTAGTCCTGGCTGACCTACAAAGCCTTTGACGGACAGAACAGGACCAGATGTTAAAAGGCGCCTGTGTTTCGCTTTTAACAAAGGCCCGGCAATTACTAACATAAAGCATTTCACTGTTAGTTTTTAGGCAATTGAATCTAGTATGTGCATGCCAGGGGAGTGATTGGAAGGGTAGGGAGGGAACAGGAGGCCGCTCATGCTCACAGTTAAGGGAAATAATGTCTTTATGAAGGCAGGGTGACTTCAAACAGAAATAATTTCTTTTGAAATCATAGGGCTCCCCGCCCCATGACATGGAGGCCTCCAGCCTGTAGGCTTCCATGTCATGGGGTGGGGGATCCCTCGGACTACATAAAGAAATATTTTTCTAGTAACAGAAATTATTTCTTTATGAAGGCAGAGTGACTTCAAAAAGAAAACACATAATTTTTTCAGTTTTTTTATGTTTTTAGTCTGAGGGGCCTCCTCCCAGGACATGTGCAGGGGCTGCGGGGGGCGGGGGGTGCTATACCAGTGCATACATTACAGCTATAACAAAGCAAATACAATACAAAACCAGAAGAAGGATCTGTACAGCCAACATTTCAATGGGTATTAAAACATTTTTTCCTTAATCAAGTCTTGAGAAGCTTACGAAATTGAAGACAATCTTGAATCTGGTGGTTCCATACAGACTAGTGTTCCAGCAGGTCACGGGGCATCTTAAAACCAACATGCGCCAAAATCTGTGAACCTTCGAGAATGTGACAGGTGGCCTTAATTACTCGCAAAATCTCCAGGCAGGTTCAAGGGGGAGCTTTATTTCTTAACCCAAAACAGCATAAGGTGTATTGCCTGTTATTGTTTTGTGGTTTAGTCTAATGCAGCGGGCTGCAGAAGGGGGTGGATGGACTCCCAAAGGCTGTCTCTCTCTATCTCGTCGAAATGACCGTAGCCCAGGCGTCCTAACCCCATATTAGTATATATATATATCACCTGTTTCTCCCTCAGTATTCTAAACACTAGATAAACTAAGATGTTAACATAACGGCACGTGGCCTTATCTGTCTAAGCTCCTTTAGGGACTTCCTAAACTGGTCCTTGCACTAGTCAGTGGTTAGTCCTACAGGGTGTTGTATGGATGTGCCATTAGAGACTCAGGCACCACTCTGTATCCTCACTCTTATTCCCAGATGATCCTTTAATGATCTCTTACTACTATCCACCTCCCAACTCCCTATACCTTCTCTCCTTCATGCACCTCTCTCCTCTGTCCGTCTCATGTCTCTTCCCTTTCTACCACCTGCCTCCACACTCCGATGTTACAGCCTTCTCTCTGATCTTACTGTTCTCCCCTATTCCCCTCCTTCGTGCTACTACTCCCCTCCTACACACAAATTCTCTCTCCTCCACACTACTACTCCCACTACCACACTACTACCCTCCTCACACTACTACGCTCCCCTCTCTACACTAATATTCTCCTCTCTCTGTACTACTACTCTTTCCTACTCAGGGATTTAGTGTCTTGCTCGCCCTTCCAAGGATATAGTGCCCTGCGCGCGCTCCCATTAAACACTTTCACTATTCTCATACCCCCTCCCCACTTGTCTCCTGGGTCCTTCTTCTCACACCTCACTCCTACCTTCTTCTATACTATCCGTATTCTCTCCCAACACCCACTCCCTCTCACTCTATTACCCTCACTCCATTACACCTATCTCCCAAGCTATCTCTATCATTCGCTCTCTCTCGCCCAGATTATACACAGACCCCTCCCTCTTTTTCTGCACTGTACTACACTATACACAAATGCTACCGCTCCACCTCACAAATACCCGACCTGTACCCTGCCCACATTCTGCCATTAGTTTTCCAACACTCCACGTCTCTGTCCATCCTCTATCTGGTCTCTCGTCTATCTTCACCTCCACTGACCTCACCCGAGCAACCCACCCTTTGCCTTTCCTGCAGTCTTCTCTTTTTTCTTTGCATCATCGAGAGCAACCACCTGGGTTGTATGTGCAGATTCAGCATTTGGTTGCTATGAACTGTCAATATATTCTGTGCTGTTGCTTCCATGTTCATATTTTGCCCTGATGTTGGTTCTACCATGTGTGATTTTCCAGTTTCCTTCAATTTGGTAGTACTCTTAGTAATGTTATGTTCTGAATTATCACTTGAAATATTATCTCTACTATAACAGACCACATGGTAAAAAATGGGGTTTGTTACCCACATTTTTATTGATGTTAGTAAGAATGAGCAAGTGGGATTTAACTTCCTCATATATGCATTTGCAATGATTCACAAGTGAGGTAAGAGAAAGTCTAAGGCTTGTAACATATTTACAGTTAAATTAGACATAAAGTCTCATTATGAGTTTCCTATCCGGTAACAGCGGTGCCAGTAAGCCGGTAAGCTACCAGCACCGTTGTTACTGGACCGACATACTCCGAGTTCTGCAAGCAGGTGCCTTTCCGCACGCCAGGTCTGACCTGTCGGGCGGAACGGCACCCGCTCACAGACCTTGACGGAAAAACCGGCACTGTTAGTTATTAACAGTGCTGATGCATCCGTCCTCTCCATTCCCATTGAGACCCATGGAACTCGAATGGGAATGGGGAGTAATTTTTCCTGGTGCCTGGCTATGGGGAATTGCTGTAATGCCCCGGTAATTCCCCATTGCCTGGCGCTGGAAAAAAAACGACCCTGGCGGCAGCTGTGCCTTTTTTACCGGCACGGCAACCGCCAGGGTCGTAATGAGGCCCATAGTGCCCAAAGTGACATTTGCCATTTCCACATCTCCTGGCACAGACTTCCTGGTGGCCACAGCTGCTAGCATTACCAGTTCAGGCGCAAGCTCTTCTCCAAACTCTTCTGCCACAATATCAGACAGTAATCCATGCTGAGTGTCTCTAAGGGTACTATTGTTGTTGACTACTATTGCTTCAAGATGCACCTGTATGGCTGTGTTGCTGCCCACCATGTGTGGTGTAATAGGTGTCACTTTATTAAAGTTATCAGTGTCAAGAATTAAAGGTGGTTCAGCCGTAATCGGCTTGTTAGATGCCATTATAGCCTATACCCGGGATTTGGCAAATTCTCAATGTTATCAGGATCATCCAGAATTTCCACTTCAATAGCATTAAGTACAGAGTCAGTCATTTTGTTACCCCAGGCAAACCAAAGATGAATTGTGTTGCGCCAAAGTGGGGAAGATGTCCACTTTTCCCTTTTTGTTAAAGAACTTGGTAATTTTTCTACAGTTATCATGAGTAGTGGCAAGTTCTTTGGTGCACGCTGCAGGACGCTTGGTCCACCCCCCCCCCCCTCCTTAGCTCACATGCCTGTGCCTTAGCCGTCCATACAGCTGTAGTAGAGATAGTAGAGTTGGTGGCATTTACTGGGTTCAACGGCTGTTCACTGGCGAGCCGGGGCGTCCATATCTGTATTTGGTTAATTCTTTTGATGCACTTGTGTGGCCATTCCACCTGCAGACCGGCCGCCTGATGATGGCATGAAGGCGAGGCTCTTTGTGCGTGCTGCTCATGTCGCTGTCACCACACAAGTGTCGCTTCAGTGCTGCTTCCTGATTTATTGCAGACCTGTGGGTTCAAAGGGATCATGGTCCCACAGTGACCCACACAGCAGCATCAGGATATGTAGTCTGTGTACATCAGTAGCACTGGCTGTACTCTCTGTCTCCAACACCAGGTAATCACTGTAAATGCACAAGCGTCACGTCAGGGCTTCTTTCTGATTCATTGCAGACCCTATGGGTTCAAAGGGCACCTGGCCTGGAAGTCACCCACACAGCAGCCTTGGGATATGTAGTCCGTGCACATCATTAGCACCGGGGGTTTCGGTCTACCATTGGCCGCAGCACTCCTCTGACTCTCTGCATCAACCAATGTCTGTTTTCATCAGGTGCTGAATTACAGAGTTGAGAAGCTTTAAAAAACCTTCCAAGATCAACCTCCTTTTCCAGCATGGTTTCGGAAATAGTGTCTAATGTGGTAGCAGCCAGGGGCTGAAGCTGCTTATTCCCCTTGTGGATTTCCTTAAGTGTTGGTGAGGGTTGAGGTCATTTTGGTTTGGGAGGGTGTCTGTGTTTCTCCTATCCCTTTGCAGCTTCTCCTTACTCCCTGTCCTTTTTCTAGCGTTTTCCCATTGGCCTGGGGTCTGTCTAGGATTGCTAGGTCAGGTGCTAGGAATCTCATTCTTGTTTGGCATGGAGATTCCCAGCCCATTCCCTAGCTGTGTCTGATTCCGCTCACCTAACTCCAGTCTGGGTCTTCTTTGTTGCTCACTTGTGCACTGTGGGAGATGGAGTACTATAGCAGAAAAGAGAGAACCATGGCCAGAAAATGTACTGGTAGGCTTTAGGAGATAAAGAGCGGTTCCAGTGGTGATATTTCTGACCCTGTCAAAAGAACCCCTTCCCAACAAAGCCCCAGTAACCATCAGAGCTCACCAGTGTAGAGTCCAGGTAAATAGGATAATGTGTGAGTCTGTATGAGCCACCTTTAAACGTATTTGAGCTCCTTTTGGGAGCCAGTGCAATTAAACTAGCCAAGTGGCACAGCGAGTAGAGAGCTTGCTTTGACTTCCGTGCAGAGCCTGTTAATGCAGGTTCGAATCCCGGCAGGGCCAAACTCAGCTGTTCATCCTTCCGAGGTCGATAAATGAGCACCACACACCGTGGGTAAAAATAAGCAGGCTCAGATACCTGAGGGTTCGTAGCGCTATATAAATGCCTAATTATTTATTATTATCTAGGGTCTGGGTAACGCAGATTGAACTTCCTGGTTCAATGCAGCAATAGTGTATAAAGAAAGTCCAGACAAAACTGCATTCCCCAAATCAATGCATGAAATAACCAGTGTGAACTGACCAGTGACCCAGAACCAAGGAATCAAAAGGTTTGCAGGATGTGGTGGTTGAAGATATAAGCTAGCAGCTTTCACCTTAGCATTACTATGGGCAAGTGGAACACCCAAAGACTTCACAGAAGAAGTCAACTATGATGGTGCTCCAGGAACAGAGGCCCTGAAATTCAAGAAAGAATAGGCAAAGAATACGAAAAGAGAAGAAACTCATTTTTTGATGTGTTAACTTTAAGTAAAGACAGCCATTTCTTTATGTCCTAAAGGTGATCAATTACTGACACAAAGGACATTTCCCCTTAAGGACGACTCCTTTCACCGGGTCATAAATGTGTCATGATCAAGAGTCGTATCAAGGCAGAAGTGGTTTACATTAATACCACAAGTGGTAAGGTGGTGTCTAAGGGGCTACGTGTAGGCTAGTAACTGTTGTATAAAAATCCCCTTCAATTAATATTTATGCCTGACACATGCTGAAACTGATAACCCAGCTGAAACCAGTCAACCTTAATAGTATATGAATGTTCACAAATGCACAACATATTGAAATGTTTGCTATTTTATTTTAAATCGTTTGCACATGCCTGAATAAGAATTCAGGAGGGCTAATGTACCCTTTGTATGAATGTCCATGAGGCCCATCGAAGTTTTAGGGGTCTGTAGTTCTTGAATGTACTGCACTTGGCGAGGAAAGTTCACTTATTAAGGCCAATGCTGCCAGTCCCTTTCTTTGCTTTGGTTAGTTGACTGCCAATTTCACAGACACAAGGCTGACCCCACCTGGTGTTGGTGCTAGGACAACTGTAGTTTGGTACTTTGGCATTTGGAGGTATTGTCTTTTTTTTAGGGGTCGGCTGGGTGTGGGACCTTTGTTCTAACTTCAGAAGCCCTGATGCAGAGAGCCCCAGTGTTCATATGTCAGTATTTTAGGTGTTGGAACTGGAAGATTATCTAAAAATGGTACATTTGAAAAATCATCTTCTTCTGCTGGTGTGACCAAGCGCAAATCCTTGTGGTCATCTGGGGATGTTGCACTGTCCTTAAAGCGGCGACTCCTGCCAGGTCAATTGGAGGACCCTGAATAGTGTGTTGGCCTAGTAAAGCACCTACTCCCACCCGGAAGACCTTCAACATAATCATGCCCCTGTTCAACCATTGAGGTGATTTGATGGCAACAAAACATCTCTGGACATTTCCTGCATCTTCTCCAACTTGATAAAACGTTCTTCACAAATCCAGCACCAGCAGAACCCACCAGAAGGGACGGGCGCGTCGCTCAGCTGACCATAGATTCTTCTAGGACCTCCTGCAGTGCCTGCCACATAACAGAGCATGATCTGAACCCCAAGAATTCTTCACAGACATCTCTCTTCAGCCTGATCCTATGATATTCAGACTTCTCCGGGCACAACCTGCACTGAAGTTGTTTGGCCTGAAAGTCTCAAAATAACTTTTTCCGGCATGCAAACTCATTTTCCTGTGCCAGTCAGGTCCCCGTTTATCCTAGCCAAGATTCTGATCCGAACCCGTTAAAAAATAAAATCACAACAACGCGGTATCTTGAATATTGTTCCACTGCCGAAAACTTTCATGGGCTCTGTAACAGACTTATAGATAATGGACCAGGTAGCGGGCCCAGGATACCCTGTGGGCTGGGATGGCCACCGTCTCCATGATGTCTACCCGGAGCTAGAATATGGTGGCTCCACAGGCCCTCCTCCCTCCACTTGTGGCTAAAAATAATTATGGCTCTGATGATCAGATAAAAACAAAACTGCCTGTGGTTGGAGAAATGCCTAGTTTGCTCGGATGATTAAGGAGCCTGAGATCCAAGTATCCAGTGAAAAGGAAACAAATGCGCGTATGCCATGCTATGCACCTGGGATGTGCCAGAAAGTCGCTGCCCAGACCGCGAGTCATGTACACAGGCATGCAAGATCAGTAATCCTAGTGGACTGTAGTCAATTAGGGGACCTAATCCTCAATCCCACACAGGTGACTGCAATTTTGTCACCCTGGTCCCAATTAGGACTGGGGGCGGGGTATAAAAGCAGGAGGACAAGACAGTGGTGTGTGTAAAGTTGGAGGTAGATGGCAAGCTGGCACGAGGAGAGAGTGAGGGAGCAGGAGCAGAGCGAGGGATCAGATGGAGGAGGGGAAGAGGAAAACCAAGGAGCAAGAGAAGACATGAGGGGGAGATGAAAAGGTTACAAATAGGACAGGGAAAGACCAGGAGGAAGTAGCGAGGAAAAAGGGAACTTCAGCAGAGGGTTAAGGATTATGAGCAATCCTAAGAAAAGACAACTATGTAAGGAGGACATTGAGAACAGACTGGAGGTATTGTATAGCCCCATTTGGTTGACCATTGGAGCCCAACCTAGCTGACTGGGCAAGGTCTGAAGGCCAACAACTGCTGGCCTGATAGTTCCTTAAGGTGTCTAGGAGCATGGGACATCCCTGTGGTTTTGGCCGGGGGGCTATATTCATGGGTGTCTGACAATTCATCCAAGACTGATGATGAAGGCATTGACAGCCACATCAAGTTGCTTTACAGACCCAAGCTATTAGAAGTGGAGAGCTGATCTCAAACTCATGCTTGCCACTCTTGCTACAAACTGTTAACTTTAATGTTGTTTGAACTTGGATGAGTGCCATTTAAAACAAGCATTGGCAATACCAACAGTTTGGGCTTTTGTGTAGGCATCGGAAAGGCACTTGGTAGGCACTGTCATAGTGGTATTAACTGGCCATTGATGGTAGCAGGTCCAAAATGGTGTATCTGGCCATTTATTAGCAGTGCCTGGCAAAGGCCTAAGACGTATACAAGACAAAACTGTTGGCTTTGCCAATGCTTATTTTTAACAGGACACTTCAGTGAAGGACAAGCATAGTGCTTGTAAATCGAGTGCCCCACGGCATACCTGATTAAGACATTTTTATTACACCAATAGCATGTTTAAAGCTCCAATTAAGTAATTAACTCTCAGATGTCTAGCTTTTGAGTGCAACATTTGAGTGTAAGGCTTTATTAAAGCAAGATCAAAGAGTTCTCCATGAGGAGGTGTTTTGGGCGAGTAGGGGCAAAAACTGGGTGGGAATGGCCATAGGTATTAACATGGCAATGGGAAGTCAGTGGGTGGGCAAATAACCAAACAACACCTACATGCTGTATGTCCCGCTTCATATCTCGCTATCTGTATTCTAATGCAATCGTTTCGGCTTAGAGGTGGTGCTGCCACCTGATAGCCCAAACTGAAAATGACTTACGAACTGACTTAAAGTGTTCATGAATTGTCCCTCAACCAATTCGTTCTTTCCCCTCATTGCCTTTACTGTAATGTACCGAACAATAGTTTGCACTTTTGCTTATTTTCACTTATTTGGGCACAAATAAATGTTGTTACCCACTTTCTTGTGTATCACGGCCTCTATTGGATACCTTTCTTCTTACAGATCTAAAATAAATCTTTAATCTAGAGCCTCAATGGTTATTTCTTATAGGATTGGTAAATTTACTTTCACCATTGTAGGGGCGTGGGGCGAGTTCTCCCCTTGACATTTTAGTATGTCCTTCTTTCCAGATTATTATAATTCTAGAATTCCCTTTTCCGCGCATAGCATCTTCAACCCTTAACTTTTTGGGATTTGTGAATAGTGTCTCCTCCATGCCCCGTTACCAGGTCAATGCTTTATCCTTATCATATATCTTCAATGGTCTGGACTTCGCCCTGAAGGCTAGTATTGAATGTGGGTTTCCCTACCATCACCCTTCACCATCTGCCTCCCTCGCACATCTGCCTTTGGCAACTTGGCCCATCGAACTTTGCCACCTCGACAGCGCACTGAAAGTGTTCTCAACCTCAACCCGCCACCCTTTGCCTTTCTTCTACTCTTCTTTCAAGGTCCCCTTTTCATCCAAGGCACTACAAAGTGGTCTGTCTGCATCCCGGCACTGTAAGAAACACTTAAATACATAAATAGCCTCGAGCTTGCCTAAATAATTAAAAGGAGATCCAAGACTACACCAGAGATCCTTTGAATCGACTGTGGATGTGGTTCCTGAATAATATATGCGGGTGTGATGACGTGTGTGCCTTCGCATTCACGCCTACTGTGTATGGTGCACTCTAGAATCCTCAGTCTCCAAAATAAGACAATGGAATCAAAGTACTTCTTAAATTTATTGGAGACACCATAATTGAGGAGACACACAAAGGGAGTGCTGGGATGTTCAAGGACGGAAACGTTACGCTTAAGAGCTTTAGACAGCGATGGTGAACCCAGGAACACTCCAAGCAGGAGCTGATCAATAGCAGCTGATGGTTGTTCGATATTCTTAATTAATGAGAAACCTCCAGGGTCAGATAAAGTTTAAAAGCTTTTTTAGCTTATCCCATTGCCTTGTAGGCTGACGGTGGCCATCTCCGGGGAATAGTCATTTCACGAAGAATAACGAAGGGAAAGATCTCATCTGCAAAAGGGTTCCGATGTAATTTACACATTGACGCCAAACATGTGCAACTCAACCTGGCTAGTGCACAAGAAATCTTTTTGCAGTTAGCCTCAATATGTGCGTTTGAAGAAACATCCATGATACCATGGCAACAATCAACAAATCAAAAAATAAATTGCATGAAAACACTGCTTAATCAAAAGGGCCGGAATGTTGGCGATATATATGTATGTTCACTGCAAAAACCTTGGTTAAGTTGCAGTTAAGTTGTGCACATTTAACACAAAAATACCCTTGAAATTCAGTGGATGTGGGAAGTCATGACCAGCTTAATTTGATGTGCTCCCGATGATGTCCACCATAATGCCATTTTGTCTGTGCTCATTGGCCCTGCAAGGGAACGCACTGAGTTAAGCTGATCATGACTTCACACATCTGCTGAATTTTAAGGGTTTTGTTGCATTACATCTTCACAACTTAACTGCACCTTAACTAGGGTTCTTTTCAGTGCATTTCAAGGGTTTTGTCATACCATCGTTTTTTTACAGGCCTTTACTGAGCCTACTGCACGTGTTCCTGCAATATGTTTCTTTTGGACTCACTATGTGGTCACGGCAAACTACCTGTCTTTCGGGGCCACTTTGGCCCTGGCTATTAAGTACAGTTTTCGGCCATCCCCACTGTATCTTTTAAAACATTACCTTTCAGTCCTGCTCACTAGCCATGGCCTTCGCCAAAGACCATTGGCTCCCGGCCTTCAGCCGTGGCCACTTTACATGTTGCCTCAATAGCTTTCTTCCAGTTCCACTAGCCATGTGCTTTGGTCATGGCCAGTGCTACATATTACTCCAATAGGTTTCCTAAATGTGCCCACTAGCCATGGCCTTCACCCGTGGCCACACCACTAGGTTTCTTTTGGGCACACTAGCCATGGCATTGGACCATGGCCATTGGTCACAGCCTTTCACTGTGCTCCTATGACATGTTGCTCCAATAGGTTTCATTGGGGCCCACTAGCCTTGGCCTTCGGCACTGTCCACTTTCCATATTGCACCATTCCGTTCCTTAAAGTAACCCAGTAGCCATAGTCTTTGGTCGCACTGATTACCCCCCACCTCACTGTCTGTAACATTCCACTTTTTGTGTATTAATCCCACATTTGTAACCCTCTTTAAAAAGAATAAGCCTTTTTACCATAACCGCAGTTAGTATAACCCAATAATAGAAATGTGGGGGAGGCAGTAAAAAACCTTTTGTTTGCTAAATATCAGCCAAATCCGTCATTTGAGTCAAATGTTATTAGCATTTCAATTTTCATGATATGTAAATAAATTACTAAAACTAGTGACATACCACTCCTTCTGCACTTCCTCACCCTGTCCAATCTCAATCATTTCTTCTAATGCCAAGATAGATGGTAGAACCATTTCATTTTTTGGATTTGGCCATAAAGTGGTTCTGTGTTATTGCCTACAAGCCAAAACGATGGTTATCCACAGTAAAGATAGACAAGAGATAGATGTGAGGACGGCCACATAGCTTGTAGTTGTTACTTGGGTTTGTATCCACCCATTGGCCGCCTGTAGCCGTGCTAGTCGCTATGGCCATTCCAACCACTCCCTATTCCTCCATGCCCAAACACACTTCTCTGGGATCCCTTGGAGATATCTTCGTACATTGGCATTTCTACGCAATCTTCTTAAAGGTAATGGCTTAATTGGAGATGCAAATCTGTGCTTGTTGAATAAATATGTCTTAACCCTTCGCCCACTTGGTTCATAAGGAATACGTGTGCTCTTTGCACCTGTTCCTTGCATTGGATTCCTGTGAAAATCAAGCACTGGCAAAGCTAAACTTTTTGGCAGGTGTTTGGGCTTTAGACAGGCATAAGCAAAGACCTGCCATACTATAGCCAGGGACTAAACGCATTTGCCAGCTGTTGCAGTCCTATACATTGTGGCAGTGTCATGAACATGCACATTTCAAACCTAAACAAAAGCATGCAAAAGTAGGCTTGATCAACAATGAACAATTTCAACAGGGTAGCAGGTGGCTTGAGATAGCAGTCTTTGGACTGGTCTGCACATGTATCAAAAAGCCCTGCACCACATGAGGCTGGAGCCCAGCAAGACTCCCTTTGTTTTTGGGGCATCGGGGCAGTATGCGGGAGGCATTGTGCAAGGACACTGTTCATTTGGACCCAGCAACAGCGAGCGGCAAGCGAACGTGCCACCTCATGCTAAAATCAGGCCTCTATTATTAATGAGGACCGTAGTCTGTGAAGATATTGAGCACTCCAATGATCGGATATGTCCTCGTGAAAGGGGGCAAAAAGGTGCAAATGTGGTTTAAGTGAGTAACAGATGAAGTGTGGAAGAAAAAAAACAAATTATATAAGCTATACAATGGCAAAGAGGAGTTGGAGAACAGCTAAGGTAAAGCAACAAGTCTTGTTTCCTTTTGTTACAATATGTAGCAAAATGGCTAGGCCAGAAGAGCCTGCTGGGTCACATTGCCTATTCAGTAGCATTTGAGTGTACCTATCATGTGTGGGCTAAACCTCGGTGTACTCACGTAACCTCATTGAGCCATTCTCACTTTGGTGCCACCATAAGTATTTTCTTAAATCCATTCCTGTTTTATGGACTTCTGCAGCATTGCAGGTCTTAGTCAGAGCCCCCTTAAGTACCTGGTGCTATTGACAACAGAGAAACAGAGAAGCGCAACTTAACTTCAATTGCGATCATTCCTCTTGTGCCTCCTTCCCATCCATGTTCACCTAAATACTCTGAAAGGGAAAGTAACTCAAAACCTGCAAAGTGAAAAGCAATCCAAACAATCAAAATAATCTGTGTACCTCTTTGCAGGGAAAACAAGGTTTATTGCATGCAAAAAGGGGTCTCAGACGTTCCATAGAGCCAAACTGACACAGAGTTCATCTTATCTCAACACATTACACTTGTTATAGTCGAAAGACTGTCAATGAACATTAATATGCATAATAACGAGTACAACTTAATCCCACGACCCTCATATACCACCTGTAGAACATACTAATCCCCCACTATAGTCCATTGACTGATTGGCCACATCTACACTATCCACATTCCCCTAGAAACGTTGTCCCCGACATCATCACTGCTGAACCCAATTGGTGATGGGTGGGTTCTTATCAAACTTGTAAATGTGGGACTTTCACATGATGTACACCCTCCGGTTCCAGATGCCATCAAAGAACCTTGGCACGGCCAACCAGCTTTTGATTAGAAAATAGGCTCCCTCATTAACCCAGACACCATGGCACACATGAGCTGCACCCCTGACCTTGTACTAAATGTATTGGTATCACCTCTGCTCCTACTGTCCTGAATCACAAGATGCTCCAAACAGGACTCCTTTCTTATCTCCTCCTTACCTCAGGTGCCATGGGATGATGTGACCAGGGAATCGTTATAGGTGCAATTCATATGGTGTGGCCGCACCGGAGTGAGGGCCGTAGTGTTCTAACTATTTGCCTGGCTCATTGGCACTGCTGAGCCTTGTGCCCTATTCCCATGAATGTTACATTTCAGCTGGATACAATTTGTGTTTATCTGTGCACCATGGGTGCCTCTGGCCTAGTCTTCTCTCCTGGGGACCATGAAAAGGGATTTGTTTTCAGAGCTATCCTAACAGAGTCGCAGCTCCACACCAAGGCCTGTGTTTTCATCTGTTCATCATGGATTAGGTCTTAAATCTAAAATGACGTTACTTCTGTTTAATTGACGCACCAACCTCACTATTACCCTACCACCTTGCTGACTAAATCCTGCGCTTATTTCCATCCTTCCTGCACATCACACTATCCTACGTCACAACAATACATCAACTAAACACTTGACCTGTAATGCTGCCCTAGCTATAACCTCTGCAACCGCAAGATTATTGCATCTGTTGCTCTTTCTGTGTTGCTATATGTGGGTATCTAATATGTGTCAGACCTAACTAATACAATGTACATGCTATCTGCAGCACTCTGCTTCCATAATGTTGTTCTCTTATAGGTGTTCCTCAACCCGAACCACTTTGCTTGGCTGAGACACCGCACGTGTATCCCAACAACTCCTCTCTCATTTTGTGAAAGAAAGTCATACAAATCCAATCCTAAAAATGTGAACATCCTAAACGTTTTTGGGGAAGTCAAGATACTTCCATGTTTAAAATGTTGTGAGTAAATGACTTCCATGATAAAAAATAAGTAAAGAGCTTGACAAGAAGACCATGAGACCTGTACTGCCTTCTGTTTTTTCAAGTCCGAGAAGTGAAGACGGGAGTGGCCAGAGGGACTGCAGAGACATGCGCGAAAATTGAAAAGTCCACCAGAAAATACTTCTGAGGTGCCAAAGCTGAAAGTCATATTTTAAACACGCGGTAATCTATGCAAACATTTGTCTTTTGCTTTTTCTGTACTTAAAGACGTCCAAAAAGGGCTTAGCAGAACCACTGTCTTTCCCAAATGTACCCCCATGCTTCTAGCCTGATATCGCCTTGGTTTCAAGGTGTTCAGAAGTGGCAAAGAGGTGCACTTTGGTGTCACCACTCCTCTCACAACAAAACACGATAGACAAAGAAATGCGTACTACTCAATAACAGGAATAGCCCATGCACCGACAGCCTGATCGTAAAATGGTTCCCAACCCAGCTCAATTGCTCTCAGGCGTCACAGGTAATGAATAATTACTGGCCGTTGGCGGTGGACTGGCCCATAGGGAACTCTGGAGATTTCCTGGTGCGCTTCGTGACCGTGGTTCTATTTTGAGTGGGATGAAGTAAAGAATTTGTTACAAAGCTTCCAGTGTATGTTAATATGGGGCCACTTAAAACACCATCCCACGTCGACTTTTGGTTCCCAGTCCAGCTGACAGACATGAATAGATACCATTGACCAGTGACCAACTGTCGGAGAAATCGGAAAAATTGAGATTGCAATACTTATGACTCAGCAGTTTCCAAAACGTCTACTGTACGCCGCACTCACTTTGATCTTAACCTCGACTCATAACCTCACATGTCACTTGTCTGTATGCACAGCCCCTGTGGCCTCAAGCTCGCCGCCTCTGGTGCCACACTTATGTCTGCGGGTTTCGTCTAACCCTGTGTCTTTTCTTAGTACAGGTTTCTGACGAAGCGACCCTGGCTGTGACCCCTGAGTCAACCATTTCTGCTGAGTGGAACGCTCTTGCGCTTCCCAACCACAGCGCACCAGAGCTGCCTCAAAGCGTGCACTCACTGCTCAGAATCTAGCCAGAGTGTCACAGCGCCAGTGTCGTGCTTATTCTTTTCAATTTCACGTGTTCTTGCACACCTGATGGCTAATAGGACGTCCCCCGCCCACCGTTGGATCCCACGTAGAAATTAAAGAATGTATCCGGTTGCACTGTCAGTCTAAAGTTGTACCCATGCTCGTCTCCAATTTTTCAAAACACCCCCTTTCCTTGTTTTCAACATTCATTTTAAACACCCCTTATTCCTGAAATCAAGGAATCTGTAAAACTATTACAACACCCTGATGCTTGAAACCTTCTAACCTGCACAAGACAACCAGGCATCTCTGTGTATTGCCCTGCTTGTCTTCACTGCCAGAATTGTTTCACACAAGCATCGTCTGAATAAAATGTGCAAGTGTGCATGCATTATTAGCTCACTGGTTTCTTGTCAACTTAGACACATTGCAGATTAGCTAGAAAAGAAAACTGCCTTATGTGGTTCAGGCATTTACTGTGGAGTAGACACAGAATGAGGGGCTTTGGAATGCAAATGGCCCTTAACCAATGATCTGTGACTTGTTAGGAAAAGGGGCCATTAGTATCCTCCATTTCACATTTGTGTCTGCCCCAACACAGAAACAAGATATAAGACTTGAAAGAAATATGCATTAAAAAAAACCTTTATCGGGATTTGACTGAGGCAACCCTATGTGTTTCACACTTCAATAAGCACCCTTTTCCTCGTTTTCAGGAACGACGATGCGTAGCACAAAAAAAGCTCCACCGCCGGGCCGGATGCCCTCTGGATGCGGATTTGTCCTGGGCTTAGCGTTTGGTTTAAAGGGGGCCAGGATTGTGCACGTTTTTGAGCCTCATTCTAATGACCAGCCACAGAGTGCTTTTGGGACAAGCATTCCAGACTGAGTTCTGATATAGCGCGTAACCTGTGACCAAACAGTTCCTGAGCGACATTGTGCATATATGGCAACCCTCCCAATTTAGACAGGAGACTCCCTATTTTTCAAAAAATTATATAGCTATTTTTCCTTTTCTTCTGCCTAACATAATTCTAGCCCCAATGCAAGCCTACGGGAACTTCTTTGCACCCGCTCTCCATGACACAATCTCCCTATGAGGTGCTTCAGAATGTTGGTTTGTATGCATTGTGGTAAGGCCCAAACATCCGATCCCATGGACGAATCACTGCGCTTCCCTTAATATCTCGATTTTGATTTGACCTGTGAATGCACTACTTACGCAATGTACTGACAGTTCGTGTCACTATACCCTGTGGTTGCTACTTTGTGAACATGGTGGGAATATGCCTTTTTTTATTAATTCTTGTATGCTACAACGTGTGATGACAATGATTGTGGCGTGCATGATGACTGGGCCTGGTGCAATATAGCAGGCAGATTACTGTGTTTTCCTGCTACACTGTGCCACAAAAGTCATGCATTTTAGTGCCAGAAAATAAATGTGGGACCTATTTAGGTCCTGCGCTTGCTACCTGCAAGTTCTGGCTTTGCGTTGGCATGTTGGGTAGGTATGAAAATAATAATACTGATTAATGAGGCGTGAAGAATCGGACACAAAGTACTGTAGAAAAATGTGATGATGTTATAAGTAGGACATTTTCTTGACATACATATACATTATACCTGACCTATTTATGCTACATATATTCCCTTAGCTGTACTTGATGTATCATACACTGATATAGCACTCTCTTCTGCCGTCTCTGTCTTTCTCTTTGGCGATCTTTCGGTCCTCATTTCCTCTTTCTGTCTCTATCTGTCTTCCTCTCTGCCTCAACGTGTGTCTCTGTCTCCTCCCTTCTCTATGGGCAAGAGTCACCTGTCTGTTTCCATTTCCTTCCCACTCTCCCCCCTCCCTTCCTTATCTATGTCTTAGCTCTTGCACTATCTGAAATGTCGTCAGGCCGAGTATGATAGTTCATTTCACATCCTTACTGTTCATGGCCTGTAAGAATGTGGTTGTATTTTCCCTTGTTCCCTCCCTTGCCTTGAAGCGCTTTGAAACACATTGTGTATAGGCGCTATATAAATAAACGATCATATCATATCATCAGACGTCCATTTGCTGCAGCCACTGCAGCCTTTGAGGAAGGACAGCAAAGAGAGACCAAAGAAGAAACACTTATCTTGAAGGAAGGGGGTGCTCTTCTTCTTTGTAGTCAAAAATAGAATGTGGACAGTAGCAATAGAAGCACCCCCCAAAGTGGGGATCACCAGGTTTGAGGAGACCTACGGACAAAGCCATCTTACAGAGAGTGCAATGTCTGTATGGGGTGATGAGAGGGGGATACGGATAGGCTCTGCCAAGGGTGCTGGCGTTCTGGCATGCCTGGTAAGGGAACAGAGGTCCAGACTGCAAGCTCTGGAATAGCAGCACTTACAAACAATTAGTGGCCAGTACGCAAATGTAATCACTACCTTAGCGCTCACAGGAGACACAGGTCATTGAATTTACTCTGAGTGGGACCCTTTCCAAATAGGATGGAAAATGAAAGAGACAAAATAATGGAAATGATTACACTGTACTCACATTGTAACCTGTATCGTTTTAAAGATGTGCCATTATAATTTCTTATGGTCGCTTCCAGGATACTATGGTCATCATAAAAATGTTTACACTTGTCATACTTGGAAAATCCCGTTATCCAAATCAAACCTGGACTTCTCCTACATATACTTTTCTGCTAAAAAGTTATCATTGCAAGATGACCTGTATGGTGCACTCCTATTCTCTTTCCAAATACCTCTGTGAGCAAGGGAAAGGGGACAAAGAGCACCAATGAGGGTTCCAGACTTCTTTGCATAAAATCAAAGAGAATTTTGAAAACCTCAGAATGAACACAGTTCTTTATATTTGACAAATATGTCTGTGATAAAAGGGTTGTATGCTTAAATCACTAAGTATGTGATTTAAGCATCACTAACTGGGCTTGCTGCTCATTATATTTTTCTCAACCCTCCCCCTGATCTTAAACAGTATGCGGCCATAAGCCATATATACTCATTGAGATAACAGTATGGCTTCAATGTTAGGATAAAGTGGTTGTGACACTTATTATTCTATTGGGCCACGGGACCGTCATCCTTTGCGTTTCTGGGGATAGTGTTTGTCAGAATATGAGAAAAGATTGAGCTGTTCACAGAAAAGATGACTGTTCAAATCTCCACTTCACATTTCACAGTCATCCTTAGAAACTTATATAGAGTGCATGCTTATCGTATATATGACACACATATTATTTTTGAAGTTCTACATAGAGCACAACATGTCCAGGAGGAAATAATACGGCTTTACCTGACATAATCTCGCTATGGTCAGCAACTCGGTGTATCTACAGGTGTGATAACAACATTAAATATCAGTAACACATAACATGCAATGTCTTTGAATAGCCATGAATGTATTAGCACGGATCACAATGGACATTCATGCTCAATTCATAGATGTACATGGGCATTGCAGTCTGCTCTTGCGACATAAGGATTCATAAGGATATTTCTGTTAGGATGGATAGACTTTTTGAAGTACAAGGTACCCACGAATCTCATGACAGCAAAGAGTCCATGCTTGGTCTGAGCATCGTGGGACGGTGGGGTTATAATGAGACTGAGGAAGGCAGGACAAGGAAAGCGGTGAGGGTAAAGGTTAGCCAAGAAGTCCAGGGGGGTTCAAAATAAGTGAATACATTCTTAAATCTATCCCACTTGTCGGTTGTGGCTTTGGGGGGGCACCAGAGGAGGGATCTCCCTACATGAAGAATCTACAGTTCTTTCCCTAAACTCATGCAAAGTCATCCTTGCAAGTAGCTCATTTCTAGCTCCATGGGCAAGAAAGGATACGAACATTTGGAATGGGGTAGCTCAAATGTATACAGATGACCTAGTGAGCCACATGTAGACGGTTTAATGTTATGAAAGGGTTCTGGTGAATAGTTACTATTAGGGAGTAGCAAAGGTGAGAGGTGATATGAAATCCAGGGAGTAGGGGAGGAAAAGGATTAGTAGGGAGAAGATGGAGAGCCAGGTGCACAAAAGGAAGCAAAGGAGGACTCACACCTTTTCCCGTTTCCTTATGTTAGCGTTTCAGGAGGAAGGTTTTCAAGCCCTTGTGAAATAGTATCAGTGGGTACATCCAAGACCGCTCATTAGGGGCAAAGATTTGTTTTCCTTGGCCCCCAGCCGAGAAGGATTGGCTTAAGGTTTGTTTTGTCTTAAAAGTAAGCACAAGTGTTGCTAGGAGGAGGGCTAATGGGGCTATAGCCCCAGTGTCTTTTGGTTGTAGCCCCAGATAGAAGCTAAGGGGCTACAACAAAAAGGCTACCTAGCCCCGAGTCCCGACAGTTCCGACATTAGCATAGCCCCGGATCTTTTACAAACCTAGCAACACCCCTGAAAGGTAGAGTATTTTAAGTCAGGGTTCCTCTTAGCAAACCCTGGCCATGAACCTGCAGAGATCAATTTGTTTGTCTGCTTAGTAGTAGAGGTGTTGTAATGGATATCTTGGCGACAAATCAACTTCCGTGGCACCAGTGGTCCAGGGATGAATATCGGTCATCAATCAGCCCCACACCTTTAGCACTCCAGAAGGCATCCGAAATGATTGGAAACACAAGCAAATTATAAACCTCCTTGTCCAATATTGGTAATGCGGACGGAAAGTCAGGCTTTTCTCCGCAAGGTCGTGGATCGTTGGTTAGTTGCAACACGGCCAAAATACAATTATTACCCAATAATAAAATGAACTGTCCACTTCAAGGTTGTATAACATTATCTACTTCATTATTATTCAACAGACAGTTCTAGCACACTACAAAATACAACTCTCCCTGTAAAGGAATGCAGAAGACAGTCAGTTTCAAGAAGCAAAAGGGATGCACTCGAGATACTGACAGGAGGGTAGTCGGTAAAGAAATTAATTGCAATAGTTCAAGGATACTTGGTTTCAGCACAAGGGGAGTATTGGGTCGTAAAATGTCACTAGGGGCCTTCGGAGAAGGACCAGGGGGACAGAACCACAATGTACCATGTGCTTGTAGAAGTTCTTGATGTTCGGCAGGGTTGAGTCAGTTTCAGGGTGCTTTTCAGCTCCTGCAGCAGTGTTCAAGATGGGAGACAACTATTGGTATTAGGCAGCAGGCATTCCGCCGCTTGGGATCAGGACTCGTTGTCTCAGTGCTGGTTGGCGGGTCTGAAGCACTGCTCGAGGTGCCTCAGGCGACGTTAGCGACTGCAGAGTGACAACAATCACCAGTGCAGTCAGTTGCAACTTGAGGGGCTCAAATGGCTTGAAAATGTCCTTTAAGGCAGACGTCTGTAGATGCTTGTAGATATACTCCTCCTAGCTTCTTCACTGGGCTCATGTCGTCCTTTAAGGTGGATGGCCCAAAGCTAAGGAGAGTGTTGCAGGCACCGGTCTTGTCCAGGGTTTGGTTCACAGACTCTCTGGCAGTTCCCTCCTAGGATTCTTGCTTGCAGAGCCTAGCAGGACATGCTATGTGCTGGCTGGGTACCATTTCTGGAGCTGCTGGAGGTTCCTCTGGATTCAGTATCTCCTTCTGTTTCCTGGGAGATTTTTAGGGGAGGGATCTTGATTCCCTCTTTGGAAATCCTGGCCTTCCTTCACTGGCAGAAGCTATAAGGCAGACTGTACATTCAGCCAGGGTCCAATGCTGAGTTCCTCTTGTTACTCCTTGAAAAGTCGTCAGATGATCTGCCCAAAAGACAGGCTCAGCCCAATTTTAAAGCTAAATGTGCTGGAGTGATTGGTGTAAGCTAAGCCTACCTTAATGAATCAATCCTGGGTCCCCACCAACAATCTCCTCTTTGCAAGCGGCCATAACCAGAGTGCTTTGCAAAAGAAAAGGTAAAGGGGTAAAAACTTGTTATACTAAGTCCCACCCATATTCCTGTCTGTTGTGGATCAAAGGGTCTTTCTAGTTAACAGAGCTCTCTGTGGTTCCTGATTAAAGTGACAGGTCTTCCTTGAAGCTTGTGGTGAGAACAGACTTTCCGTCTACATCAATCAACATATCCTTACCTTCTGAATGGGGTCCCTCTGCGGGCGTTGCCTAGTGTAAACACATAGTCCCAGACATGACAGGTCACTGCCCTTGATACAGGAGCTGGCTTCAGGTTGACACAGTGCATATCAAAGGTTGTTGGGGTTTCCTGGCTCCTTTGTTAACCTCTGCATCCAAGCCGCATGTGGGTCTGTTTGATGTATACTCTATTATTATGTTAAATGTGATAATTTCTGCCACCATATCCAGAGGGTAAGAAAACGGACAGGGCGGATCCATGGAGACTTTGATAGTTAATTAGGCAGGCCATGGCAGGATGAAGGTTTTACCTGCCTCCTTCTGAGATGCCTTGATGTGCTGTCATATTCCAACTAAATTTGACAGGGGGGTGGCGCCGCTAGGCTGCTTTAAGTGGTACCAAGAAGATTTTGGAGGGCAGCCAGGAGATAATCCTTACTTTTAGGTGAAGAAATCATCAGCACTTAGGGATGCGACTCTGAGATTATCTTTGTTTATGTCCTTGAGGAGTTACAAGTGAAATATGCAGCCTTTTTACCATGTTTTCTACATGTAGATCTAGGTGTGGTGTGGACTCAAGAGGCAAACACAAGGACTTTGCACGAGTTACCAGTCTTGTGAAAACCTCTTTTGTGGGTCACGAGGACAGCCAGTTCTGAACGCGGAGGTGGAAAGGAGACGCGTACAGGAAAGGTTAACCCTTTAAATGCCAGCGACGAGCCGGCTCGTCGGTAAAAACCGCTCCAGGTTGCCACCGACGAGCCGGCTCGTAGGTGGCACTTAAGGGGTTAATGAGGGGGGAAATGTTGGCGAGCTTGGGCGGTGAATACCGCGATTTAAAAAAAAAAAGCCATTGGCACTGGGGGGGAACCTCAATGGCACTTAAGAGGTTTTAGCTGGGCTGAGTTGTAGGTGATGATAGATCACTAATTTCTGGATTCAATCTGGGCAGTCGGCAAGGAAGTTGGCATCATTTTTCACATGATCTTGAGGTACACATGGGCATCATCCAGGTATTGATGAATTCTGAAGGTGTCCCAAGAGTTTCAATCATACGTTGAACAGCACTGAGGATGGGATGGAAGCCTCTTGGCCCTGTGTGTTGTCGGGACATGTTCAAAATAGTATCTGAGCATTTTCACACTGTGAGCGAGATCTTGAACCCAGGGTGCAAACCATCAGAGACATCGCTCTCCATGCCCAGGCAAGAATCCAATGTGTACACCAGCGTTTACCAGTTTATGGTAACAAACGCAGCCCAAGCTTTGAGTAGGGTAAGTAGGCAACCTTCTCCACCATCGATGATGTGCAGTGCATCCTCTATCACCTACAGGGTGAGGGTTTCAGTCCTGCAAGTCTGGTCTGAAGCCTGATTGGCTGTCTCTGAGCTACGAGTTTTCCATGAGAAATGTTGCCAGGCAAAACAGGTCTCCATTTCTTTTCAGAGTAAGAGTAGAAAAGTTATAGGGCAGAAACTGTTATGATCCAAAGGATTATCCATAGGTTTTATTAGGGTTCTGCCCCGTTTTAAGGCCCCTCAGGAATTCACCCATCTCCAATGAGACGTTGATTATGTTTCAGGAGTAAAGGAATAAGACCATAACAGGGTGATTTGAGGAGTAAAGCTGGAATCGGGTCTCCCAGAAAGTGGGGGTATAGTTTTCTAGAGACCTGCTTGTGAGAGCGGTCTGAACTCAATCCACTTTAACGAGCAAGCACTGGTCATGTGAGGAAGGAAGTATGGCTGTCTTACTCCAGCCTTGCTTTATTACTTTGTAATGTTTTAATGGTAATGTCTTTTACGCTGTGTATTGTTTTATGGAAAATCATTTCTGAAATAAACATATTTGATTGATTGATTGACTTTATAAATGTGTCTTTCAATTCAGCACAACCTGGACACCTTTCTTCAGAGTGATGGATCACAATATATAGGAAGTTCCAAAAACATTCCAAAAAATACATTTAGTTAGATGGGTATTTATTTGGAGAGCACGTGCAGTTTCACTTTGGCGTACCGTGGGTGGTGGTCTCTGGAGTGGATGTGCAGCGTAATTGCTGAATATATATATTCTATATATATATATTTATATAAATAATTTATTTTTTTTCAATGAAAAAACTTTGTTAAAGGGATGTTATGGTTAAGCTGCACTAATACAAATCTATGAAATTCACTGAAAAATCGTTGGTAAAGGGTCGTTATGGTTACAAGTAAAACCGAAAAACCTCAGAAATTCACCAGTTATGCTAAGCTAAGCAACCATAACAAACACCACCAGGGGTGTTGCTAGGTCTGGAAAAGATCCAGGGCTATGCTAATGTCAGGACTCGGGGCTAGCTAGCCTTTTGGTTGTAGACCGTAAGATTCTATCCGGGGCTACAACCAAAAAGACCCGGGGCTATAGCCCCCTAAACCACCCCCTAGCAACGCCTCTGCACGCCACCACTGTGCAATGCTAGACTAACACCCAGGACATCAAAGATGATATCACAAATATATGTAAAGTGTGTAGAGTAAGGCTCTGAAAAGGGTGCATTCTGGATATTGGAGGCTTGTGATCAAACACGCTACCCCAGCCGGAATTGGCATTTAAAAGACACACGATGAATCGAGTGTACCTAGTCTATGCTCTTGTGCCCAAGAGTTATGGCGTCACAGAAGTGAAGAGTTATTGTGCCGGCACGCAAGCCGCTACAGCAGCCACAGAGAGAGAGAGGGCGCTGAAGCTTCTTAGACAGTGGCCCCAACCCTGTTTATGCCGCCTCGGTCTCTCAGTGATCGCCCCAGCCATCCTTCAAGCCTCTCAGAACAGTCAGGAACTGCCAGCTCTCCCCCAAGGGCTTGAGACTGCCTGGCCGGTGGTGGTTAAGAGTAACACCAGGCCTAACAGAAAAGCACTGCTGCAAAGCTGGGAACACAAGTATAGGGAAAAGGGACGTTCTAGGAATAAAAGCTTTACTATCTGACAGGCTTGGGGAATCAGTGGTGCCAGACAAGAAATATGCTGGGCAATAATAGCATGTCTGAATTCCAGCTGGCAGAGGGCCAGGAAAAGAGCCACATGTCCAAATAATAACGCATGTTTGGCCTCTGCTCTATTGACGCTACTATCCGGCATACTTTTAAACTATGTTATCCAGCATGTTGCTACCATGGTTACCTGCAACCTGAATATCCAATGCACCAGACAGTAGTTTGACCATTGGAGCAATGTGCACGTGCTTCTCTGACAGTTGTTGGTACTTTCCCGTCAGTCCTTCGGCATTTTAGTTCCATGGAGATAGCAAATCTGGAAACACAAACATTGGGGGCGCAGCCAGCGCTTTTACTGTTGCCTTCATATTGGTGCTGAAGCCACCCCCCACCCCCCCGTGGCAAACACATAGCATCTATTTCGGGAGCCACATGGATGAACCTCGGCACTCTGTGCCCATGACACTTCCCCCACACAGCAAGCATGAGGCCCTATCTTCCCAACTCGTACACTCTGAGCATACCCTTTGGCCTTTAACCTTACCTCAACGCCAGGAGGTGGGGGGGGGTCTGGGAACCAAAAGAGGCCCTGGAAATAATTGTCAAAGTGGCCCCATATTACACATTTTCAGCAAGCCCAACCCTTTTCCTATGGAAATAAAACAGGTTACCACACGGAAGCGGGCCACGGTGCGTGGCCTACCGGGAAATCTCAGAGTTTCCTAAAGGCCAGCCCACCCCTGCTCAACGCTCCTCCGCTGCTAACCTGCCTACTCTCGTGCCACACTTGTCTGCGTCTCACCTGAGGCCTTTTACCCTGTCTAGTCCTAGGACATACATGTGTCCATTATACTACATGTGCCCAGTGCCGGCCTTACATTTGCGGACATCCCCACCCCCTGCACGACCGTCAAAGCTCGGAGGGTTGTGCAACCAATTTTTTTGTTCCTTCCCGCTCCGAGCCGGGAGGTAATCACTGGAATGGGGTGCTCATGCTAATGAAAACCGCCCAGCTCCCGCGCCGAAGCAGGGAGGTAATCACCTCGATTGGGTGCTGATGCAAAAGCTACCGCGCTAGAAAGCCCGGCGCCAGTACATGAGCGGGCCACATTTCATTTCAATAGGATGCCTGCCACGCCTTCTCCCAGCACGCCAGCCCGGGAGAGACCTTGAAAGACTCCCACGAGCTGGCATGGTCACGGGCTAATGGAACCCCAGGCAGCCCTGCTCTAAGGCTGGCCCTGCCTGTGCCTCTAACTTTGCCTGATTTTATGGCTGAAGAATTCTACCAGCCACGCAAAGGTGCATCTATGTCACGTTGGCCTACAATATGCCGTGCGCTGTTGTGTGCGGAGTAGTGTAGAGCTGGCAAAGGAAAATTGCCACAATTTGCTATACGCTTTGCTTCTGCCGTTTTTACGGTAAAAAAGAGATTACGAGCACAAAAAAACACAGTTGTGACAAACGAAATATATGCGAATGCTTTTTTTGGCCATGTGAACATTTTGTGATTTCGCATACTTTGTGGGTTTAGTCGTGGGAATCTTTTTTGGCACAAAACAGGTTGTAAATCTGGGCAAAAAATACTGCAGACACGGATGACGAATTTCCTGCAAATTTCGCCTCCCGCTTCTGCGGTTTTGCTTTTGCAATTTCACCGAGTCCTAGTGCTGAGTAGCAAGACCTGTCCTTCAGAGAGAACACATTACACATGAAGCAAAAGGGATGCAGGAGAGAGAGAAGTGGAAACGACTTGAGGAGACAACACAACACTGGGAGGCCAAAGAAAGCACCACAAAGTTCTACACCTCGCTCCAATTCATGATTGAAACAAAAATAACTCGAGAGGAGCGTCTCCTTTTTGATCCAGACCACAGAAATGTTCTCCAGCATAAATAACAGGAAGAAACCTAATCTCCTGGTGAAAGGATGGTCTTTGAGGGTAGGCTGTTTTTCGTTTTTCAATAACACTGAAATCAACAATCCAAGTAGCTCTTCTGCATCACTTTCTACAGGTTAAGCGACAGGCGGAAACTGTGTCCACGTTTCTACATTTATTCTGGTTACTGTGGCTTTAGCAAACCTCTGGTAGGGTGCAAGAATCTTACTCCAGTGCAATGTGATGGTATTGCTATCTGCTTAATAGTCTGGTCCCATACTTGGCTGGGCCCAAAGATGCGCTGAGTCCATGTCACCGCAGCTTGGAGAGGTCTGTGCATGGAGGGACGAGGGAGTGGTGTACATAACTGGATGGTTTTAAACATTCTGTTCCAGTATCTGCACCCAGGCAGTGCAACGGAATGACCACTGCTCTACAGGGATGACTAAAGCACGTACTCACCCCCACGCTACTATTAAACCGCCAGCAGTGCCACTCAGCAAGGTGAAACAGTTACATGGGTTAATATCTCTGCAAAAATATTGCCATACAAGAATGGTATCATATTTTTGCGGCACTATTAACCCATTAAAGCTGCGGGGGACACCCCTGCTACCCCATATTATTTTAAAGGGAGCGGGAACACCCCCTCAACCCCTGATCCCATTTACCCCAAAAATGATCCCCACTAAAAATATTGCCAATGGCCGTTCCCGACGATCATATATGTGGCAATATCATTGGTGGGGATAATATTACCTGATACTGTGAAACAGGCACAGCCCGACAGGTATATCTCCTTTAACTCATTTGATAATGCGAGCCGAAGGCAGTCTATGGTTCTATATCCATTCATCTCCCGTTTGTTTTTCATTGCACTTTTTGCCAAAAATGTTTTGCCGAAAAAGATGATTATTTATAAAAAAAGATTTATTTTATTTGGGGGTCCCCCATTCCATCCTCCCCATTATTTATTCCCTATACATCACCCCACTCTTATATGCCCTCCCCCATCTCAATTTTTTAGGATTTTTTTTCAGCAAAACTTGTTCAGCAAAAAGTGCTGTGGAAAAATAAACGGGCGACGAATGAACGTTGTACCCAGTCTATATATACTCTTCAGGGGGAGGCCGAGCTGTTAGAGAAGTAATCCAATAACAATAGTCCTGTGTTACTGAAATGAAAGAATGTCCATGGTTCTATAAAATTAGGATCTTTAATTAAACAGACACAAATGCACACAACTAATAAAAACACTTCTGCCCCACCCCTGGAAGAAAGCGGATTTAAAATAACGGGGCACTCTGAGTTTGTGGGCATGAATGCTCAGGCAAAGATTTCAGCAACAATATGTCAAAGTTATTGGATATGTCTTTCAAAAAGGTAGAGAAGGGCCTTGTCACTTGAGTCCTTTAAAGCAGACACGGAGGATAGAGCCACTTTAAATGCCTTTAGTTCTTGTCTGTCAGGACACAACAGCTTTGAGCTAGGCTTTCCGTGCATCACACTTGAAATTCTTGGTGGTTTTGGCACTGAGCCGGTATCGAGTCAGGGAGTGGTGGTTATAGGCTCCAACAATATGGTGCTGTTCAGCAGCACTGATAATTTGCAGGTCTAAGATTCGGGAAATGCTAATCAGTGTCAACTGGCAGTGCTGGAAGACTCAGTGGCCTCAGATGCGGAAAAGCAGAGATTTGCCTTCTGCAATGAACAGGTTCAACACTGCATTAATGTATTACAATAGCAATAGTTTGGAGCTCAAAGAAGCTGGTAACCAGGTAGGCTGTATCGAGTTTGGGATGCTAGATGACTCAGCGGGTTTCAAGGTGGAGGCAGCACAGCTTCGGCATCACGCTGAGCAAAACTGAAAGATGCAGAGGTGGTCAAGCGTTGTGGTCAAAGGTGACCTGGGCGGGTTCCCTTGCAGCAACTTGAATGTCATTGAAGGAGCCCAGAACAGCATTGAGGAGATTTGGAGATGCAGGGGAAGCCTGGGAGTACATCCGAGCTCTTTGAGAGCAGCATTGACCAGTTCCGGGTCTCAGGAGTTACTTGAATCTTTCCATCTGCATTGCCATCCAGGAAGCTTTGTAGAGCTCACTTGCCTGGTTTTGTCACTGCCAGTGAACAGGGTTCTAGGTACCAGTGTCTCGGGTTCCTTAGGCCTTGTCCAGCCAGCTAGTCATCCCAAATAGGCCCTTGGGATGGTTAAGGAGAAGAGCTTTCTTCTCCCTTAGATCTCCTGGTCCTCACTTCTCTGACAGTAGACTGTACTTCCAATCCGGTTCCAGTGAATCATCGTTCAAGTGCGATAGTAGATTGGCCAGGAGCAAGCATGCTATTACAGGTATAATCCTGGATGCTGTAACAAGTGTCCTTTGCTTTTATGTCACAGTGCATCTCTGAAGGAAATGGAGAGGTGGACAGGAAGTTTGGGAACCTTAGCAAAATCTAAGATGGCGAGACACATCTGTGGAGTGATGCTCTCTCCTGGGCTACTCTAACTCTGCCCCATTTCTCTGTCTGTCTACATTGAAATGACTCCAGTAATCAGCACCCTGGTGTGAGAGGGCCATTGTAATGTCAGTACCTTTGAGGCACCAGTTCCCAGATGACCTCCTTGGGAGGGTTCCTGTTCCCTGGAGGAGGTGACAACTGCCCTCAGGGGACCAAAGAGAGACTTCTTGAATGGCACTCAACACAGTTGTGCATACAGTTAGGCCTGACAGCTGGATGCACACCAGTGTATGTCCTGAATGTGTCACTGCCCACGAATATCACAATAGAATTACATCAAATATTGTGGTTGTATAATTGGGTAACCTCAGTAGCCACCATTTCAAAACCAGACATGTCATATATTTTCTTTTTCACTGCCAACAGACTGCTGGAGTACACAATTAGGAATATTTGAACCAGAGGTCATGCAGTTGAAAAGGCACTCCTGTCTGCTGGATTTCCCAGCACCTTGTATGTTTAGGAGTGCACATGTGACTTTTCTACCTGCCCTGTTGCCACTAAAGGGGATGCCAGTAGGCTTTCACAGCAAGGACATGTTTGCACTATGCTTTTTGGCATGCAGAATTATGAAAGTGTGATCTAATTAGTAGATCTCACTTTCAGAAACATAACTGCTTGCATCATTTTATTAATAAAAATAAAAAAGCTCACAATGTTTTACCCTTGCAGATAACATGTTGTCACAGACATAGAGGTAGAGTACATACTTCATGCTTTACTAGGAATCAGGGTGATTGACATGAATATTACTGGATGCAGTGCCTATGCTCAGGTCAGTTGAGTGACATAATGATGATCATGGTTGGCGTATATATGTGCAGAATTACTTTTAAAGAATATTGTTTCTTATATTGCTTCCTATATTGCCGCCTATATTGATGCTTTATAGGCCCGGTCAGAGTGCCGCAGCAGTAGAAATAGGGCCAGCACACTAAACCAATGGCCTGGGGGGCTATTAGGCTATTATACCCTTATACTATAGCTCTTGATAGTACATAATAAATAAATGTATATAGAAGTTTGGCACATAAGTACACTTGGGCTGTCACAAGGAATTGGTTGCAGGTACGTTCCAAGTTGCTGGAAGTTTTGTAATGTAGCATTCTGAACAATCTGTCACCTATATAGACCAATCTATGAGCAATATGTTAACATAGTCCATAGATTATCCAAAGAGAATGCTAAGTGAATATTCCAATAATTATAATGCTTCCTTTATAGTTTCCTAAAATGCTTCAAGAAAACAAGGGTCTGAGTGAGGGATTAGCCTTCAAACATTAACACGCCATATTGTAGAGATCATCGCACGCAGCGGCTAGAAATTACAGTGGATAGAATTTCATGCTTTAATTCAGAGAGACATTTTGACGAGAGACCAATCATTCTAATAGTGTATTCCTTCATGCAGCTATTATAAAAAGAACATATTTTATTTGATGACAAAAGCAACTTCTGTTTTGTAAAACACGCCCTTGTGTAAGTGAGAGCCACAGGCTGCTTTTAGAAAAGGAGTACCTTTTCTGGGGTGAAGGGGATATGCTACTTGTATTGCTAATACAGAAAATGAAAAGAAATGAACAAGATGTACTCAGGACGCGAAGCTTTTAGAATTGAGCGAAACCTAATTCATTTCCAACTTTGGTTTGCTCTTAAACCATACGTCTGTATTCCAATCTCAAAAAAATACTATTGTTTTACTCAAGACTAAACGTGTGTTTGACTTGAGCGTTCAATCAGAATTAGGTGTCCAGGATTGTTTTCAAAAGGCAATCGTTATTCGCTTTCCTGGATGCATTAGTTAATAATATTATCTCCATTTGTTTCTTCTTTATTTGAATGAATGTATTGTGTTTAGTTTTTTTCTCAACACAGTTCTTGGAAAGGGGTGCCTTTAAAATCCTCCTTAGGGGTTTATGCAATTCTCCATATTCATGGCTTGCCTGTGACAGTATTAGGTGTCGATATGATGTGTGCTGTTTATAAGTCATGTAGAGATATTCTTCTTGTCGTAGGTCCTGATAGGATTTCTGAAATGCCCTTTTGCTGATTTAATGTAAGCTTTCAGGCTCCTTTTCCTTCTATGTTTCCATTACATGTGTATGTTTAATAGATAGGCGGGAATATCAATATCAAACATCGCAACATCAAACTTCACATGCTCCTATACTACTGAGGTTCAAAGCCCCTATAAATGTTGCAAACCAAATGGCTCCACTTACATCCACAGGGATGACGGGCATTGTGACGAAAATAACTGAACAGACTAGTTCAGGGAAAATCAGCCAAATCATTTCTTTGTGAGAAGCCTTAAAGAAGCTGCAGAAGAGTGAAACATGTGGTGGCGTTCAACCCTAAGAGACGAAATTCGGCCTCAAGAGTGTATGCGTGCATGTGACAGCTGATGTACATATTTTCAGATACCCAACTCCAACTTTCAGATTAGAGGGGCATATTTCAAATACCAGGGAGCATGATTCACTGTGGGACACAATCGATCAAGATCATATGATGCAACAATTTAAAAGTACTAGTTGGGATGCAGAGTCAGGCCAAAAGGTGGCAGACAAAACTAAACAAAGATGTTAACCCAGCCAAAAGTGTTGGTCTGTGCTTGTTGTCAGTCAAGGATTACCTCAGAAGTGGTGAGACGAAGACATTAAAATAGTGGTACAACGAGTGTATTGATGTAACTGTAGTGGGGCAATTATTGACTAGCAAGCATGTTCAGGCTCTGCCCCCTGCCTTCCTCAAAAGAAACAAAATTATAAGATAAGAAGAACACATTTGAAACTGTACTTTAAACTCTCCTCAAAATGCAGCTGGCACAAAGAATAGTTATTTTGCACCACAAAAGTAGGGAACCGATAAGGCATTAGCTTGCACGATTAGTGTGTTTTAAAATAGAATAGATTAGGTGACAGGAAGGTGTGTACACAAGATAGGAACTCAGTACACAAGTAGTACAGTAAATTGTAGGCAGATGAGGTTGCTGCTACCCATAGGAAGGTAAATTATGTGACAGGCATGCACCAGGAAATCAGTAGATAGCAAAGCAAATGTGTCTGCAGAGGAAAAAAAGTGACAAGCAGTTGCCATTTTAAATTGCACCAGCAGAGCAGAGAATTAAGCTCTGTAGCTTTAGGAGAGGCCCTCAGCTATGCACGCTATTTGAAACAAATACATTTAATTCAGGAATATGCTGCTGTGGCTGGATGGTAGCTGCCTCAAAGAAATGTCAAGGCCCAGGACACTGTAGGGGAGGTTTACATAACGGAACAAGATACCTATGTGAGTGCTCAACTATTAAGGTAAATCAAGTAACAACAACACGGCAGACTATTTAAAGTCCATTGGATGAACTGAACATCCCAGGAAATGTCCTAAGTGGCTGACAGATTAATGCCTCAGCAATCGGCTGGGCATGACAGAGAAACGCGGATGCAGCTAAAAAGAAAAATAATTACTGCGATGCAATATTCACATGGTGAAAGCGGTATGACTCATAATAACAGTTATTCATAAATGTGTCAAGAAGAGAATGGCATGGTTACTATTGCAAGAATAGGGAGGGCTGGAATTACTGGAATATGGGCAAGAACAGGCCCTTGAAACTCAGCGACATCATGGCGGAGATAACATGGGCTGTTTTATTTAATTAAGAACAAAGGTGATACACTTGTCATCTCCTCCCATCTACATAAACATGTCATCATGCCACCAGTGAATGGAGAGTGTGACTACATGTTAACCAATACGCATATGTCCTTTTCACTGCAGAAGTAATTTAGAGTTTACCAATATTATTCAAGCATGATGAGGTCATACATTTTTGTGAGATGCTCTATGGGTGGGACCTTAGATAGAAAGTTACCCAATCAGTAGGGTGGGACATAAAGATACTATATGTAGCTTAGAAATTAGGACCAATGAGCAGTAGAGATAGGTTTTCATATATCAGTGATTATGAGGGCATCAGAGTGATTCACCAGCATTATATAAAGTGTGTTTGCTGGTCAAAATGGTGAGGAACTAGCGAGAGAGAGAGAGATTTGCTGTTGATCTTGTGTTCTCCCCAGCTGCATTCGTCCAATAAAAACTGGGTTGTCTTGCATTTGGCATACTACAATCCACTCTGTGTTGTGTCTTTATTGGCAAATACCAGGCAGAGGGCTATAGTGTTGGGGACCTCTGATTTTTATAATGCTTGCTCTGTGTGAGATGCAGATAAATCAAGTGAGATAGCAATTACTGCAGGTGAGATGCAGACAATGTATCCAACAGTGCTACTATAGTGAGCTAACGTACTCTAGACTAGATGCAGATATTTCTACTCTCCAATAGATCCAGACTATGCAAACGTTGGAAAGTAGCCTGTTTGAAAGTAGTCTCCCTGCTCAGTCATGACTGCGAGGAGGCGTGCACTCCATGATGAGGAGGCCCTTGGTCGCAGGCTCAACTCAAGCACTTACCTTCACTGCAGAATTCACTGAGTGATCGCTCTATATCATTCCCTTTCGTCTCTCTCCAAACTGGACAATAGAAAGAAAGTCTGCCAGGCCCTCAAAAGATCGAATTCTTGTAACCTCTCCCAATCAGGACAAATCCGGGAGTTTATGTTCCTGTTCCACCTTCCAGAACAGTATATCGCAGAAAGACGCAGGAGACTCTACACTCTTGGCTGGGGTATTATTATAATATTTGAGCTCAGAAATTAGACCAGAGGAAACTGATTTATAAACAAAGTATCAAAAGGAATTGTATTAGACCTGATACATTATTTAAATGAATGAACGAATCATGATTTAATCAACACTCAACAAGTTATTCACATTGCAAGGGAATTAGCTATTAAGAACATTTCATACAATTGACAATAAATCATACAATATTTCGTCCACAGACAGTCACCATACATACAACAATTGATAAAAGTACTACCCAAGGGCTTATGTGGTAGAACCTAACACACAGCATTGACATTTTTATTTTAGAAAAGTGCATTCAATGTACAAGACCAAAACAATTATATCCTATATGGTCTAATCATGGAGTGGATCAATATGATGTATAACATGATCACATCCCCAATTTCACTCTAGACCGGTTTCGACATATGAGGGTCACTTAGAACATCTTCATCAGGAAAATACAGTAAAACTGATGACTGGGTGTCGAAGATACAACTTCCCATGTGGGTGGAAGCTTGTAAGACAATGGCGGACCCAGAACAGGAATTGCAATTTCATGCTGTGTATTCAGCACTCATCTCCCCACAACAGGACGGAATTATATCCACTTATGCACCATCTGTGCACACAAACATAGATGTATGCCAACTTCTACAACCGTCATCGTGTATCGCGCATATGTTAGAAGTAATGCAGGAGCCCAACCAGCAGTCGTTTAGTCCCAGGAACTCCCGCGGGAGGCCATAACGCTTCTATGATGTACAAGAAAGCACTGCATGAATACGGAACCCAACGCCATATAGGATATAATTGTTTTGGTCTTGTACATTAAATGCACTTTTCTAAAATAAAAATGTGAATGCTGTGTGTTAGGTTCTACAACATAAGCTTTTGGGTAATAATTTTATAGATAGTTGTATGTATGGTGACTGTCTGTGGACGAAAGAGTGTATGATTTATTGTCAATTGTATGAAATGTTCTTAATAGCTAATTCCCCTCCAATGTGAATAACTTGTTGAGTGTTGGTTCAATCATGATTAATTCATTCATTTAAATAATGTATCAGGTCTAATAAAATCCCTTTTGATACTTTGTTTATAAATCAGTTTCCTCGGGTCTAATTTCTGAGCTCAACCACCTTCCAGAACAGACATGGCTGTTGCTTGGGGTAAGAAATCACACCCTGATGTGCCGCCAAACCACCTTTGTTATTCTGAGCCCTTTCCCTGTGGAGGATTCCTGCTCATCAGTGGCACAAGCTCAGAGTGCAGAAATGAACACCGATCCAGTCCAATTGAGTTCTAATAACTCTACTCTCTCCAAAGGAGGGGGGGAGTGGCACCAAGGAAGACAGTATATGTAGCCTGTGCAAGGTGGCCCTTGTTGAAGACAAAACCTGCAATGTAGGTAGAGCTGGTAATGCAGGTGTTTGGCTGGATCCTTATAAGGTATCCCCTTTATATCACCTTCAGCTCTCCCTAATTTGCAACCACAGTTTAAGACAATAAGCTGCAAGGTGAGACGATGGGGGAGGTGGTGCTATTTGGAGAGAGATTAAGACTAGTTTACAGGTTTTTACCCAAAATTCTGGCTCTCTTTCTTTGCTAAGTATGGATTATTCGGCAAAGAACTGCTGGGAGGAGACCACAAAGTCACAACACATGAGGCTGAAACTGGAGAGCAACAGAAACATGGCAATTGGGTTATTTTGTTCAAGAAACCCAATTGGGGGAATGCAAGCTCCATGCACATAAATGTAATGTTCACAGTAACCCCTCTGGATCACAAACTATACCAAGAGTTTTAAAAGTGATGCACCCCAGTACAATAAAGGGAAAGGACGTGTGTTGTTTTTCTGCTACTCAGTAAAAACCAGAGTAAGTTGATATGTATTGAAATCATGTAGGTAGTATAAAGGTCATAAGGCTTAATTAGCAGGAGGAGGGGAAATAATTACCTTTTTACGCAGTATTTCAAAGCAGACTTTGCAATATTAAAATGCAGGGCTGATATAAATAACGAGATGAATTAATTCATGCACAGGTGATGAGCCGTGCATGAACAGATAAAGGTATTTGAAAGACCAAATAAAAGGGCGTTAGTGACTATTTGAAGGAGTATTAATTATGGCGGGCAAGTGGTCAAATTGTACTCTAGGAAAGACATTTTGGGAAAAATGCATTCACTCCTGCATTTCAGCCATGGAGCAGCATTTCCAATCTCAGCAATTAATTTGCAAGCAAAATGTGGAATTTCTATCACAAATATTGTACCCAAGTAGGGTGCCACAAGACATTTTGCCAGCTAATTGGAGAAATATTTGTGTGCCCGAAGCAATAACAACGTTCATTTTGTTTTAACCAGCGAAACTGTGGAGAAATCTGCCCCTGTGTAAAGTGGAATTTTGGACGAAGTTCACCAAACCCCGCTTTGCTAGCACTAACTTCATCTGCCGCTAGCATTAATGGCACAGGATGCAGCATACGTGAAAGAATGACGTGCTGCTGTAATCTCACAGTGAGCTCTGAACACTGCATGAATCCGGGGGACAAGCGTAGACTGTGTACAATAATGGGTTTTCACAATAATGTGACCTGACACACATACACATGGCTGACAGTAAGAATCTTCCTATTTTCCCACGTGGGGTGCTGCTGTGGGAGTATTAAGTGTATCATTCATGCAGAGTGTCATTTGTGTATCAACAGTTGCCACACATGCTCATACAAGGTCCATTCATGGCTCTGCAGTACAAGCTTCAATACTGTGCAGTCATGTATGTTGCATCACCCCAACCCTTTCAGAAGATGTGTGCTATCCTCGTCGTCACCGAACGCTGAGCCACTCTCCATGAAGGCAAGTACGTGCTGCATTATAAGGTCAGTAGCTCACAGTTTTGGGTCACAGAATTTTATATTACTATTTGCCTCGTTGTTGTGTATTCTCAGAGTTTAAAAAATAGACCAAACGTGCATTTTTCAGCAGTATTCTTTTTTATCCATTGGGCTTAGATGGTAGACTAAAGGAGCTCTAACAGGCAGCATTCTACCACCCGAAGCACAGTATGCAGAGCAGTCCAGACGTTTACAAAATGGCTGGTCCTATCCACTTAAATGTTGTTTTGCTCAATTTCCATAGACCTGCAAGCTTCTCCTTTGTGCTGTATGTGTGTATGTGTATATAGGTCTATATATATGGGCAGGATAGAATAAAGGAGCTCTTACAGGGGCATTCTACAAGCATATGCCAAATTTACAGAGTAACTCGGGCATTTAAAAAATTACTGATCCTATCGATGCAGTTGCCTTTTTGCTCAACTTTCAGGGACCTACAAGATTCTTACTTGTGTTCCACATCCCCATGTCATTACAGTGTAACTTTCAACAGATACAACTATCTGAATAGTACATCTGTCACAGGGCGCTACTTCTCCAGTATTGTGAAGCCATGTTCATCCCAGAAGCCGTAATACAGTAAGTACAAAGGCTGCAAACAGAAGTACGAATAACATAGTTCACCTACTACAAATGTAATATACCTCACTTAGAAAAGGCTGCCTTTGTGTAGTTATCTTTACGGAATGGCGATAAAAGAGAAATTAAGCTTCTCCACCGCTATCACAGGCTGCCATGGCTATGGTGGTAAGCAAAGTTAAATTACCTTTATAATTATTTAAGGTTCTTAATTTTTAAAGAACAGCGTTTAATTAGAGCTGTTTGTGATACAGGAACCAACATCATGCACAGGAAAATGTGATCTATGAACCACACAAACTCCATACCCTTATGAATTCAGAAGGGAAGGAACACATGAGAACAGCGGATAAAAATCCCCTGAAGAAGTTCCAATAATATTATTAACAGACTGATTGGAATGAAACATGTTGGTTATACAAATAGCCTCATTTAAGAGGCTGGCTATTATATTAATATTAGTTAAATGTGTGCTGTCTATGAGATCAATTATTAAAGAAAAAGAAGACAACCATTGCAGTTTATCATATCTGTTCTCGCTGTTATAATATACAGCCCATGATATTTGTCTGCTATATTGTTGTTTACGAGAATGACTAGCATTCAGTTTTATTCAGCACAAGTCATTTTAGGGTGCACTGAATACCATTAGTAGTATCTTTAACTTATCTTTTTCTATGTTTATGTGATAATAAATTAACAATATTGTTTAGATTAAGCAGAGTACAAATTGAATTCTTTTCACTTTATTACCGTATTACTCTTTATCCACACATTTATGTGAAATATTATGATCATACATGTACTCCTACGTATCGCAAACAAACCTTTACATAGGGCCTTTTTGTATATTATTTGCACATCCCCATGTTTACAATTCTCAGCTGGTTTATTATGAGACATAGAGGGGGCAATGCGGCATTGCTTGGGTGTTCAAGAGGCCGCACACAGCAGCTGCCTAGTTCATGAGCGAGTGTGGGCTACAGCTACTGCCTTTCGGAAATGTTCTTAAGATATCTTACTAACCTGTTTAAAAGTTGTAAATGTAACAACACAATTCTGTCGACACCCAAAGTAGCTCACAAAGCGACAGCCCAACAGCCCCTCTCCTTCCTATCTTCTGTAGTGTAAATAGCTGTTAATGGGTGAGGGGGCACCTTCCGTGGCTCCAGGAAAATCTCACACGTTGTGCATATGCTAATTCCTCACAGCCAGTGGTCGAGGTGTATGAAAAGAAGTAGTGGAGCTATGTTCCGTGCTGGTCTGCCCTGCTCTCCACAAACCCCATCCCTGCGCCCCCTCCCACGCACAATCCAAACCCCCAAACAAACACACCTGCTATTTATGTGAATGTTCTGTGCAGTGCACGGAAGTGCAAGCTTCAACTTCTTCCTGCACTTTTAATTTAAAACTAAACCTTTCCAGAACGGTTTATTATTTAAATAAAAGTATAGGAACAGTGACAATTAAAAATAAAAAGTATAGGAGCCCCACTCCCGACCGCTCTCGCCCACTTCGACCTCTGCTCACAGCCCCTCCCTGCCCCTGGAGGAACTGCCGTTAAAATCTGGATGAATAAAGCATGGCTGTTTTTGCACTGGTCGCATCTTTTGGATGTGGCACAAGTAAGGGAATTCCCCTGAGACCCGTAGCTGAGAAGGGGCCTGGGACACTGCAAACTTTCAGCCTTATTGGAAAACCCATCATAGTCCCCCACCCCAAGACTCCTGCCTGTCACTGCCAACCCAGTGCTCTTCGCCATCTTGCAGCCATCGCACCTCCCTGTCCCCTTATCGTAGGACAAGGTGCTGCACATTGTTTGAGAAATCCACACACCACCTTCCATCTTTTCTGCGCCTCGTTTCATCGTAAAGAATCCCATGCACAGTTGCGGAATCACTAATATACTGAAAGCCTGAAGCCATGTCAAAGCCTGAAGAGTTGCGGCTGGTGTTGGGGGAGGGAGGGTATTTCATTTTGGACTCGGCAAGAAGAGTCTGGTGCTTGTGAAAGACAGCAGGGCAGGCGTCTGGGTGAACGGATCAGGGATTCTGGCCCCTGCTCCAACCAATGCCTGTCGAAGACTTGACTTAGGCCTTGCCCTGCCCTTGATGGGCAAAATTACCAGCAGGCCACTGAGCATAGCATCTGAGCATGTAGAGTGCAGTTTGAGGCATCTCTCAGTCTGCTAACCAACATGCTACAGTGGTGACTGCGATACTCGTATTATCAGCTGAGAGAGAGAGAGAGAGAGAGAGAGACAGAGAGAGAACAGAAGGCCTCCACAGGCCTCTAGCACATCAAGACTAACAGCCTCTGTAGCCCTGTCACACTCTCCCAATCAGCGGCAATCTAGACCCAAAGCACTGTAGTTTATCAGATTTTGGGATCTTCCCTATGGATAACATACTCCCAGGTTTCTTCTGTCAAACCCATAAAAAGCAAATTGGCACTAAGGAAATGGGTACTTCCGACCTGCACCCATCAACACCACAAGTTTTGCATCTGCCTTTTCCACTGACCGACTAATAAACCCATCCTCCTTTTTTGTTACAGAGCCAAGTGCAGCAAGGCCACCAACAGCGGGAGACAGGCGCTATACAAGACCACTTACATTACTCTACATGGGAAGGGAGGCACCATCTTGCAGGACAATGTATAAAGTGCCAATCTAGGCAAGGTGGTCGCTAACACACTCAACACTGGAGAGTTTTGGAGTAGAATAATAAGTGGCAAGCAAATTTCACTAACACTCCCATTCATTGATTTGCAGGTTTTCATTGATTTGTTAAATGACAAGCACACTTCTAGAATGTACTTTTTAGTTCTAATGCAAGATTTGTATTATGACATGTATTGAGTGCTTGAGGTCATAATAACCATATTGCTACACGAAATGGTAAGTGCATGTTTTTATTTTTTTTATTTTTTTGTGTGTGGAATGTTTGATTTTTAACATTAGCACACTAATACAAAAAAAAGTAAAAAAATGAGCTGTGAACATTTGTGTCACATTTTTAGTACTGGAAATGTAGTGCCTAGATAGAAGGTGAAATGCTCTTTCTCAGTGCTGGAGGAGTACAAGTGGACTAAGTAATACAAAAGCGGACCTACCTCAAAGAAGTTCAACAATGACGATGTGTGACGTGCAACAGGGTAACAGGCCTCTGTGTCATTATTTCATTCTCAGGAGTGTCTCGTTCAACCAAGAGGAGTGTGGGCAGGGGCGTTGCTAGGGGGGGGGCTAAGTGGGCTATAGCCCCATATCTTTTGGTTGTAGCCCCGGATAGAATCTCAGGAGCTACAGCCAAAAGACTAGCTAGCCCCCAGTCCCAACAGTTCTGACATCAGCTTAGCCCCGGGTCTTTTCCAGACCTAGCAACTCCCCTGAGTGTGGGCCCCTCCCAGTTTCCCTGCTGAGCACGGCGGGCCCTCCTGTTATCACAGAAGGTGCCCGTGCTTGCAATAGAGGGCCTTGCGGGGAGGGAATGCGGTCATGAATTTTTTGTTTTAAACAAAAAAATAACTGTTGTAGAAGTGGCAGCGCCCCCGTTACTTCCCAACTCTGCCAGCAATAACCGCCCAAACATTCAAGGGCACCGGGCCATTTGGCAGGGCTTGCCCAGCAACATGTCAAGAAATCATATTTTACAACACATAATACACCAGCAACCGCGACAAACTCTTTGACCTCAAATGCTTGCAGTCTGCAGAATAACGTGGGTGTATTTGTTGATCAAAATTTCACCCGCAGGGAGAATCGTGACACTGTAGACTGGTAACAGTGTAGGGCCGGATCGGCCCCTCTGAAAGCCCTCCAGCACGCTGCAGCACGCCCCATCACAATAAAATTCAACCACATCTCTTTTATCATCCAGGAGCTGCGCTGTCTACCCGTTCAAGCCTGCATCTTGTTCAAGACAGCCTGCATCACCTAGAAAGTAGTTTCAACCTGGATGGGAAATTGACCATCTCAGAAGCCACACTGTTACCAGACTGGAAACAAAGAACAACATATGGGAAGAAACTAGGACATGTTCATGGGACGGACCCTTATTTATTTATTTTTATTTATTTTACATTTTTAAACCGCTCATACAGCCCGCAGGCATCGAGGCGCTGTTACAGGAATAGTTTTTTTTTTTTTTTTAGTTGCGTAATTGTTTTTGTCTTAGTTGCGTATTTATAACGTGCTTAAACACCCAGAGGTTTCTAAGCGCGGACCCGTCGATCGAACCTGTGTTGCTTTGTGTCGTTTTGCTTCCAAGGCACGCATGTTGCCGCTGAGCTATCCTCCCGGGACAAACTGTCTCTGGACACATTAGAAATGCAGACCAGAATGAGCCCCCTCGGTCCTACCCTTCAGGAAGGACATGAAGACCCTACTCTTCAAAGAACATGTCTCCAGGTGCTCCACTCAACCCGACTTCCCGGAGCTACCTCCCCCTTCCCTGCTCCTCCTACCCATGCCAGCTATCTCTACTACCCAGACACCAGTAAGGATTTACCGGTACCGGTAAAATACTGGTACCGGTAAATCCTTACCGCCTTACTACGAGGTCCCTTTGCGGGTTGGGGGATTTAACGCCTGCTTTTTGCAGGCATTAAAAACCAACCCGCAAAGGGACCCAGGGAGCTAATTACGGTACCGCAATTTGCGGTACCGTAATTAGCGCCTTCCCCATTCCCATTGAGCCCTATGGGGCAAAAATGGGAATGGGGAAGGGCAATGGTGGAAGGGGGAATTACTGCCCCGCCAACCTTGGAATGGGGCGGTAATTCCTCTTTCCGCCAAGGCGGTGCCGGTATTTTACCGGCATGAACCATGGCGCTAATAGCGCCATGGTTCTCTGCCATCCGTGTAATGAGGCCCTATGCCTGTTACCTCCTGGGTGTAGCTGTTATGGCCAGAGCTCTGCAGTATCCCCGCTAGTTCTGTGCTTAATTAATCCAACACATGCATGCATATCACCTGTTCACACTGGCACAGCAGGGGTCCCTACAGCTGTTACAGTGTTGGGGGCCACAAGGTCAGCCCCCTAAAAGAGCCTACATCCACAAGCTGCATTTCCTAACTAACCATCACCAGAGACATTCTTTCTGTGCCCAAGAAATGCAGTGAACAAGTAGTCGTTTTCTGCTCCGCCCGAGCCCCACACCCAGAAGAAAAGGTTCTATGTGAATTTACCTTTTTTAAAGGTCTCCAGAGAAAAACACTGATTTACTTTGATCAATTTTCTTTTGATCGGAAAACCGTCATTTTAGGTCTTTTTCTCCTGAGACCTTTAAAACACGGTTTTCCCCCCTTTTTTTATATTCGGGGGGTTCACCCCCTGAACCCCCCATTGTTCTCCTCCCCCCAACCCTCACCCTCTCCCACAGGATTTGAGCCCCAGCCCCCTTTCCCCACCCCCACCCTCGGGATTTCAGTCCCAGCTCCCCAACCCCCACCCACTAAACCAAAACACATACACACAACACACACCCCAACACAAACGCGCCCACAAACCCCCATCTCTCAATTGTTTACATACTAAGTGAAAGAATATTGTATGTATGGACAGCGATTTATTCACAAACTGAGCCATAGATGTGTATTTAGAATATGCAGACTGAATGCAAAGAAGACCACCCGAGATCATGCTGAGTGACCCAAAATATGTGTTTACAGTCTCTCATGATTGTTATTATTATTATTATTATTATTATTATTATTATTATTATTATTATTATATGTATTCAGTGTGGACCGGGCTTCAGAAGTGCTTTACAATTCATAGGGGTAAGTACACAGTGAGGAAAGCAGATTGCAACAGGGTGGGAAAGTGAGAGCAATTTGGTACCAAGGGAGGGATCAGATGGAAGCAGGTGGCCAGTCTCAGGTTAGCTGGAGAGTAGAGGGACATGGGTATTAGATGGAAGTCTTTCCTTTAGGAGGAGGGTCTTGAGCTCTCTCCTGAAATGTAAATGTTGTTGACAGGTAGAAGGTTCCAGAATCTAGGGGCCCATGCAGAAAAGGTCTGTCTTCTGGTTCTTTCCTTCCTGCACCGGTGGAGTTCAAGTCTGAACATGCTTATTGTGTTTAATTTATCATGTGAGTGATGCTTATGTGTGGTGTGTGTGTGTATGTGTGTGTGTGGGTGAATATGGGGGTGCACAATGCATCCATGTGTCTGGCGGAAGGGGGCTGCATCATGGAAGTTATTTATTCATGTTTTATAAACAATGTATGCAGTTTCAATTACAAACAGAGTGCTCAAACATACGAATAACAATAGCAACCCTATCTATCCCCCACCCACCAACATTCCCTCTCTTCTCCCCAAAGATATTGCATTTCAACTCATATCAGCCCTTGAAATCTCACCCATATAGCCTCAAACAATGAACTCTTCTTTTGACTTCTGAGGATAACTCTTTCCATTAATGAGTGCTTCTCCATTTCCTGTACCCACACTGACAGGGAAGGATGCTTAGTCGATTTCCAATCTCTTAAAATAGCGTATTAGCCATTAAGGCATCTCTAAGTAACCATGTCTTCTTTGGGATGAGATGAATCATCTAATAGGGAATCCTCTGCCATTATAAGAGTCCCAAAATCATAATCTAGTGACAGTCTCAGAACTTTGTTGAAGATATCCACCAGTTCACCCCAGAAAGACTTCCCTTTTATTGCACTCCCACGCCATGTGCTCCAGAGTACCAGCACTGTGCTTACAGTCCCAACATGCTTCTGAATCAGTAAGGCCTCTCTTATATAAACGTTCAGGAGTTCAACATGCCTTATGCAATATTTTAATTTGTTTGGCTCTTTCTCCTAAACTCAGAGAGGTAAGTGAGATGTTGCCGCAAATATCTTCCAACCTTGCGTCAGACATGTCCTCCCTCAATCTTTGAGACCATGTATTGAATAAAGACTCATCTCCTTTCCTGGCAAACACAAGGAGGCTGTATACTCTAGAGGACAGATGTCCCTGTTTATTAGCATTCAAAATGTAACCCCCTACATTATTCTGCTCTACTTTTTTTGAGGCATTAATTGCTTTTTTAAGAATACTGTAATCCCCATGCGTACAACCAGATATATGTTTATCCAGTTTAAGTTGCTTGAATGAAATCCAAAATCTGATAACTGATCTCTCAGCCATCTAATTCCCCCTAGGTACCAATCCACCAGAACAACATCTTATTTTTCTAATTTCAGGATCAAACAGGTGGATATGTCAGTCGCGTAATAGGGATCATATCCTAAAGCAATGGACATTATTGATAGTGACATCATGAAAGTTATTGATAGTGACAATGCTGGCTTTTAGTGTGTGTGCAGCATCATCCAATTAGCTTTATGGAGAATTCTGAAATAGATTGGGGTTGCAGCTTCAATCACATGATTTACATTGACCTCATTGTGTTCACAGACTCCTAAAAGTATTTATAGTGACCATCATGGCATATGTTCTGGCCACAAAATCAAAGTGCTTTACACTAGGAATAATGGCATTTATTATGGACTCAGCTTCATGAAATGGTTTACACTGGCAATGCTGGGATGTATCATGGGCACGGTGGCATAAACATGACTTACATTGGCGATGCTGGCAAATGTTGTGAACTCAGACAACATGAAAATGCTATCACATACCCCTGCATACTTTTGGTGTCATGGTGTCTACTGATTTGTTTTTCATGTACTACCCCCAGAGAACCAATTGTAAATTGTATGACTTTTTAACCCATTTTTATAAAAAAAATATGCTGTGAAATGCACCTTGTCCACAGATTATTTTAAAAATGTTCTCGTGAGAAACACCTAATTTGCCCAACATTACTCATGAGGTTTCTTTCTATGCTTGCTCGCTTGCGTTAATTTGTGCAAAATGTTAATGTCACTGCACTAAAGAAATTCACCTGCTGCCACTAACCATGAATTGTTGACAAACCGGTGCCCCCACAGAGACACCAAGCCCCCTGGCGCCAAAAGATGCCTCCTTTACTGCCATGTGCATAATAATATTTCTGTCCACACACAATGGCAGCTGGGACATATTAGTGCCAGGAGCCAGGCACCACCCCCTTGTTTCTATGTTATGTGTTAGATTTTATTCAAAACCTTACATTTTTCAACTAGTGCAGTCCGTAACATGCGACTATGGCAGCATGGTCATCATAATCATTAGGCATGAGTGGTGGCCCAGGTCAGGGAGAATACTCTTTTTTGAGAGGTTTGGGGGTGGCTCCTCGGCAGGGCTTAAATGTCCCCTCATTTTGTGTGACACCTCTGCCTGTTTATTGATACCAACTTCAGTGGTATTCATTTTATCTGGCATCAAATGAAGGTCTGAATGGATATAACAGGATTTAAACTTGCAACTATGAAGTGAAATACATACACCTGTGATAGACATAATAGGCTTGGAGCCACTTATGTAAGTCTCTTGTATGGTGCCCTTCTGCCACTATTGGTGGCCTCATTGTGCGATCTGTCTGCAGAACAAGTCCCCTGAGGCTACAGAACCCCTCTGAGACGTTCTACAGAGTTAATACTGGCAGAGCTGGAGTGTTCTAGTCTGAGCAACGAGCACACAAGGGAAACTAACTCGACCATTAAGGTTGCCTGCCCTTTTCAAAAGCGAATCCCTTTTTCTCTGCCAACCTCCACAGTTTAATCGTCACCCTCTCTCATGCAGAGACGCCATTTAGGGATTGTCAGGGGTCGCAGCTGCGACCGCTCAGGTCTCTCTTGCTACACCTGTGGTCTCCCTTGCTACCCCCCAAAAAATGATTTTTTTAAACAATTGTTTGTTTTTAAATGTAAGCCCCTGGGCTATGGCCAGCGCTGTGTGACTCTTTGTTTCTGGAGCGGCTAGCTTTCTTCTTCAGGCCTCTTAAAAAAAGGGAGGGTGGCGGGTTCCACAAGTTTAACACTTTGAGCAGTACCCTAACTAAGAAAGAACAGGAATAGCAAATAATTTGTCTTTCTGGACTTCTATACATTAATTGCTGGACTCATAAAAGTTTTATTTCAGGCACACTTCAGGGGCGAATCACTGATTTAGTCTTTTCTTAAACACCTCAAGTCAGCCTTCCAACCTTCTGAGGTTGATAAATCAGTAACAACACAGGTTGGGTGATAATTTATGTATATTTGTTCTATATATAGCACTTAAGCGTAAGTGCTATATAATAACACATCATTATCGTTTGGCCTTGGACGTCTGCTTGCATTCACAGTAATTTGCTAATATGGGCCTATACGAACTGATATTAACGATTTAAATGGTGATCCATTCTTGTATGAAATGTATATCACATTAGTGATATCATAACCATAGTTTTCATAGTGTGCTTAGGAACAATGCTATGTGATGCCACTTCCTGTTTTGTCAAGGGATGAAAGGTCACAATCCATCGCATCAAGCACCTGGGGACCAATTCCGTTGGTGACGGTGCGCTATATAAATACCATTAACATAACATAACATCAGTTGATGTCACTTGGGGTGGGTTTCAAATGACATCACTTCCTGTGGTGTCATCAGAGGTCAAGGGTCGTGTGACGTCACTTCCGCTACCCCTGGCATTTTGGCAAAATGATGTCACTGCTCTCATGCAGACGAGTTGGTGCATTCCCCGTCTCAACCTAGGCATCCTACCTTGAAGGCATAAAACCAGGCCAATCTAATTGAAATGTGTGGAATGTATTTTTTATTTTATTTTCCTTAAATCACAACAACATGGCAGTGTTTCTCAAATTGACAAGGGGGGTCCTGGGAGTCCCTCTGCCAGACATTAGTCCACCCTACTGATGAGGTCAAACCAGACCGAAACACGTGTCTGGGGTTTCTGTTGGTACTCTTGTTCAGAGGAGAATTTCCTAGTATTTCGGTGCTGGACTGCCCCAGGGCAGGACAAAGACTGATATGTTTGGGATATTTCTTCTCTGTGAAAGATAGTGAGCTAAAGACTCTGGGTAAGCCTCTCGTAACCAGGACTAACGTCTGGCAGAGGGACTCCCAGGACCCCCCTTGTTAATTGGCAGTGTTTCTCTCCTGGCCCCTGTGCAATTAGAATGCTTTCTTGCGCAATGACAGTGTACACGTGAGGGTCCCCATGGCAAGGTAGCTGTCCTTAACTGTATGTTGTCGTGCCCACGACGATTGGCAGAGAGGTGCCCTGGTGCACGAGAAGCTGTTTGTGGTACAGCAACTGGTCTTGGACGTGTGGCGTTGCATCGCGGTGCAGCTGTCCTTGTTTGCGTGATGTCGCGCTGCACGTGCCTCTGCGTGGCACAACAGCTGGCTTTGATTGTGTGAGGTCACAATGGAGATCAGCTGCCTCTGATTGGATATCAGCGTGATGCAACAGAGATTCCTTCCCGCACAGCAGCTGTCTTTCATTCTGTGTAAGGAGCAGACTCGTTTTCCATCCTGATTAATATCACACTCCAAATGAAATTCGCTTAGGGCGAGTGACCGCCTTCCATGCCTTGATTGTCAGAGGTGTGAGCACACCTGAATCACGAAGGCTGAATTCTCCTCGTTACATTAATCTTTACCGGCGCATAAACAGAAGCTGAATAGCCAGACTCCTGCTGTATCCTACGAACAGTGCCATGTTTGGCATTTAAACTAAAAGCCTGCCCAGCACCGCTCACCTGCTGTTTACTTTGATTTCGTGACGCAGCAATGCATGCCAGGCCCCTCGCGGCAGCTGTCCTCGTACGTGTGGTGTCACAGTGTAGGTGAGGCTCCCACAGTGGTTGTTGGCAATGATTAACGAGCAACACGTGTGTAAGTCCCAATGAAAGCATGACGCAGGAAATACCCTCCTACATTGCACCACACTGCCGCATGTAATGTCTAGTTAAGTATTTGTAAACAATGATGTCTGCATTGTTACCAACGAATTGTGTTACCATCGCAAGTAATCCGTGGGTAAACAAACGGCTTCAAAGCTTGTGTTGAAAAGGTAAATAACATCATAACTGCCCTGTGATAAGAATCCAGCCCCACGGTGGCAGAGTAGCAAGCGACAACAACAGCAAGAAAATGACCGGCAATGCCAAATGGCGTGCACATGGCCTGCATTGAGAAAAATATATCACAACTCAACTGCAATAAGCACATGTCTTCACAACTGCCCCTTACACCCGGGGTCTGCAACCAGCGGTTCCCCAGATGTTTTGGAGTGCGAATCCCGTGAACGCTGAACATTGACTATTGTGGCTAGGGCTGATGGGAGTCGTAGTCCAAAATATCTGGAAAGCTAAAGGCCCCACTCTCTCCTCAGACTTAGACAATATTGGTCTGTGCGTTTAGTCCAAAGCTATTCACACATTCTTCAGTCAATACATCACAGAGTGGTGCTATGAATTGGGTAGGGCAGTGGGTCTGAGTAGTTTCAGACTAGTACTCCCGCGATCCCCCACATTTCACAATGCTGGCTAGGGCTGATGAGAGCTGTAGTCCAAAACATCTAGAGAACCGAATGTTGCAGACCCCTGGGATGGGCCATGCCACAAGAAAAAGGGGCAAAGCAGCTTGGGCCAGTGTGGCGCGCCACCACCTCTGAAAACCCCCTCTGCTTCTGCATCTCCATTGGGCCCCAGGAATCCTTGGTGTCTTGCCGCTTGCTGCTGCCCACTTTCTACCAGGGCATAGCTATCCACGAGAAGATAAGCACTCACAGAAAACGAGTGGCATGTGGAAGTTTGAAAGTACACAGTCAATATATATCAGCAACCACTGTTCACCCCAAACCAGGTGAATGGGCATACCTTAACAGTTTCTATTGTACGTGACCTGTTTTCACCCCCCTTTTAATCCTGATTTTTCACAATAACAAACCACAGGATGAGGGGGAACTCAAAAGACTAATGACCTGGTCTGCAGCCTGTGGCTCTCCAGATGTGTTGGGCTATGGTTCCCATAATCCCTCACCATTGACTATGCTGGCTAGAGCTGATGGGAGTTACAGTGCAAAACATGCAGCGGCCCAAAGGTTGCAGACCCCAGGACTAGACCAACCTGTGCAACCATCACTGAAAAGTGAAAATGACATCAGTAACAACACTCTCCTGGTTGCACAGGGGGCTAAGCATAGCAACCAATCAAAGGAGTCCATAAAACCTCAAAGCACTCTTGGAAATTCTAATTCTTAATCAGAACTATTGACCTTCCACAACACTGCCCAACAGACAGTTTCAATAGGATGGCGAAGAAATAGAAAAAGAAGCTCCCTGTGATGTGCAGAAGAGAAGAAATATTCATATGACAAACTGCAACCCCCCACTTTCCCCCTTGACTGAAGAACGTCACCCCAAAGCAAAGCGCAGACAATAGCCCAGGCCTGTTTACATTCCCTGATGTGAGCGGCCAGTCTCAGGCTTCATTTGTTCCAATTCAAAGCTCTGAAGAATGTCACAATCCCCAAGAAGAGCACCAACAATATGACTTGTGTGCGGTTCACCTTTTGGAAGCTCTAGGACAGCTTCAGCAATCACACACTTGTGTTGGGACTCATTCGTGTGATACAGGTTGGAGTGTGGTGAATCTTCTAGCAGATAAGACCAAACAACTCAAGGCTACAGTGATGAAAATCATTGGAGGGCATGCACCAAAGAACACAATGTGTATGAAAAAGTGGCCATTCCTAGTCTCCCTCATGATATGCTTTCTATTTGAACCAAGCCGCACAGAAAATAATGTGATTTGTAGAATTCAGATTTAAGGTCCAATAAATGTTCTTTTATATCCTTACAATGTACTGCTTTTAGATCCTTCCTGAACACGGCCCACAACATGCCACAGAAACAAAGCGGTCGGCAGCCGAATCAACCTGGTACTGGAGAAAGACATTCCTGTGAAACCATCTGTCTTCCTGGTTGGAGATGATGAACCTCTCCAGAAAGTCTGGCTTTTCAGGGGTGCCTTAATGGCATAGACAATGCTTCTGTCAACTGGAAGTCTTCTACAGACTTGAATGTGGACAACTGGATCAATGTAGTCTTGACTGCGTCAAACCATTACCAAGTACAGTGCTCATCTCTTGAGTGCTCCAGCCTCGCACATGGGACATGGGAGCCACTAAGACTTGCGTCAAACCATTACCAAGTACAGTGCTCATAACTTGAGTGCTCCAGCCTCGCACATTGGAGCCACTAAGACATGCTTCTTGGGCAGAGTATTGTAATTGGTTATTTATAATGTGCTTAATACCCAGAAGTTTTCTAAGTGCGGACCAGGGGATCGAACCTGCTCTGCGTCGTCTTGCGTCCAAGGCGAGCACGTTGCCCCTGGGCTATCCTCCCTAGCATGACATTGCAATGGTTTGGTTGGGCCATCTTTAGGAATCTGAGAATGGGCTGAACGTGTGCGATTTGATGAATGCTTGTATTGTGAAACTGACCTGCTGACTTGGCAACTGAATTCCAAGTTGCTATAAACTAATAGTGTTCAAAATATATGCTGGAGTGTCTGCCTGGATTTTTTCTAGAAGGAACACTAGACCAGCCTTCTAACCAAACACATTGCAGGTCTGATAAGTAGGGTGACCAGATGCAAAAAGCAGGGGTAACCAAGCCATAAAGGGCTTGTCATAGTACACGTGATTTGTCAGCACGAGTTCCATGGAACAGGAAGAGTGCGGAACAGGGCATCCCTGCCCCCATACCCTTGCATTTGATGTCATAGAGCGACAAATGTCTATTACTCAAATGTTAGTCCCTGGAACTCCATGGAACCAATCATGTGCCGCAACATATCTGCAACCTGATTGGCCCATTTGCTTACTGGGGCGGGGGGGGGGTCAACAGAGGCTGGCCGTATTATGTAAACACATAGGGAGAATCGTATTTATTTATTTAATTAATCTGCATTTAACAATTATAGTTTTACATATAAAACACATAAAATCCCAAGGTATTCACAAGAAAATTCTAAAACACGCCATCTTCGGACATAAGTTAATACATCACTATAAAAACATCAATACACCATTTGATAATTCTTTTAAAATCTCTAAAATCATCCCATTAAATGTCATCATATCAAAGATTAAATTCATATCATTGCCGGCAATAAGTCTCAGCCATATTTCAAACATATTGCACTTATACATGTTATTATTATATTTCATAAAATATTTCCTTCGTATTCATCAAGGCTATCACATTCACATATTAAATGATATGCTGTTTCAAGCGTGTTTACTCCGCATAATCTACAATATCTAACGTCTTCATGGATTCCATTTTTAGCACCCAAAATTACAAGTACATTACAGATATTAAATTTAAACATCAAATACTAACAAATCGTTTTGCACTCTGGGTACACATACTGATAGCTTGGTTTACCTTCACTGGTAGCTAATTGATTAAGAAATAGACCACTGTTTACTTTTTGCCCCAGGTTTACTACCATCTGTTGATAATCTATTTCACAGATTAACCTTTTTAGTTTCTGCTCAGTCTGTGCAATCGAGAACAGCAACCAGCTGGCACTATCATTTTTTATCCACTTATCATAAACCTCTCTCCATCTATTTATGGTAGCAAAATCAGTTTTGTTTAGTGAACAACCATATTGTTCCATAAGCTTTACCACAAAGGTACCATTAGAAAGTCTAGTCAATTTCACATAAAGCATGGCCACCATCAGTTCAATAGGGAGAATCATAAACTGTCCTTTGGACACTGTGGTCAGGGCCGGTGCTACAATAAACGGAGTCTAGGCAGCTCCCTAGGGCACCACCAGCATTTAGAGCTGGGCAAGCCCTGCTGGGCTGTGGCCGACCCAAGCCCCACCTAGGTCTCTGGCTTGACCCTCCTCTTGGGTCAGTGCCTGCCCAAAGCAGGGGCCGGCCACGAGCCACACTGGGTGCCCGCCCACTCCTCTACTAAAAATGAAAAGGGACATGCTCCTGGTGTTGCGACAGCGCTCCCAGGATGTGTCTACCTGACTTAACTTCCGGTCATGGCTGCCTGATTTCCGGTCCCTCCCTAGCCACTCATTGATTGGGTAGGGCAAAACAGGAAGTCAGGCGGCTGGGACCATATGTCAGGCAGACTCGCTCCGGTAAGTGCTGCCTGCACACCACGAGTGTGTTTGTTGTTGTGCCGCCCCAGCAGGACCGGAACACTTCCTTGTGGTGAAAGAGCGGCTGCCAATTTAAAAAGGGTAAATGAGCCCCACTAGCTCCTTTTCTTGCCCCCTAGTACTGTTTAGCCTCCTTTGTTGCTCCGAACCCCTTTTCCCTCCCCAGTGCTGTTTTGCCCCGGTCCAATTTAGCCCCTTGTGTTGTCCCTCCCCCCCTTCAGCAGCCTACACTCCTGTGTTGCCCCTTTTTTGAACCCCAGTCCCATCTTGCATTTTTTGACAGTCCATATTGCCCCTTTTTAGACCCTCCCAGTCCTGTGTTGCCCCATTTTTAGCTGCCCCCCCGTCACATTTAGCTCCTTGTATTGCCCCAGTCATGTTTTGCCTGATTTTGGACACCTAGTCCCGTTTTTCTCCTTTTTTTACCCCTGTCCCATTTAGATCCTTAGGTTGCTCCTCTACCCATTTAGCTACCCCAGTCCAATTGTGCCCCGTTTAGACCCCCTAATCCCATTTAGCCCCTTCTGTTGCCCCTCAACCCCTTTAGCAGTCTGCAGTCTCATCTGCCCCTTTTTGTTCCCAGTCCCATGTATCCCCTGTTCTTCTGCCTTTTAGCCCCTTTTCTCACCCCAATTCCTTTTAGCCCATTTTCTTGCCCCTTTTGACTCCTTTAGCCCCCTTTTGTTGCCCCAAAACCTTAAGCCCCTTTTGCTGCTCCCAGTCCGTGTAGCCCCTTTTCTTACCTCCAGCCCCATTGGATTGCCCTCAACCCCGTTAGCCCCTTTTAATGCCGTTTTAGCACTTTTGTGTGCACCCCCAAAACCCCTGGAGCTCCTTTTCTTGCCACCCCAAGCCGCTGACACAGGTCCCTCCCCTGTTTCGTGCAGCCTGTTCCCTGTCTGGGCTCCTGTTTGGCCCTAAGAGCCAGGCCAGACCCCCAGGGTCGGCCCTTCCCATGGATTCCCTGGCTCTCCCAGGTCTACCAGTACAGGGCCACGAGAGGTGCAGTATTGCTCCGAAAACATAAAATCCTGTCTTTAGGCGGCGAGGTGGCCACGTCCTGACTGTGGCATCCGGGTTCGAACCAGGCAAAACATTCTGCCCATGCTACGTTTATTTATTTATTTATTGGACAAGTGTATGGCACCTATACACAAGTGTTTTCAGGCGCCACAAGACACGCGTGGTGCAGGGGGGGGAACTAGGGGGGGGGGTAGGAGGCATGGGATATAACACGAAACAAGAAAGCTATTCTTTTTTAATTATTATTATTTCTTTTTTGTTGAATGTGTACTTCCAGCTGATCAGACCTTTCAGGTATTTTGTTTCCTTGTACCATGCAGACAAACAAGCCATGGGCGGCACTTTAAAGGGAACCATATTAACAAATGAACAAATAAATAAAACACCGAGCACGAAGTGGGAGCAGAAACAGATGCAGACAGTCCCATCAATGTAAACACAGACAGAGGCTCATCACTCCGCGGACTCTGCCGGTAAACAGAACTTGAAGAAGAATGCGCCCTCTAAACCCCTCGAGTCCTCGCCACAAACGACTCCCGCCGCATCTGCCTCTGATCCGCGGACTTCTCGTCCCCAGATTCACCCCTGCGCCCCGTGAGGCCTGACCTGCCTGGTGTCTCTCAGCGATGGGGAACTAGGAAAAGACGTCACTGTACCCTTTCTGCGTCCATTGACGAAGAAAGGGTAAAGTGCCACCACGGTACCCTGTGCTTGTGTTATCTAAGGGTAGCTTGGAAGATAATGTAAAGATTCCCTCCCTGACAGCAGCGTCCGTAAACCCAGTGTACTAGCACACGGGGGCTGGTTGCCTTATACAAGTGGAGCTCTGCAGATAATGCAACGGTTCCCATCCCCGACCGTAGCATTGCCGCAAGAACTGTGGCACCCAGGCAGGGCTGGACTGGGAACTAAAAGAGGCCCTGGAAATAATTACTGGGGACCAAAAGAGGTCCTGGAAATAAAGCTCAAAGTGGCCCCATATGACACATTTTCAGCAAGCCCAATGCTTTTCCTATGGGAACATTTGGAAATACCACAGAAAAGAGGCCCAGGGTGCAGAGGATCACCGGGAAATCTCCAGAGTTCCCTATAGGCCAGTCCACCCCTGCCCCACGGACGTGATGGTGGGTTCTCTCGCTCACAGTAGCATTGCCGCAAGAACTGTGGCACCCAGGGACGTGATGGTGGGTTCTCTCGCTCACAGTAGCATTGCCGCAAGAACTGTGGCACCCAGGGACGTGATGGTGGGTTCTCTCGCTCACAGTAGCATTGCCGCAAGAACTGTGGCACCCAGGGACGTGAGGGTGGGTCCTCCCGCTCACAGTAGCATTGGCCAAGAACGTGGGTTCTCTCGCTCACAGTAGCATTGCCGCAAGAACCGTGGCACCCAGGGACGTGATGGTGGGTCCTCTCGCTCACAGTAGCATTGCCGCAAGAACTGTGGCACCCAGGGACGTGAGGGTGGGTCCTCTCGCTCACAGCAGCATTGCACAAGAACTGTGGCACCCAGGGACGTGAGGGTGGGACCTCTCGCTCACAGTAGCATTGCCTCAATAACCGTGGTACCCAGGGACGTGAGGGTGGGTCCTCTCGCTCACAGTAGCATTGCCTCAATAACCGTGGTACCCAGGGACGTGAGGGTGGGTCCTCTCGCTCACAGCAGCATTGCCGCAAGAACTGTGGCACCCAGGGACGTGAGGGTGGGTCCTCTCGCTCACAGTAGCATTGCCTCAATAACCGTGGTACCCAGGGACGTGAGGGTGGGTCCTCTCGCTCACAGCAGCATTGCCGCAAGAACTGTGGCACCCAGGGACGTGAGGGTGGGTCCTCTCGCTCACAGTAGCATTGCCGCAAGAACTGTGCACCCAGAGACGTGATGGTGGGTCCTCTCGCTCACAGTAGCATTGCCGCAAGAACCGTGCACCCAGAGACGTGATGGTGGGTCCTCTCACTCACAGTAGCATTGCCGCAAGCGCTGTGCACCCAGGGACGTGATGGTGGGTCCTCTCGCTCACAGTAGCAATGCCTCAAGAACTATCGTACCCAGGGACGTGATGGTGGGTCCTCTCGCTCACAGTAGCATTGCCTCAAGAACCGTGCACCCAGGGACGTGATGGTGTGTCCTCTCGCTCACAGTAGCATTGTTGTAAGAACTTTGCACCCAGGGACGAACTGTGCACCTAGGGACGTGAGGGTGGGTCCTCTCGCTCACAGTAGCATTGCTGCTAGAACTGTGGCACCCAGGAACTTGATGGTTGTGCTATGCAAAGGTCCTCTCGGTCACAGTAGCATTGCCTCAAGAACCGTGGCACCCAGGGATGTGATCGTGGGTCCTCTCGCTCACAGTAGCATTGCTGCAAGAACCGTGGCACCCAGGGACGTGATGGTGGGTTCTCTCCCTCACAGTAGCATTGCCTCAAGAACCGTGGCACCCAGGGACGTGATGGTGGGTCCTCTCGCTCACAGTAGCATTGCCTCAAGAACCATGGCACCCAGGGACGTGATGGTTGTGTTATGCAAATGTCCGCTCTCTCACTGTGGAATTGCTACTAGAACTGTGGCACCCAGGGACGTGATTGTGGGTCCTCTCGCTCACAGTAGCATTGTCGCAAGAACTGTGGCACCCATGGTTGTGTTATGCAAAGGTCCAGTCACTCACAGTAGCATTGCTCCAAGAACTGTGGCACCCAGGGACATGATGGTTGTGTTATCCAAGCCCAGTAGATAGCGTCAAAGAAAGGTTCACCTCACTTACAGCTGCGCAGCTGTCCCAACTGTACTACCAGGAGACTTGTGGCTGAATTATCCAAGGTTAGGCCTATAAGTAGAGAAATCGCTCCCTGCCCTGAGGCGTGAAGACAGCGTTTATCTGTCAGAACCTCCTCCACCGTCCTACGGGGCCTGCATCCTAGCCACAAATTGCCCATTGTCATTCTTGGCTTCTAAAACCCTCCTACTATTCCGAACTAGGCCTTATATTTACTAGAGGTTAGTCTGCTAGTAACCCAAGTGTGAACTGCCCTTGTAGTAGTGGCGCTATATCCAGGGCTTTAAATTTGTTTGTGGGTACTCTCTTTCCGGACGAGTTGTGATTCAAGCTGGTTGGTCAACTTCCTGTACAAGGAGTCTGTGCCACCAGATATGTGGAGCTTAGCCACCAGGTACGCCAGTGTGCTACTCGTGACTACTTGTGGCTGCTTTGATATGATAGGTTATTTATAATGCGCTTAATACCCAGAGGTTTCTAAGCTGTAGATGACAAGTCTCAAATAGTGCCCTTGAGCCGGAGCCCTTTGTAGCTCCCCAGCTGACTTCTCTGACCAGATTTCTTTCATCACAGTATCAGTTCAAGACATTCAGCGCTAGTTTGATTTCAAACAGCTGAGGGAAATTATAGGAGACTGCATTGTTTGATTTTTGCAACACATTGGGCCTCATCAGGAGTTTGACGGTTACCCTTAAATGAGGCGGTAACGCTATTATCGCTGCATTTAAGGGTCCGCCAGATCATGGCCTTGGCGGATTTCCCCCCAGCTCTGAGCTGGGGGGAAATCTGCAGCAAAATTGATGATTTCCGGCGCCATTACCGCCGGCGGGAAATCCGCCAGCGGTAATAGCGAGAATTTTCCCCATTGGGCGCAATGGGGAATGAGGAATTCCCGAATGGGCCCAATGAGGAATGGCCACTAACCGCTCCGCCAAACCTGTGATCCGGCGCTAATAGCGCCAGGGGTTTGGCGGTAGGTCTAATAGCGCTGGCGGTAATACAGCTGGCGTTACCGCCCAACTCGTGATGAGGCCCATTGTATTCAAGTATTGTCATTACAATTATTTCAATAAGTCGTAAGAATCATGGATTTCTTTCAAAAGAACTGTAGGGCTGTATGATAGGCTGACGTATTTTGATTGGATGTACTCTTTTATATTTCAGTATATTCATTTTGGGAAATATTTGCACAGCACATTAGTTAAATGTAATTTATTTTTTAGGAATTTTTATTTTATTTTATTGTTTAAAGTGTGGACCTAGCTTGAGAGCATCAGGGAGCTGTACAGTGTTGGTAGCAAGCATTTTGGCTGGCATCTTTTAAGAGTAGTGCAGTACTGTGAGTTGAGGTCTGTGCAGCGGTATTTGTATCCATTGGAATTAGTGCCTGGTCAGGTGTTTTTGAAAAAGCCATGTTTTGAGAGATTTGCAAAAATTGAGAATTGGGGGAGCATTCCAAGCAGACAGCGCGATCGAGTTGCAGAGTGTGAGTGTGTGACAAGAGAAGGATTGTTACGTCTCCTCTCTTTGCGGACGAGTTGTGATTCACACAGGTTGATCGATTTGCTGTCTGAGGACCATCCGCCACCAGATATGTAGAGCTCAGCTGCCAGGTACGCTGGTGTGCTACTGGTGACTGATTTGTAGATGAAACATGCAGTCGTCCTGGCCTGCCTGAGGAAGCCAATGTAGTTTGCATAGGGCAGGGGTGATTCAGTCAAATTTATATGCACCCGTAATAAGATGTGGTGCAGCGTGGTGGACTGCTTTTAGGGGATCCAAGTGAGCATCTAGGAGTCCCGTCCTCAGGGCATTTCCCCCATTGATGTGGGAGACCACAAGGGCCTAAACCATGGCCTGGAAATCATGCAGAGGGATGAAGAGTTTGATTGTGCAAGTGGTCGAAGTGAGCGGGAACGGTCGGGAGTGCAGTTCCACCACTTTGATTTTTTACTGTTAACAGCTACACTACTTTTTGCAACCATGTTCATCATTCCGGAATAGTCCTTTATGAAGTTAAAGCACACTTCTCCACTTTACCACCGGATATCAGTAACTGCTAAACTGAAATATGTATCTCAACTCAATTGGCTATTAGCCAGCATGACTGCAACCCTTGAAAAATGTGTTTCACATTGCTCTTTTCCTTCCTACTCTGTGCCCTCCCTGGGTCACAGTTCCACTACTTTTTCAGGTACACTTCTATCACTGGCAAAGGGTGAAGATTTGGAGCCAGGCTGGTTGTGCCTTCTTGGCTATGTGTTTCGTGCAGGACATCTGTCAGTACCTCCTCCACCATCCTATGGGGCCTGCAGCCTAGCCTCAAATTGCCCATTGTCATTCTTGGCTTCTAAAAACCCCTACCATTCCAAACCATCTTATGCTTTTATGCTGTTATGCATAGGACAAGGTGCTATATTGTCTAGAGGTTAGTCTGCTAGTAACCCAAGTGTGTACTACCCCTGTAGCAGTGGTGCTATATCCATGACCATGGGCCTCATTACGAGTCAGGCGGAATGGGTTAACGGGTGCCGCTAATGGATGTGGACCCTTTAAACCCATTCCGCCTGATTACGAGGTCCCCTCGTGGGACCTGGTCAGGACGCCTGGTAAAACCAGGCATCGTTACCGGGTCCTGCATTGTTAAGAGGGAGCTAAAAACGGGCCGGTTGTAATTGGCCCGTTGTTAGCTCCCTCTCCCATTCCCATTGAGCCCTATGGGGGCTCAAATGGGAATGGGGAAGGTCTGGGCCCGGGTTCCCAGTAGGAGGAATTACCGGGCCCCCCAAACTCGGAATGGCCCGGTAATTCCCCATTCAGGGAACCTGGACCTGGTTTTGGAGGCAGCTATGCCGCTACTGCCAAAGCCGTAATGAGGCCCCATGGCTTTGTTTGTTCTGCGGGTCCTCTCTTTGCAGACAGGTTGTGATGCAAGCTGGGTGGTCAATTTGCTGCGCGAGGAGCGTGTGCCACAGGGTATGCAGAGCTTAGCCACCAGGTGTGCTAATGTGCTAAGCGTGACTGCTTTGTAGATGATACATGCCTGGTCGGAAGAGGAAGCAAATGTAGTTTGCATAGGACAGGGGTGAGTCGGTCAAATTTCGGTGAACCTGTAATAAGATGTGGTGGACTGCTTTAAGGGGAGCCAAGTGGGCGCCCAGGAGCTCCATCAGAGGACATTTCCCCCACTGATGTGTGAGACCACAGGGGGGCTGCACTCTCTTTTGCGGCTTATTTTTTTTTTTAGCACCACGGGTTATCGTTTCGGTAGCCCGGGGAGTTTATGGCCTTAATCCCCGCCCCTTCCAAGTGCTGGAACGGGAGGGAGGGGGGCAGCCCGGAGCCCGTGTTCATGGTCCATTACCCCCGCGACCCCCCCTGTGTTCCAGCCCTTAGAAGGGGGTGGGGCTTAACGCCACATTAAATGCAGTGCAATAGGGGAGAAAGAGCCGGGGCTCCAGAACCTTCCAGACACCGGAAACAATGCCCTGGGAACAGACATATATCATCTCGAGGAGCGACTGTAAAGTATGTGATGTAAGTCCACACCAGTAAGACATCCAAGAACAGCCCCAACTCCCACTGAGCTCTGGAATGTTAAACTGATAAAAGTGAACTCTCTGATGGTAACCATGACGACAGAGAGCAAATACGAAACGCCCTGTGTTGTATATCCACTGCCGCACTAATAAGCGCTGCGAAGACGGCGTTACCAGATATGCAGCGCTACACAAACCAGAAAACTGCGTAGCAGTTCCCCTCGCACAGGCAAGCCGAAACATGCGGGCCCCTTGTGACTGGCATGCGTATGATCGTCATCACTCACACATGTAAAACAAGGCTGTTCACAGATATTCCGTTAATGGAGGGCTCGACACAGCCGGTCCCCGAGTCCTAACCCATTTAACATCATGGCTTTCGTTGGTTTCTGGGTTTCACCGGTGAATGGAATGGCAGGAAGGAGGGGTTATGTTTACCAAAAGTGTGACACGCTTGCAGTGAGAATGCTGGCGTGGTCACTGTGGCGAGACGCTTGCTGTGGGGAGGGGTTGCGAGAGATGGGCACGGAGAGACCTTGTGAGGTGGGCAATGAGGCACGGGGGAGGCTGTGTGACAAATGGTGTGGCGAGTCAGTGAAACACGTGGTCAGGTGGGCGGGAAGGTCAGGTGAGGGGACAGTGCCACTCCTGACCTGGGCAGCAGTGAGACACTTGGTGAGGTGGCCAGTGAGAGGTGGGCAGTGAGACGCCTGGTCTGGGGTCTGCCCATTTAAGACACTGATGTACGAGGCATGGTGAGGCTGAGGCAGTGTCTCTCTGGTGTGGCGAGGCAGTGAGGCGCCTGGCGTGAGGAGGCAGAGAGAGAGATGCCTAGGGGGGCGGGCCAGGAATGAACCTTGTGTGGTGAGGCAGTGAGGCCGCTGGCGAGGGGCCCGGGGGCATCTATGTTGGGGGCAGCCTGCAGTCTGAGATGGGGAAGCACCGCCCGAGGAGGGCGGCAAGACGCGTGCCCAGGTGGGCGCGCTGTTATGAGACTCTGATGCACCTGGAGAGTGGGTAGTGAGGTCACATATTGTCGGAGCGGCGCGGCCTCTCAGTGCGCGTGCCGCCGCACCCCAGGGGGCACTCACCTGCCGCGGGCACCTCGGGAACCAGCTTGAGCGGCCCGATCTGGCGGATCTGGAAGGCAGTCCTGACTTCATGGCAGCTCGGAGACTTGGCCCCGTCCACTCGGGGCAGCAGCAGCACCAGCAGCAGTGGGGCCCCAGATGCCAACAGCAGCCAGAGTGGGCACCGGAGCCCTGGCAGCAGGCAATGAGGCGGGCACCGGGGCCTGGGCATCATATCCAGCGGGTACGGGGGCTGTGCTGGGTACGGGGGTCAGGGGTAGCGTGGGAATTCCCGGGAAAGGGGCCGAGCAGGAGGGTCACACGACTGCCTCGGGGTAAAAGTGAGATGGGGGGTGTGTGTGAGTGCGTGTGTGGGGGGGGGGGGGGTTCTTACAATTGGAATCGAGTTGGTAGGACCAGGAGGACCCCTGGTTCACTGATGAGAGGAGGGGGTAAGGGGTGCTCTTGGGATGAGGCCAGAATAGGACGGGGAACTTTAGGGGCGTGGGAGAACCAGATTGGTGGGCATGAGGCCGGGGGCAAGGGGGGCGTGAATTACCCTCGGGGCAGGGAAGGGGCACGGGGAAGTCTTGGGAAAGGGGGCAAGAGGGAATGGGCAACCCCGGGTACAGGGAGCCCTACCGCGAGTGGGGGGTTTGCAAGGGGCGCGGGGTCTTTGCGGAGAGCAAAGGGGAGACGGGTAACGAGAGAAGTGCGGGTGGGGGGCAGAAGGACGACAGGACGAGGGGGGATTAACAGCACAGAAAGGCAGAGGGAGGTCCGTCCAGTGGAGGAAGAAGACAAGATTAGTTGCAGGAAGAATAGCGGGCCCAGCGCCGAAGAAAGTGCAGATCCAGTGCCGAAGAAAGTGCAGATCCAGCGCCGACGAAAGTGCAGATGCAGTGTCGGGAGAAAATGAGATCCAGCGAAAAGCTCAGCTCCAGACAATAATCCACTCGCAAGAGGCACCAAGTGCGTCGCAGAGAGACAACTTCTCAGCAGCGCTGCCGGCACCGGGCGTGGGATCCGGACCCCCTCCCCCAGCCTCCCTCCAGCCCCTCCTCAGGGCAGCGCCTGTCCTGTGCGGCGCCCCTTGCCTTGCCTGTGCCCGCTCCTCCTCAAAGCCCAGCGCTTCTCTCAGCGCCCCCGCTGCGCGCTCTGTGCCCTCATTCAACACTCTCTGCTTGCCCAGCTGCTCGCCCTCGGACCGCTGTTTCTCGCAGCACCCGGGCCACTGTCTAAGTACACCGCCCCCATCCTCACCCGTTCTCTCCTCGCCACCCTTGCGCGGCACCCTGCACTTATTCCACCTCAGACGCCGGATTCATCAGCACCCCTGATCCTCTTAAAACTCCCAGCCGGTGCCCTGCTCCACACTGCTCCTCTCCCACCAACACCTGTTCCTGTACCCAGCTCCCCCAGAAACACCGCCTGTGTGTGCCCTGCTCCAACACGTGTTCCTGTACCAGCACCACTGCCTGTAACCAGCTCCCCCAGAAACACCGCTTGCATGTGCCCTGCTCCAACACGTGTTCCTGTACGAGCACCCCTGCCTTTACCCAGCTCCCCCAGATACACCCATTGCATGTGCTCTGCTCCAACACGTGTTCCTGTACCAGCACCCTTGCCTGTACCCAGCTCCCCCAGAGACACCCCTTGCATGTGCCCTGCTCTAACGCCTGTTGCTGTACCAGCATACCTGACTGTACCCAGCTCCCCCAGAAACACCCCTTGCATGTGCCCTGCTCCAACACGTGTTTCTGTACCAGCACCCCTGCCTGTACCCAGCTCCCTCAGAAACACCCCTTGCATGTGGCCTGCTCCAACACGTGTTCCTGTACCAGCATCCCTGCCTGTATCCAGCTCCCCCAGAGACACCCCTTGCATATGCCCTGCTCCAACACCTGTTCCTGTACCAGCACCCCTGCCTGTACCCAGATTCCCCAGAAAGACCCCTTGGATGTGCCCTGCTCCAACACGTATTCCTGTACCAGCACCCCTGCCTGTACCCAGCTCCCCCAGAAACACCCCTTGCATGTGCCCTGCTCCAACACTTGTTCCGGTACCAGCACCCCTGCCTGTACCACTTGCATGTGCCCTGCTCCAACACGTGTTCCTGTACCAGCACCTCTGCCTGTACCCAGCTCCCCAAGAAAGACCCCTTGCATGTGCCCTGCTCCAACATCTGTTCCTGTACCAGCACCCCTGCCTGTACCCAGCTCCCACAGAAACACCCCTTGCATGTGCCCTGCTCCAACACGTGTTCCTGTACCAGCACCCCTGCCTGTACCCAGCTCCCCCAGAAACACCCGTTGCATGTGCCCTACTCCAACACGTGTTCCTGTACCAGCACCCCTGCCTGTACCCAGCTCCCCAAGAAACACCCCTTGCATGTGCCCTGCTCCAACACCTGTTCCTGTACCAGCACTCCTGCCTGTACCCAGATCCCACAGAAACACCCCTTGCATGTGCCCTGCTCCAACACCTGTTCCTGAACCAGCACCCCTGCCTGTACCCAGCTCCCCCAGAAACACCCCTTGCATGTGCCCTGCTCCAACACCTGTTCCTGCACCAGCACCCCTGCCTGTATCCAGCTCCCCCAGAAACACCACTTGCATGTGCCCTGCTCCAACACGTGTTCCTCTACCAGCACCCCTGCCTGTACCCAGCTCCCCCAGAGACACCCCTTGCATGCGCACTGCTCCAACACGTGTTCCTGTACCAGCACCCCTGCCTGTACCCAGCTCCCCCAGAGACAACCTTGCATGTGCCCTGCTCTAAAACCTATTCCTGTACCAGCACGCTGCCTGTATCCAGCTCCCTGCCTGTATCCAGCTCCCCCAGAAACACCCCTTGCATGTGCCCTGCTCCAACACGTGTTCCTGTACCAGCACCCCTGCCTGTATCCAGCTCCCTCAGAGACACCCCTTGCATGTGCCCTGCTCTAACACCTGTTCCTGTACCAGCACCCCTGCCTGACCCAGCTCCCCAAGAAAGACTCCTTGCATGTGCCCTGCTCCAACGTGTGTTCCTGTACCAGCACCCCTGCCTGTACCCAGCTCCCCCAGAAACACCCCTTGCATGTGCCCTGCTCTAACACCTGTTCCTGTACCAGCACCCCTGCCTGTACCCAGCACCCCCAGAAACATCCCTTGCATGTGCCCTGCTCCAACACGTGTTCCTGTACCAGCACCCCTGCCTTTACCCAGCTCCCCCAGATACACCCCTTGCATGTGCCCTGCTCCAACACGTGTTCCTGTACCAGCACCCCTGCCTGTACCCAGCTCCCCCAGAAACACCCCTTGCATGTGCCCTGCTCCAACACATGTTCCTGTACCAGCACCCCTGCCTGTACCCAGCTCCCCCAGAAACACCCCTTGCATGTGCCCTGCTCCAACACGTGTTCCTGTACCAGCACCCCTGCCTGTACCCAGCTCCCCCAGAAACACCCCTTGCATGTGCCCTGCTCCAACACGTGTTCCTGTACCAGCACCCCTGCCTGACCCAGCTCCCCAAGAAAGACCCGTTGCATGTGCCCTGCTCCAACACCTGTTCCTGTACCAGCACCCCTGCCTGTACTCAGCTCCCCCAGAAACACCCCTTGCATGTGCCCTGCTCCAAAACGTGTTCCTGTACCAGCACCCCTGCTTGTACCCAGCTCCCCCAGAAACACCCCTTGCATGTGCCCATGTGCCCTGCTCCAACACCTGTTCCTGTGCCAGCACCCCTGCCTGTACCCAGCTCCCCCAGAAACACCCCTTGCATGTGCCCTGCTCCAATACGCGTTCCTGTACCAGCACCCCTGCCTGTACCCAGTTCCCCAAGAAAGACCCCTTGCATGTGCCCTGCTCCAACACATGTTACTGTACCAGCACCCCGCCTGTACCCAGCTCCCCCAGAAACACCCCTTGCATGTGCCCTGCTCCAAAACCTGTTCCTGTACCAGCACCCCTGCCTGTACCCAGCTCCCCCAGAAACACCCCTTGCATGTGCCCTGCTCCAACACGTGTTCCTGTACCAGCACCCCTGCCTGAACCAGCTCCCCCAGAAAGACCCCTTGCATGTGCCCTCCTCCAACACCTGTTCCTGTACCAGCACTCCTGCCTGTACCCAGCTCCCCCAGAAAACCCCTTGCATGTGCCCTGCTCCAACAGGTGTTCCTGTACCAACACCCCTGCCTGTACCCAGCTCCCCCAGAAACACCCCTTGCATGTGCCCTGCTCCAACACGTGTTCCTGTACCAGCACCCCTGCCTGTACCCAGATTCCCCAGAAAGACCCCTTGCATGTGCCCTGCTCCAACACGTGTTCCTGTACCAGCACCCCTGCCTTTACCCAGCTCCCCCAGATACACCCCTTGCATGTGCCCTGCTCCAACACCTGTTCCTGTACCAGCACCCCTGCCTGTACCCAGCTCCCCCAGAGACACCCCTTGCATGTGCCCTGCTCTAACACCTGTTCCTGTACCAGCACCCCTGCCTGTACCCAGCTCCCCCAGAAACACCCCTTGCATGTGCCCTGCTCCAACACGTGTTTCTGTACCAGCACCCCTGCCTGTATCCAGCTCCCCCAGAAACACCCCTTGCATGTGCCCTGCTCCAACACGTGTTCCTGTACCAGCACCCCTGCCTGTATCCAGCTCCCCCAGAAACACCCCTTGCATGTGCCCTGCTCCAACACGTGTTCCTGTACCATCACCCCTGCCTGTATCCAGCTCCCCCAGAAATACCCCTTGCATGTGCCCTGCTCCAACACGTGTTCCTGTACCAGCACCCCTGCCTGTATCCAGCTCCCCCAGAGACACCCCTTGCATGTGCCCTGCTCCAACACCTGTTCCTGTACCAGCACCCCTGCCTGTACCCAGCTACCCAGAAACACCCCTTGCATGTGCCCTGCTCCAACACGTGTTCCTGTACCAGCACCCCTGCCTCTACCCAGCTCCCCAAGAAACACCCCTTGAATGTGCCCTGCTCCAACACGTGTTCCTGTACCAGCACTCCTGCCTGTACCCAGCTCCCCCAGAAACACCCCTTGCATGTGCCCTGCTCCAACACCTGTTCCTGCACCAGCACCCCTGCCTGTACCCAGCTCCCCCAGAAACACCCCTTGCATGTGCCCTGCTCCAACACCTGTTCCTGCACCAACACCCTGCCTGTATCTAGCTGCCCCAGAAACACCCCTTGCATGTTCCCTGCTCCAACACGTGTTCCTGCACCAGCACCCCTGCCTGTACCCAGCTCCCCCAGAAACACCCCTTGCATGTGGCTTGCTCCAACACGTGTTCCTGCACCAGCACCCCTGCCTGTACCCAGCTCCCCCAGAAACACCCCTTGCATGTGCCCTGCTCCGACACGTGTTCCTGTACCAGCACCCCTGCCTGGACCCAGCTCCCCCAGAAACACCCCTTGCATGTGCCCTGCTCCAACACGTGTTCCTGTACCAGCACCCCTGCCTTTACCCACCTCCCCCACATACACCCCTTGCATGTGCCCTGCTCCAACACGTGTTCCTGTACCAGCACCCCTGCCTGTACCCAGCTCCCCAGGAGACACCCCTTGCATGTGCCCTGCTCTAACACCTGTTCCTGTACCAGCACCCCTGCCTGTACCCAGCTCCCCCAGAGACACCCCTTGCATGTGCCCTGCTCCAACACGTGTTCCTGTACCAGCACCCCTGCCTGTACCCAGCTCCCCCAGAAACACCACTTGCATGTGCCTTGCTCCAACACCTGTTCCTGTACCAGCACCCCTGCCTGACCCAGCTCCCCAAGAAAGACCACTTGCATGTGCCCTGCTCCAACACCTGTTCCTGTACCAGCACCCCTGCCTGACCCAGCTCCCCAAGAAAGACCCCTTGCATGTGCCCTGCTCCAACACCTGTTCCTCTACCAGCACCCCTGCCGGTACCCAGCTCCCCCAGAAACACCCCTTGCATGTGCCCTGCTCCAACACGTGTTCCTCTACCAGCACCCCTGCCTCTACCCAGCTCCCCCAGAAACACCCCTTGCATGTGCCCTGCTCCAACACGTGTTCCTGTACCAGCACCCCTGCCTGTACCCAGCTCCCCAAGAAAGACCCCTTGCATGTGCCCTGCTCCAACACCTGTTCCTGTACCAGCACCCCTGCCTGTACCCAGCTCCCCCAGAAACACCCCTTGCATGTGCCCTGCTCCAACACCTGTTCCTGTACCAGCACCCCTGCCTGTACCCAGCTCCCACAGAAACACCCCTTGCATGTGCCCTGCTCCAACACGTGTTCCTGTACCAGCACCCCTGCCTGACCCAGCTCCCCCAGAAAGACCCCTTGCATGTGCCCTGCTCCAACACCTGTTCCTGTACCAGATCCCCTGCCTGTACCCAGCTCCCCCAGAAACACCCCTTGAATGTGCCCTGCTCCAACACGTGTTCCTGTACCAGCACCCCTGCCTGGACCCTGCTCCCCCGGAAAAACCTCATGCATGTGCCCTGCTCCAACACGTGTTCCTGTACCAGCACCCCTGCCTGGCCCCAGCTCCCCTAGAAACACCCCTTGTATGTGCCCTGCTCCAACACGTGTTCCTGTACCAGCACCCCTGCCTGTACCCAGCTCCCCCAGAGACACCCCTTGCATGTGCCCTGCTCTAACACCTGTTCCTGTACCAGCACCCCTGCCTGTACCCAGCTCCCCTAGAAACATCCCTTGCATGTGCCCTGCTCTAACACCTGTTCCTGCACCAGCACCCCTGTCTGTACCCAGCTCCCCCAGAAACATCCCTTGCATGTGCCCTGCTCTAACACCTGTTCCTGTACCAGCACCCCTGCCTGTACCCAGCTCCCCCAGAAACATCCCTTGCATGTGCCCTGATCCAACACGTGTTCCTGTACCAGCACCCCTGCCTGACCCAGCTCCCCAGGAAAGACCCCTTGCATGTGCCCTGCTCCAATACGTGTTCCTGTACCAGCACCCCTGCCTGTACCCAGCTCCCCCAGAAACACCCCTTGCATGTGCCCTGATCCAACACGTGTTCCTGTACCAGCACCCATGCCTGTACCCCGCTCCCCAAGAAAGACCCCTTGCATGTGCCGTGCTCCAACACGTGTTCCTGTACCAGCACCCCTGCCTGTACCCAGCTCCCCAAGAAACACCCCTTGCATGTGCCCTGCTCCAACACGTGTTCCTGTACCAGCACCCCTGCCTGTACCCAGCTACCCAAGAAACACCCCTTGCATGTGCCCTGCTCCAACACGTGTTCCTGTACCAGCACCCCTGCCTGTACCCAGCTCCCCCAGAAACACCCCTTGCATGTGCCCTGCTCCAACACGTGTTCCTGCACCAGCACCCCTGTCTGTACCCAGCTCCCACAGAAACACCCCTTGGCTGTGCCCTGCTCCAACACCTGTTCCTGCACCAGCACCCCTGCCTGTATCCAGCTCCCCAGAAACACCCCTTGCATGTGCCCTGCTCCAACACGTGGTCCTGCACCAGCACCCCTGCCTGTACCCAGCTCCCCCAGAAACACCCCTTGCATGTGCCCTGCTCCAACACGTGTTCCTGTACCAGCACCCCTGCCTGTACCCAGCTCCCCCATTAACACCCCTGCATGTGCCCTGCTCCAACACGTGTTTCTGTACCAGCACCCCTGCCTTTACCCAGCTCCCCCAGATACACCCCTTGCATGTGCCCTGCTCCAACACCTGTTCCTGTACCAGCACCCCTGCCTGTACCCAGCTCCCCCAGAGACACCCCTTGCATGTGCCCTGCTCTAACACCTGTTCCTGTACCAGCACCCCTGCCTGTACCCAGCTCCCCCAGAAACACCCCTTGCATGTGCCCTGCTCCAACACGTGTTTCTGTACCAGCACCCCTGCCTGTATCCAGCTCCCCCAGAAACACCCCTTGCATGTGCCCTGCTCCAACACGTGTTCCTGTACCAGCACCCCTGCCTGTATCCAGCTCCCCCAGAAACACCCCTTGCATGTGCCCTGCTCCAACACGTGTTCCTGTACCATCACCCCTGCCTGTATCCAGCTCCCCCAGAAACACCCCTTGCATGTGCCCTGCTCCAACACGTGTTCCTGTACCAGCACCCCTGCCTGTATCCAGCTCCCCCAGAGACACCCCTTGCATGTGCCCTGCTCCAACACCTGTTCCTGTACCAGCACCCCTGCCTGTACCCAGCTACCCAGAAACACCCCTTGCATGTGCCCTGCTCCAACACGTGTTCCTGTACCAGCACCCCTGTCTGTACCCAGCTCCCCCAGAGACACCCCTTGCATGTGCCCTGCTCCAACACCTGTTCCTGTACCAGCACCCCTGCCTGTACCCAGCTACCCAGAAACACCCCTTGCATGTGCCCTGCTCCAACACGTGTTCCTCTACCAGCACCCCTGCCTGTACCCAGCTCCCCCAGAAACACCCCTTGCATGTGCCCTGCTCCAACACGTGTTCCTGTACCAGCACCCCTGCCTGTACCCAGCTCCCCAAGAAAGACCCCTTGCATGTGCCCTGCTCCAACACCTGTTCCTGTACCAGCACCCCTGCCTGTACCCAGCTCCCCCAGAAACACCCCTTGCATGTGCCCTGCTCCAACACCTGTTCCTGTACCAGCACCGCTGCCTGTACCCAGCTCCCACAGAAACACCCCTTGCATGTGCCCTGCTCCAACACGTGTTCCTGTACCAGCACCCCTGCCTGACCCAGCTCCCCCAGAAAGACCCCTTGCATGTGCCCTGCTCCAACACCTGTTCCTGTACCAGATCCCCTGCCTGTACCCAGCTCCCCCAGAAACACCCCTTGCATGTGCCCTGCTCCAACACGTGTTCCTGTACCAGCACCCCTGCCTGTACCCTGCTCCCCCGGAAAAACCTCATGCATGTGCCCTGCTCCAACACGTGTTCCTGTACCAGCACCCCTGCCTGGCCCCAGCTCCCCTAGAAACACCCCTTGTATGTGCCCTGCTCCAACACGTGTTCCTGTACCAGCACCCCTGCCTGTACCCAGCTCCCCCAGAGACACCCCTTGCATGTGCCCTGCTCTAACACCTGTTCCTGTACCAGCACCCCTGCCTGTACCCAGCTCCCCTAGAAACATCCCTTGCATGTGCCCTGCTCTAACACCTGTTCCTGCACCAGCACCCCTGTCTGTACCCAGCTCCCCCAGAAACATCCCTTGCATGTGCCCTGCTCTAACACCTGTTCCTGTACCAGCACCCCTGCCTGTACCCAGCTCCCCCGGAAACATCCCTTGCATGTGCCCTGATCCAACACGTGTTCCTGTACCAGCACCCCTGCCTGACCCAGCTCCCCAGGAAAGACCCCTTGCATGTGCCCTGCTCCAATACGTGTTCCTGTACCAGCACCCCTGCCTGTACCCAGCTCCCCCAGAGACACCCCTTGCATGTGCCCTGCTCCAACACGTGTTCCTGTACCAGCACCCCTGCCTGTACCCAGCTCCCCCAGAAACACCACTTGCATGTGCCTTGCTCCAACACCTGTTCCTGTACCAGCACCCCTGCCTGACCCAGCTCCCCAAGAAAGACCACTTGCATGTGCCCTGCTCCAACACCTGTTCCTGTACCAGCACCCCTGCCTGACCCAGCTCCCCAAGAAAGACCCCTTGCATGTGCCCTGCTCCAACACCTGTTCCTCTACCAGCACCCCTGCCGGTACCCAGCTCCCCCAGAAACACCCCTTGCATGTGCCCTGCTCCAACACGTGTTCCTCTACCAGCACCCCTGCCTCTACCCAGCTCCCCCAGAAACACCCCTTGCATGTGCCCTGCTCCAACACGTGTTCCTGTACCAGCACCCCTGCCTGTACCCAGCTCCCCAAGAAAGACCCCTTGCATGTGCCCTGCTCCAACACCTGTTCCTGTACCAGCACCCCTGCCTGTACCCAGCTCCCCCAGAAACACCCCTTGCATGTGCCCTGCTCCAACACCTGTTCCTGTACCAGCACCCCTGCCTGTACCCAGCTCCCACAGAAACACCCCTTGCATGTGCCCTGCTCCAACACGTGTTCCTGTACCAGCACCCCTGCCTGACCCAGCTCCCCCAGAAAGACCCCTTGCATGTGCCCTGCTCCAACACCTGTTCCTGTACCAGATCCCCTGCCTGTACCCAGCTCCCCCAGAAACACCCCTTGCATGTGCCCTGCTCCAACACGTGTTCCTGTACCAGCACCCCTGCCTGGACCCTGCTCCCCCGGAAAAACCTCATGCATGTGCCCTGCTCCAACACGTGTTCCTGTACCAGCACCCCTGCCTGGCCCCAGCTCCCCTAGAAACACCCCTTGTATGTGCCCTGCTCCAACACGTGTTCCTGTACCAGCACCCCTGCCTGTACCCAGCTCCCCCAGAGACACCCCTTGCATGTGCCCTGCTCTAACACCTGTTCCTGTACCAGCACCCCTGCCTGTACCCAGCTCCCCTAGAAACATCCCTTGCATGTGCCCTGCTCTAACACCTGTTCCTGCACCAGCACCCCTGTCTGTACCCAGCTCCCCCAGAAACATCCCTTGCATGTGCCCTGCTCTAACACCTGTTCCTGTACCAGCACCCCTGCCTGTACCCAGCTCCCCCAGAAACATCCCTTGCATGTGCCCTGATCCAACACGTGTTCCTGTACCAGCACCCCTGCCTGACCCAGCTCCCCAGGAAAGACCCCTTGCATGTGCCCTGCTCCAATACGTGTTCCTGTACCAGCACCCCTGCCTGTACCCAGCTCCCCCAGAAACACCCCTTGCATGTGCCCTGATCCAACACGTGTTCCTGTACCAGCACCCATGCCTGTACCCCGCTCCCCAAGAAAGACCCCTTGCATGTGCCGTGCTCCAACACGTGTTCCTGTACCAGCACCCCTGCCTGTACCCAGCTCCCCAAGAAACACCCCTTGCATGTGCCCTGCTCCAACACGTGTTCCTGTACCAGCACCCCTGCCTGTACCCAGCTACCCAAGAAACACCCCTTGCATGTGCCCTGCTCCAACACGTGTTCCTGTACCAGCACCCCTGCCTGTACCCAGCTCCCCCAGAAACACCCCTTGCATGTGCCCTGCTCCAACACGTGTTCCTGCACCAGCACCCCTGTCTGTACCCAGCTCCCACAGAAACACCCCTTGCATGTGCCCTGCTCCAACACCTGTTCCTGCACCAGCACCCCTGCCTGTATCCAGCTCCCCAGAAACACCCCTTGCATGTGCCCTGCTCCAACACGTGGTCCTGCACCAGCACCCCTGCCTGTACCCAGCTCCCCCAGAAACACCCCTTGCATGTGCCCTGCTCCAACACGTGTTCCTGTACCAGCACCCCTGCCTGTACCCAGCTCCCCCATTAACACCCCTGCATGTGCCCTGCTCCAACACGTGTTTCTGTACCAGCACCCCTGCCTTTACCCAGCTCCCCCAGATACACCCCTTGCATGTGCCCTGCTCCAACACCTGTTCCTGTACCAGCACCCCTGCCTGTACCCAGCTCCCCCAGAGACACCCCTTGCATGTGCCCTGCTCTAACACCTGTTCCTGTACCAGCACCCCTGCCTGTACCCAGCTCCCCCAGAAACACCCCTTGCATGTGCCCTGCTCCAACACGTGTTTCTGTACCAGCACCCCTGCCTGTATCCAGCTCCCCCAGAAACACCCCTTGCATGTGCCCTGCTCCAACACGTGTTCCTGTACCAGCACCCCTGCCTGTATCCAGCTCCCCCAGAAACACCCCTTGCATGTGCCCTGCTCCAACACGTGTTCCTGTACCATCACCCCTGCCTGTATCCAGCTCCCCCAGAAACACCCCTTGCATGTGCCCTGCTCCAACACGTGTTCCTGTACCAGCACCCCTGCCTGTATCCAGCTCCCCCAGAGACACCCCTTGCATGTGCCCTGCTCCAACACCTGTTCCTGTACCAGCACCCCTGCCTGTACCCAGCTACCCAGAAACACCCCTTGCATGTGCCCTGCTCCAACACGTGTTCCTGTACCAGCACCCCTGTCTGTACCCAGCTCCCCCAGAGACACCCCTTGCATGTGCCCTGCTCCAACACCTGTTCCTGTACCAGCACCCCTGCCTGTACCCAGCTACCCAGAAACACCCCTTGCATGTGCCCTGCTCCAACACGTGTTCCTCTACCAGCACCCCTGCCTGTACCCAGCTCCCCCAGAAACACCCCTTGCATGTGCCCTGCTCCAACACGTGTTCCTGTACCAGCACCCCTGCCTGTACCCAGCTCCCCAAGAAAGACCCCTTGCATGTGCCCTGCTCCAACACCTGTTCCTGTACCAGCACCCCTGCCTGTACCCAGCTCCCCCAGAAACACCCCTTGCATGTGCCCTGCTCCAACACCTGTTCCTGTACCAGCACCGCTGCCTGTACCCAGCTCCCACAGAAACACCCCTTGCATGTGCCCTGCTCCAACACGTGTTCCTGTACCAGCACCCCTGCCTGACCCAGCTCCCCCAGAAAGACCCCTTGCATGTGCCCTGCTCCAACACCTGTTCCTGTACCAGATCCCCTGCCTGTACCCAGCTCCCCCAGAAACACCCCTTGCATGTGCCCTGCTCCAACACGTGTTCCTGTACCAGCACCCCTGCCTGGACCCTGCTCCCCCGGAAAAACCTCATGCATGTGCCCTGCTCCAACACGTGTTCCTGTACCAGCACCCCTGCCTGGCCCCAGCTCCCCTAGAAACACCCCTTGTATGTGCCCTGCTCCAACACGTGTTCCTGTACCAGCACCCCTGCCTGTACCCAGCTCCCCCAGAGACACCCCTTGCATGTGCCCTGCTCTAACACCTGTTCCTGTACCAGCACCCCTGCCTGTACCCAGCTCCCCTAGAAACATCCCTTGCATGTGCCCTGCTCTAACACCTGTTCCTGCACCAGCACCCCTGTCTGTACCCAGCTCCCCCAGAAACATCCCTTGCATGTGCCCTGCTCTAACACCTGTTCCTGTACCAGCACCCCTGCCTGTACCCAGCTCCCCCGGAAACATCCCTTGCATGTGCCCTGATCCAACACGTGTTCCTGTACCAGCACCCCTGCCTGACCCAGCTCCCCAGGAAAGACCCCTTGCATGTGCCCTGCTCCAATACGTGTTCCTGTACCAGCACCCCTGCCTGTACCCAGCTCCCCCAGAAACACCCCTTGCATGTGCCCTGATCCAACACGTGTTCCTGTACCAGCACCCATGCCTGTACCCCGCTCCCCAAGAAAGACCCCTTACATGTGCCGTGCTCCAACACGTGTTCCTGTACCAGCACCCCTGCCTGTACCCAGCTCCCCAAGAAACACCCCTTGCATGTGCCCTGCTCCAACACGTGTTCCTGTACCAGCACCCCTGCCTGTACCCAGCTACCCAAGAAACACCCCTTGCATGTGCCCTGCTCCAACACGTGTTCCTGTACCAGCACCCATGCCTGTACCCAGCTCCCCCAGAAACACCCCTTGCATGTGCCCTGCTCCAACTCGTGTTCCTGCACCAGCACCCCTGTCTGTACCCAGCTCCCACAGAAACACCCCTTGCATGTGCCCTGCTCCAACACCTGTTCCTGCACCAGCACCCCTGCCTGTATCCAGCTCCCCAGAAACACCCCTTGCATGTGCCCTGCTCCAACACGTGGTCCTGCACCAGCACCCCTGCCTGTACCCAGCTGCCCCAGAAACACCCCTTGCATGTGCCCTGCTCCAACACGTGTTCCTGTACCAGCACCCCTGCCTGAACCCAGCTCCCCCATTAACACCCCTTGCATGTGCCCTGCTCCAACACGTGTTTCTGTACCAGCACCCCTGCCTTTACCCAGCTCCCCCAGATACACCCCTTGCATGTGCCCTGCTCCAACACCTGTTCCTGTACCAGCACCCCTGCCTGTACCCAGCTCCCCCAGAGACACCCCTTGCATGTGCCCTGCTCTAACACCTGTTCCTGTACCAGCACCCCTGCCTGTACCCAGCTCCCCCAGAAACACCCCTTGCATGTGCCCTGCTCCAACACGTGTTTCTGTACCAGCACCCCTGCCTGTATCCAGCTCCCCCAGAAACACCCCTTGCATGTGCCCTGCTCCAACACGTGTTCCTGTACCAGCACCCCTGCCTATATCCAGCTCCCCCAGAAACACCCCTTGCATGTGCCCTGCTCCAACACGTGTTCCTGTACCATCACCCCTGCCTGTATCCAGCTCCCCCAGAAACACCCCTTGCACGTGCCCTGCTCCAACACGTGTTCCTGTACCAGCACCCCTGCCTGTATCCAGCTCCCCCAAAGACACCCCTTGCATGTGCCCTGCTCCAACACCTGTTCCTGTACCAGCACCCCTGCCTGTACCCAGCTACCCAGAAACACCCCTTGCATGTGCCCTGCTCCAACACGTGTTCCTGTACCAGCACCCCTGTCTGTACCCAGCTCCCCCAGAGACACCCCTTGCATGTGCCCTGCTCCAACACCTGCTCCTGTACCAGCACCCCTGCCTGTACCCAGCTACCCAGAAACACCCCTTGCATGTGCCCTGCTCCAACACGTGTTCCTGTACCAGCACCACTGCCTGTACCCAGCTCCCCCAGAAACACCCCTTGCATGTGCCCTGCTCCAACACGTGTTCCTGTACCAGCACCCCTGCCTGTACCCAGCTCCCCCAGAAACACCCCTTGCATGTGCCCTGCTCTAACACCTGTTCCTGTACCAGCACCCCTGCCTGTACCCAGCTCCCCCAGAAACACCCCTTGCATGTGCCCTGCTCCAACACGTGTTCCTGTACCAGCACCCCTGCTTGTATCCAGCTCCCCCAGAAACACCCCTTGCATGTGCCCTGCTCCAACACCTGTTCCTGCACCAGCACCCCTGCCTGTATCCAGAAACCCCCTGTGCATGTGCCGTGCTGCAACACCTTTTCCTCTGCCTGTACCCTGCTCCCCAGTGGCGTATCGAGCAGGGGGCCTGGAGGGCAAGCGCCCCCCCCAAGTCTCTTTAAAGAGCCAGACCGGGAAATGTGTCAGTGCAACAAATCTCCCATTCAGCACCTCAATGAGGGTCCCCAACGGGAGAGGTGCCCCGCTGTCAACACAATGTCCCAAGGAGCTCCGGGCAGCAGAGGGGCTCTCACGTTGCTCTGTGTCAACAGAGCATCACAATGTGAGCCATTCGGCACTAATGGGAGGGAGGGGGACTATGTGCAGTGACTGTTGTCTCTTTAGAAATGGGAATGGGAGGGAGTTATCAAAAGTCAGAAGTAAGAAGGACACATAATGTTGCATGCTTTATTAAATAATGACTATGGCTTCAAAACCTGTTGAGGATTTGTTAGGCTCACATTAATCCACATGATGTTATTGTGACTTTGCATGCAGGATACAGAGAATAAAACTAAAACCATACTTTTATTGCTCTACATATTTCTATGACAAATGTACATAGTGTATAGTTAGTTTGCTATGAAAGGCTAGTTTATTATGTCATGTGGTTTACTTCCAAGGCATTGCTATAAATAAAGTATTATTTAAGCACATGAAATGTAAAGCAAAACCTTAATAAATATCTACACCAACTAAACCTGGGATGATGTGCTCAGTTACTTAAATTGTCCACATCGTTGTTTCATCATTGAAACAAAGTGTGTGATCCTGGGCAAATCACGTAATCGCACCGTGTCTTATCTGCAGCTCTGTAAATGATTTGGATTCACTTCATAGCTTATGTTAATATATCATGCTATTATTAAAAAAAAAAAGCCTAATGAACATAGAGTTGCACCATATATCATAACAGTGCAATTTAGGTATTTTGCACCACAAAGTTATTTGTCATGTGGCATACTGTCACCTCCATGGTGCCTCCAAGTATCAAAGACTGATGATGCTTGTTGTGATGTCCTCCTCTGTGAGGTCCCTCATGTTGGTGCAACCCACCACTCTTCTATTTCTCTCTCTATTTGTAGTGTTCCCCAGGAGTTTAACCTTTCTCCCTGGCTTTTCAACCAATACCTGGCACCTCTTGCCCACTGCATCGCTACTTTCTGCTCCAACTTTCAGTGTTACGTGGATGACACCCAGCTCTCCTTCAGTCTGCCCTCAGCTGCCTCTTCCCCTCGCTCCTATCAGACTGTCTGACCGCAATTAAGGAATGGTGTGTAGCCAATGATCTCTGCCTGAATGCCAGTGAGACAGAGATCCTTATCAGAACACCAGCTCCCTCCTCTCCTCTCTCTGGCTGCCCACTGGGCCCTCTTCCTGCTCCTACCTGTGAGGCTAAGAACCTTGGTGTCATCTTCGACTCCACCTTCTCCTTTGCTCCTCACATCTCTGACATCTCTAAGAAGTCAAACTATCAGCTGCGCCTCCTCAGAGGTATTCTTCCCTTTTCTCACTTTCCCCAGAAGTTCACTGTCTCCAGAGCTCTGGTCCTCTCTATGTTGGACTATTGCAGCAGCCTCTTTCTAAATCTGCCTGCCTCTACAACTTATTCAGAACAGGACTGCGAGACTTGTCCTGGGCCTAAATCCCAGGGATCGTGTCTCTCCAGCTCTGAAATCTCTGCACTTTCTCCCTGTGGAGGCAAGGATCAAGTTCAAGACCCTTTGCATCATCCACAAGGCTTTCTATGCCATGGGGCCACACTACCTCCAACTCTCTCTTCCTAAACATCTCCCTTCTCGAGCTCTCCACTCATCCACTTCCAACTCTCTCAGGGTCAGACGCTTTTCCAAGCAGAGAGTTGGGGGCAGATCTCACTCTTCGGCTGGGGCCTCCTTCAGGAACAGGCTCCCTGTCCCTCTCAAACTTTAGCAGAACCACCTCCGGTTCTGGAAGCAACTCACAACCTTCCTTTTCACTTCTGCTTTCTCTCTCCCTCTCCCCTGCTGTTGCACCTGACTGCTTGGCGCACTGGTCACCCTCTGAACTTGGCCCAGGCTCCTGCATGTCCACTTGCCCTCGCACTGCCTACGGACTCCCCAGCACTTAAGGTTCTCTATCTGCAACCCTACAGTCCCGTGTCTCTGCACTTATGAGCCACTCATTAACTGCACTTATTGACATACCTGCACTTCTGCCCCCTCCCTCAGCACTTCTCCCCTCCCACTTCACTGCACTTGCGCGATCTGAATGACACAAGGCCTAGTAAGATTGTTGTTTCGGTCCTCCCTACTGTTTCCCCCTCCTTGTCTTGTTGCGCCTAGAAACTCTTGTGTACATGCACGTTATAACTGCCATATCATATGCAAATTAAGAGGTTTGCATGTATTTTGCCCCAGAGCGCCTGGGGAGAGCGTTAATAGATGAGTTTCCTGCATCTGTAATGATCCCGCAGTTTTATTTATTTAGTTATTTGTTAAAACGCCATCTGCCACTAATGTTACCAGAAAAGTAGATTGGGGCACGGGTGGGCAGCTTGAGGGCACGAATGAGACTGTATGGAATTGCATGCACTGCATTTGGGAGGCAGGGGGTAGCAGGACTTTCTTTCATGACTCGCCCCCGCCCCCACTCCTGCAATACTAGATACTCCCCTGCTGATCCCCCAGAAACAAGGCCGTGCATGTGCCCTGCCCTAACACCTGTTCATGCACCAGCACCCCAGCCTGTACCCTGCTGCTCCTCAGAAACCCTTGGCGTGCCCCGCTCTCCCTGACCATCTGCTCCACCACAGACACATTAGCACTACTGCCTTGCACCCGCTCCCCTCCAGCAGTTCCGAACCGAACCCAACAACACGTGTTTTCCTCGGCACCTGCCTGTACTTTGCTCCACTCCTCCACGTGATCCTTCCTGGCCGCCATCAACACCCACTGCCTGCTCTATAGTTTTCCTAGACCCCCTGCCCGCCCGGCAGGGACACTGCGGGGGGGTGGAGGGGGCCAGCCGTACATTTAAAGTATATGGACTTTTACGCAGATGGCCTTTCCGAAGGCGGGCTCCTCAGCCCCCTCCCCAGCACCCATTTCCCAGGGTATGCTGCTCCCATTGCCCCCTTCCTCGGGCTGCTCCTCAGAACCGTGTGCATCTCCGTAACACCCCTGATCCGACACAATTAGAATGCCAAGCCTCTCTTAATTCTCACTCGCCATCAGCCGGGGGCCAATAGCAATAGCCTCTCCAGAAAACATCAAACAACCTCGAGGAAAGATGCAGATTTCTTTGGTGATGGCAAATCCACGCTGCCATTCCAGTGACTAGCAAAGCTGAGCCGGCACTTGCCTTTCGGAGACACTGTGGCATGGGGTTCTAGCGTTTCTTAACCTGATTCATTGCAAAAGGCGTCTATTTTTAACCGATGATACTTTTTTTAAAATTAAAACTGCCATGAAAACTCCAGATGGCAGGTACTCACATCGTATGCCATGTATTCCCATCAGATGGCAGGTACTCACATCATATGTGTATTTCCATCAGATGGCAGGTACTCACATCATATGCCATGTAGTTCCATCAGATGGCAGGTAATCACATCATATGCCATGTAGTTCCATCAGATGGCAGGTAATCACATCATATGCCATGTATTTCTATCAGATGGTAGGTACTCACATCATATGCCATGTATTTCCATCAGATGGCAGGTACTCACATCATATGCCATGTATTTCTATTAGATGGCAGGTACTCACATCATATGCCATGTAGTTCCATCAGATGGCAGGTACTCACATCGTATGCCATGTATTCCCATCAGATGGCAGGTACTCACATCATATGCCATGTAGTTCCATCAGATGGCAGGTACTCACATCATATGCCATGTATTTCCATCAGATAAAGGTACTCACAACGTATGCTGTGCATTCCCATTTTGATGGCAGGTACACCATATGCCGTGTATTCTCATCAGATGGCAGGTACTCACATCGTATGCCGTGGTGTATTCCCATCAGATGGCAGGTACTCACATCATATGCCATGTATTTCAATCAGATGGCAGGTACTCACATCATATGCCATGTAGTTCCATCAGATGGCAGGTACTCACATCATATGCCGTGGTGTATTCTCATCAGATGGCAGGTACTCACATCGTATGCCGTGGTGTATTCCCGTCAGATGGCAGGTACTCACATCATATGCCATGTATTTCAATCAGATGGCAGGTACTCACATCATATGCCGTGTATTCCCATCATATGGCGAAGTGCTCATATCAAATGCTATCTATTGCCAACAAATGCCAGGCATTCCAAGAACATGTCCAGGGGCATGAATGCCGGGTATTCCATTCAAAGGGTACATCTTCTCATCATATGTCAGACACTTTCATGAAATGTAATGGACTACCTCATTTCCAGGTACTGTTTGCCAGCTGCTCACATACATCATATGCCAGTGATTTAAATTAAAGGCTCAAGCAGCTCGCCATTGACAGGGATTACCATTGAATGCTGTGTACTCACCCACCCACTCATATAGATTGCCATCAAATACCCAGGCACACACCAAAGAATAGCAAAACTGAAGGAGGATAGCCGGATGGTTTTGACTGACTTAATACTTATTAGAATTGTTTTGCCTTGCGTTGATACTCTCCTAGAAGGCCTCAGAGCACCTTACCAAGTTCAAAGGTTGAAATAGTGGGAGGTGAAAGAGAAGTTACACAATGTTTTCAGGATAGGATAGAAAGATTGTGAAAGACAAGTGATAGCAGGGGAGCTGGAGCGGAAGGGTTATGTCTGAGGAAAGAGGTATGTTTTGAGGCTCTTTCTGAACTTGCCTGATGGTGGGGTGCAGATCGAATGTGAAGAGGTACGGTATTCTGTGCCCTAGGTGTCCAGTGAGTAAATGTTTATTTTTATGCGTGTTAGTTTGCAGAGTGCATGTGTAGGACATGCTGGCATGCTTGTCTGGTGTTGGGTTTGAGTTTGTCATGAAGGCAAGGTGGAGTTTTGTGCAGGGATGGCTTTGAAAGCAATGCAGAGTACTTTGAGGGCAATTCTTTGGGGTAGCTGGAGCCAGTGGAGGTGTGCGAGAGATGGGGTAATGTATTATTGTATGGGTAGGTGGACGATGAGTCTGGCTGTTGCATTGTGCATGGCTTGCAGGGGGGCAAGAGTGCAATTTGGGAGTCCAGCGAGGAGAACATTGTCATAGTCCAGCTTGGAGAGAACCAGTGCATGGACTGCATTGTGGAAGTCATCAGGAGGATGGATGTGTCTGATCTTTCGTTGGACGTGTAGTGGTAGATTACATGTTTTGGTGACAGCAGCTATGTGGTGTGTGAGGGAAACGTGAGGGTTGATGGTCAAGGGATTTGACAGGTGTGGAGAGGGATATGTGTGGGTAGTCCGTGGTGAGCTCTTTGTTCCAGGGGGTGAGTTTGTGCCTGGGGGCAGATGAGATAGTATTCCATACTGAAAGGGTTGAGTTTGAGGAAGTTGGTGGCCATGCAGGTGGTGGAGAGGCAGCTTTTGAGGATGTGGTGTTGGGAGGAGGATGAGGTTTGGAAGTAAATTTGTGTGTTATCTGCTTATTGGTGGAAATAGATGTGTTCGTTTAGGGTGTGTCCAAGAAATTCAAAATATAGGTTCAAGGGAAATAGAGACAGGCAGAAGCCTCGCAAGACCCTGTACTTGACCACAATGGGGTTGGATAGAAAAGGGGACATGGAGACAAAGGATGTCCTGTCAGTAAGGAAGGAGGCAAACCTGTCAAGCATGGTGCCCGAGTCATTCCTCCAGTGGGATAGGATGTTGTGCAGAATGGTGTGGTCCATGGTGTCGAAGGCTGAAGAGAGGTTGAGGAGTATGAGCAGTGCTGTTATGTTATGTTTGTTATGTTACATGAATTTGATAAAGCGCACGTATGCACAAAGGTATCTTGGCGCTGCTGTATGACTGGGGGAACTTATAACATGATCAAAATAATTTCAGAGTAAGGTGGTTTTCAGTAGTCTGCAGAAGGTGAGATAATCTGCGGTACCCCGTAGGGCCAGAGGGAGGTAATTCCAGGCTATGGCAGCCACCACAGAGAAGGTTCGCCCACCCTTACATGACAAACGATAGCGAGGAACAGCTACAAGAAGCGCAGACTGGGATCTCAACAGGTGGGCCGGAGCATAATGAGCGACTTTGGCCTGCAAATACTCAGCTGCCATGCCATAAAAGGCATGGTGCACAATACACATAGATTTAAAAAAGATCCGGTTGGCAACAGGGAGCCAGTGAGGTTTCTTCAACAGAGGAGACATGTGAGAACCAAAAGGGGGGTTCAGTATGGCATGAGCAGCCGATTTCTAAAGAAGTTGGAGCCTGTTAATCAGATAGCGCGGTAGAGCAAGTTAGAGAGAGTCACAATAGTCGAGGGTGCTCAAGACCAGAGCAGCCACCACCGGGGCCTGACATTCTGCAGGAATAAATGGCAGGACCTTACGCAGAATGCAAAACTTGTGCTGTGTGTCCTTTGTGATGTTGCGATGGCTATCAAGGATGTGTAGAGGAGCGGTTTCAGTGTGGTGTCCAGAGTGGAAGGGGCCGAGTAGGCTGTTTGTGTTGATGTGTTGTTGCCGTTGGGTAGTGATGAAGTGTTCCATGTTTCTGGTGAGGTATGGCAGGATAGTGATTGAACGGTAATGTTCGGTGAGTATAGGGTTTATAGATGTTTTTTAAGGAGGGGGGATATTTGTCCTGTATTAAGTGCAGAAGGGATAGTACCATGCAAAACACAAGAGTTGATGATTTTGAGCCAATCGGGAGTGAGTGTGGTGATGCAATTGGATGCAGCTTGAGGTGAGAATGTATAATCCATGGAGTGTGCCGATTGTGTTTTGGTAGTAAGGGTGATGATGGTGGCTGTGTTGATGGGTGGAAGTTGTCCCATATTTCTGGAATTCTTGGAAGCAGCGGGTGGGAGTGGGAGAGCAGAGCGTTTGCGTGCATGATGTTTAATTTGGAGTTGAATTAGTCCACGAGGGAGTTGCATACTACAGTGGATGGGGCTGTGGAAGGAGTGGATGGTGGTTTGGTAAGAGATTTCACAATGTAGAACAGTTTCTGTGTATGATTGGTGGCAGATTGACTTTCTTGGAGGTAACGAGTGTCTGGCAATGCAAATGGCTGTTTTGTATTTGTTGCAGCAGTGTTTGAGTAGTGTTCTGGTGGCAGGGCGTTGGTTCCTTTTGCCAGGATCTTCCTAGGCATCTGGCTTGCTGCTTAATAGAAAAGAGGGAGCTGGTAAACCATGTGTTTTGGTGGTAGCTACAGGGTTTTTGTAATTTGAAAAGGGCAATTTTGTCTTCTGCCTGTGTGGATGGTGATGTAATTTTTGAGGAGAGTGGAGGGATGTGCATGTAGGGAGTTGGGGGGTGGTTGTGAATGGTAATAAGGTTGTGTCTGTAATGTATTTGCCTTGTCTGGAGGGGGGCAAAATAAATGTGTGGTCATCTGGGGTATCTTGTGTGGTAGAGTGAGCATGAAGGGGATAGCAAAGCCGTCTGACCACAACACTAGATTTGATTTTCCACAGAGACGTGGAGTTTGCTTGAAATCAAAAGGTCTATGGTGTTGCCAACTGTGTATGGGGTAGGTGATGAGTTGTGTGAAGTCATAGGGCATGAGTGGAGTGAGGATAATCTTTAGTATGGGGTTGATGTCTGAATGGGAACTAGCAGGGTTAAAGTCACAAAGGTAAATATCCATGCATGGGGAGCTGTGGTGTTTAGTGATGAAGTCTGTCCACTCAGTGTGGAAGGCAGGGATTGGTGCTGGGTGTGGTAAATGAGGTGGAGAAAGGTGGGCTGTGGGTGAGATGGAGGGGAGCAAGTGAGGTGGAGTGCTTCAAAGGGTTTCTATGGCGGGTGTATGGGTTTGCTAAGTGTGGTGGCATTGTCATGCGATGACAATGCCACCACCTTGTTTGTGTGGGAGGTGTCTGTGGTTGATGAGATAGTGGGGGAAAAGCATGTCTGGGATAATAGTTGTGGGATGGGGTTTGAGCCATGTTTCTGGGGAGTATGTGCTAATGAGCTCTTTGATTTTATGTGTGTGAGCAGGTGCAGAGTGGCAGGTGAGAAGAATGCAAGCATTTGCAATTAGTTGTTTTAGTGAAGTGCAGTGGTGGAGTTTGATTTGAATGTTGATCATGTGCTTTGTATCAGACATGTTTTGGGGCAAGCAGGGGTTAACAGGAAACAAAGAACGAAAAAGGGAAAAGATAATTTCAAGAACCTGTAGCTCTATCAACCCTTTGCTCTCGACATCCAGGAGCGAGTGGACGTCCTAAGGAAATCGATTACATTCCCAAAGCAACCCCACAGTACAGGAAACAGGAAGCCAGTCCTCTTTTGATAGTGAAAGCAGCAGATGCTGGATCACAGGTTGATTGTCAAGGAGCTGTAGGAGGACTGCAAGGGTAGCTTCTGCCTGCAAAATGGCACCCCTAAGGGGTCGTTATTCTACCCTACCTCCCCCTTAACTGGACACCGCATGGGCAGGATGCACCTAAGTGAGTTTCTCAATTAAGCTTGTCCAGAATCACATGATCAGCCCATAGATCAACCCTTGTTGGTTCTTGTAGGTCCCCTGTCACATGGTGGTGATTTGCTAAACTCAGTATTCCTCTCAGCCCCGTTGATGCCCCTTCTCAGGATGGAAACACCTTTCAAAAATGGCAGTTTATGGGGTAGGGCCCATGTGATCAGCCTGTAGATTGACCCTGGTTGGTTCTTGTAGGCGGCCTCTGTCACCTGGAATAAGTGCCCCTTGTGGTGGTGTGCTGAGTTTGGCGTTCCTCTCAGCCCAGATGAAGGCCTCTGGGATTGCTTTGTGCAACCCTACAGACCATATTCTTCAGCCTGCATGCTGTTACAGAAGGGGGAAAACATATGCAAATCAGGCTGAGTCCCACACAAAAAAGGGCAACCATCCCAAAGTGGTGGGTCACATGCCTTTCACATGAGATCACATGCAACCAAAGACACGTTGAACCATCTTTGGGTGTCATCAGTGAGGTGTAGCTTGCTTCTCTAGACACAACAAGCTCAGGATAAATGTCTTGGCGTACCCATAGCACTTGGGATACATTTTGCAAAACTGAAGAGTAACCGGTAACGGTTAACATGCAGCACACTTCAATTTTTCACTAACGAGATAATTCCCAGGGATTTGCATTAAATACAAATTAACTCCCCATAATCAATCTTAAGGCTGCCGTTAAATGACAAGCTGCTCGTACAATTACTAAGCATTGCCATCAAATTACTAGTTATTTGTCCACTATCAAGAATTGCAATTAAGTAGTTACTTGCCCATGCAGATACTCATCGGTGGCCAGTGCTCACTATCAAATGTCCAAGCACATTTCCTAATACCAGATATAATCATTGAAAGGCCAGGTAGGTGCACACATTACCAAATATCGTGATCAAGTTCGCAGGAACTCGCCTACTGCCAGGTATTGCTCTCAATTGCTCAGGTGCTTCAGCATGTGGCCCTTTGGATAACGTGAATGCAATGGATGGGGATGTAGAATAACTCTGACGCAAAATAATTGAACCAACCCAGGAAGATGGCAAAGGTTGCTGTTTTATTAATAATTATCTAAAACAGGGAGTTACAAAGGACATCATCTGACGTTCGCTCGAGCTCTGAATTTAATTCACATAAAAACACATTTATATACTAAAAAGTCATCATAGGTGACATCATACTACGTGGTAAATGAGAAAAACCTATGAGGGATTGTGATACATTTGAAAGGAACATCTAAGTATAATTTCTATAAGGGGTGGGATTGTGATTGGATATCTACTGTCAGATGGACAATTTATGCCTTCCTCTAAAACATGTAATCTTCACACAGTATATCATTGGCTCTCAAACTATAAGGCCCTTCATTATACAGCTCTTTATAATTGGTTGGCACGCTTGTGCCATGTCTGGAACATTTGGTTCACTTAGCAGCGTGTAAGCTCATATCCAGGTGCCGAGAGGTGGACTTGACTTTACCTCCCCACCCAATTAGCCCAATGTCTCTCATCACCCATGTCTTCGGTCGTACAGATTGTCTTTGAACTTGCCCTTGCAGAGTATTCTTGTCTCTGGGAGTATAAGGGAGTGTGAGCATGCACTATCATTGTTCTTGGACTCCAAGCCCAACTCTATTTCCATCCTTGGCTCACGTGACTGGAGACCATGATTTGGTCAATTGTTCAGCATTTAAATGTCTTAAATGAAAAAAACTTGGCAGGTTTGGTGTTCTTTCTTTGTACCTTGCCAAGGGATAATTTAGCTAGCTTCTCACATTCACTGCCTTCAAGAATAGATAACCGCCATTTGTATCCACAATCTCAGGTAATACTTATTGCGACACAACTCTTGACCTTTCCTCCATGGGCCTGAGTTTACTAAATTCACGACAGTGATGTCCAGTTTCTATACAATGGTGGCTTTGCTTGCAGTCTATTCACTATGTATAGCCAGCTTCTAAGATCCCTTAGTCTACTTGAGTTACAGTGTATGTACAGTTATTGAACGACTTACATTTTCTTCAATGCTTCACCCACGTGCAATCTTCTTTTTTGCATATGAAAGTTTACTCAATTCTTAACTTTGTCATCACTTTCTGTATGATCCATACATTCTCTTCAGCCAGTATTCTCAGGGCATCACGCTCGTCTCTTGTGATGTCACCGACTCTTCTTTCACTCTTTTTTATATTCCTTCAAGGAGTTCCTCCCCCAGAGTATCCTCACTTTGAGGATACATTTGATAGGGTTTTCTCAGAGGATGTCTTCTCTCAAATATTCACTGCAGAATTGGAACACATGCAGGTGTCAAGCATGGCACAATCTCAGGCTGCCAACATATACGAAGATGGGGTGGGGGTTTCTTGCAGAGGCATTTAACTGCTCCTCTACATTTCCCCCTCTGGTCCAGTCATCGACCACCTCTTCAGTGATCTCCACATCTTGATATTTTCTCTTGAAGAAGTACTTCTTTGGAGTCCAGATCTTCATCACCCCCTTTAGGGTGCCGGCGGATTTAACACGTTCATCCACACTCTAGGTCATGTAGTTACACTGTCCATTCAGATTACAATAGACCCATCGTCCCACGTACTTCTTGTGATTTTTTGGATACATGAACTTTGTTCCTTCAGCTGCTATGATGCTTATCTCTATGTATTTCTTGGCCTCTTCATCAGTCAGTTACTTGGGTCCAAACTCTGATTCGACATTTATCGTGATCTTCATTCCTACTGCCTTCTTTGCCTTCTTTGCTGTCTTCTTGCATTGTGCAATTATTATCCTGATTACACAGAATCCAAACATCATCCTGACCAATATTACTCCAAGAAACATGAAAATGTTTGCCATCCACTGCAGAATCGATGAGACTATAGAAGCAAACCAACTGTCATCCATAATGTCCTCTTTCTCGTCTTCCATCTTATTATGCAGGTTCCTCAGCGATGTTATAGCCTCTGTGAAGGTCCCATCCTCATCATCGTGAGAAGGTATGAATGTGCAACATGATGGCCCGATTTTGGCACAAACTCCTCCTTCCATCGCTGTGATCATATCAACTACATATCGGTTCTGCAGGGTCATCAGTCGTATGGCCCTCAGATCTTCCTTGATAGCATTGAATCCCTTTGTGGTGGTGTTGATCGTCTGCAGAAGATCCCATCTGGTAATTTGCAACCAATTGGCATTGCCCATTGTCTGCATCCCAGGCATGAAGATAGTCCTAAAGATTGAAGCAGTCTTGCTGGACAACCTGTGTTCATACGGAATGGAGTCAAATGCTTCTATTGACTTAGCTGAGAAAACATTCTCTCTTCTGGTTCGAATGAGAAATTCAAGTGATCTTCTGTTTCTCAAATGGGCATCTACCTTTGGAAACTCTCAAATGTTCAGGTCACTCTGAGGAATCACTAATGTTGGAACATGAACAAGCACCGAGGAACACATTCCTCCTCAATCCTTGGGCAACGTCATGTAGCCCTAGGACCACACGGCCAATATCGATTCATCACAATGACTGTCCATGCTCCTATCCTGGAAACGTCAACTGTAGCTTTGCAGCCTATGTGGTCTCCCACATGCTTCTTTCCATGACTACGGAAGCACAATGTTGCATTTGCCGATGGGACCACAACCATTGGACCTTATTCACCTTCTACCCATGTCAGCAGTTTGGCATGCTTAGCCCAAGACTTTAACCATCCATTGTTCACTCTCTGCACCTCTTGCACATATTCTGGCTTCAATAGATGTGCTGCACAGGAGATCAGTCCTCCTTCCCATCCCTTCTTGGACTTAACTCGTCTATATATTAAGACTTGAGTTTGTTCCCAACATCCAGGTGATCCAGCTGATTCTGCTATATCGGGGCTCTCCATCCTCTTCATATTTTCAATGACTACCTCTTCTTGTCCTGCTGCAGGATACACAAGCATCTTGCTCTCCCATCCAGGCTCTTTTTCCATCTGTGTAGTGTTGATATAATCAACAGAAGCAACCATTTTGGCCTCCATCATAAAGTGGCCCAGCTTCCCTGAAATTGTCCTCTGGTCATGTATGCTGCAAGATGAATGAAACATCTGGCATTGTGTTCTGGAACTTCTATGGAGATGAAAGTGTGCACTGTAGTCATGGCATAGTGTTTGAGAGCACAGACATAGCAACTCTCCTTAGATGTTTTTTCTCCCACTTCCCTCATGTGCTGATACTACATGGTATTACCAAAGTGTGATGCATTATCTACATCTACGTATTTATCCCCTCATTATCTTCCTCTGCATTTATCCTGTGTCTTTTAGAAACCTTCTACCACTCATGAAGTATATCAAAGAAAGTTCCCATAGTAGGAAAAACAATAGGGACCTCTAGCTCAGTGGACGTACTAACATGATATAGACTGTGAAATATTATGAACAGAAAAACAAAGAGAGTAATTGTGCAAGCATATATGATGCACAAAAACATCGGCATCCACCTTTCACGCCGTCCTGGTGCTTGTTGCACTTGTGCATTCTCTAGATCTGTGCCGGCTTCTATATTTCAAATTTTTAATACAATCATAACATTTCTTTATACCTGCAACTATAAAATCTGCTCAATTATTGCAATTAAAAACCTTCCAATCACAGGGCAATTTTTAGGGTACTGTAAAAAAGTGTGATTATCAACGTCTCTTCTGACAAGAGCAGGATACGCTTGAAGTATAAATATAAAAACAGCAAGCACAAGCCAATGAACATCACTGTCAGTAAGTACCATATGTTTAACTGCTTAGAACAGGTATCCACCATGAAATGAATCTGGATACTGATCTTGTTTCCAATTTCTGATCAAGAACTGACGTTTATGCATAAATTCAATACGTCAATGTGTTTCAAAAGTTCATTTTTTGGCCAAGTAAAATTCTCAGCAAATCTTTGCACTCCTTTTAAAGTATCTATAAGGAGTATCCCTCGAATTTTAGTCCAAGCTAAATCTGTCTCATCCATTGGTCGTTGTTTTATCGTCCTTCTTCTTCGTCATTGATCGAGTCTGCACATGCTGAAATTCTTCTTCTTGCCTTGCTTCTGGATCTGCAATGGTGGGAGGGAGGGTCTCACATTTGTAGGATTTTACACCCCTTAAGTAAAGCCAAGCTCGTATTACATGGGTCTTTACAACTGAAGGGGTTATTTATATTCTCAACACAAAAAGGACCATTAAAATGTGGCTCATGCCACTTCCTAGTAAAGTTTTTAATCAATACTAGGTCACCAACATATAACTTAGGTGCCGATAGAAGTTGATCTTGGTTGGTTGTTGAATTGTCTTCTTCTGTGTTCTGAGACTGACCTCCCTGGTGCTTGACTTAATATGAAATGAGAGAGATGCTAGAGGTCATACATGTCAAATAGTCATGCAACTCATCACCTAAAGTTTTAGCTACACTCTGGGCATCACTTCTATTCCTAGATGGAGGTGTAAGAGGCATTCTCATGTGCCGGCCTGTCACTAGTCTGTGAGGGGGTGAGGTGATGATCTGAACCAGGCTGATTCCAAAGGGCATATAAAGCTAAGGGCAGGCAATATAGCCATCCCTTCTTCAAAGTCAATTTCATCTTGGCAGTCCTTTCTGTAAGGAGACCATTAAATCTCTCACATATTCCGTTTTCTTGCGGGTGATAAGCAGAAGAAAACCTATGTTATTAAATATAAGCCCTATCTGTTCAAATAGCTCATTAACAAAATGTGGCCCAATGTCGGATCTCAGCACTTCACACACATCCCATCTCGGGAAGACTTTGAGCACTAAAAACTTTGCTGTGCAAGTGGCATCAGGGTATGTACATGGACCTTCCTCGAGCCACCTAGAGAAGGAACACACCACCACTAATAGATACCTATATCCATTCCACACCTGCAACATATTGACATGAACATGTTGTCATCAGTAACCTCAGTCAATCTGTACCCTGCCTCGAGAGGTATTACTGTCCTCCATGGTCTACCCTCATCATCTACTCCTTCGAGCATTGCCATTACCCTTCATACTATGGCTGCTTCTAATTCTATAGGGATTGTTTGACCCCCCTCTTCGTCCATAGGTATTTGTGGTCTAAACAAAAACTCATCAGATATCCTCACTATTTACCCACTAAGCCAGGTAGCCATGTCAATAGAATGCTGACCCCATATAGAAAAATCTCAGGATCTACTGGAACACCTCACAGAGCCACTTGCCCTGTGAACACAGGTATAACTTCACCCACGTTTAAGTAGTGTTTTCCTGGAGTGGAACACACTATCCCCTGATCAGTAAATGAAAGTGTCATGTTAAGTTTTGTAATCAAATCTCATCCCAAAATGTTACCCAGTGTCTGCCATGAATCATAACAAAGGAACAGACAAGTCACATTCGCCTAAAGAGAATGGTAATTCATTAGTAAAAGGAACTTGACTCATAGCTCCACAAAACCGTTAAGCATTCATGGCAATTATCGACATTGGATATTTTCCCTCTCGTATACATGAAAGAGTAGCCCCAGTGTCTACAAGAAAATAAAAAGATTTGCCTCCTATCGTCACATTTACCCTTTGTTCCTTTTGGGGGTCTAGTGTCACAGATAGTACTGAACACATCAAGTCACCCTGTGGGCTGTCCTATTGTGGGTACAGGCTCATCCCCGTCCCTATGAAAGGATTTCCTCCTACCACAGTGACACCTCCTATTCTGGGTGTCAGCACTTGTCCTGTGTTTGCATACTGCTGTGTCTGCATAGGGGCTTGTTGTGACTGCCCTTGTGGTATATTCATTTGCACTCACTCTTGCTGCTGCACCTGCTGTACTCACGGCTCTTAAGTGTGATAGACTGTGTGATCTTGGGCAAACCCTTCCCTAGTTTGTGTAATATATGGTAGAGGATAAGCTCACCTTCCTCTTGAAAACGGACCATTTTGTACATATCCTTGGCTCCCACATACACATACAATGTGCCCTGTCATCCCACATGCCCAACATACTGGGGGGGCATCTGACAAGTCTCTCTTTGTTATATCCTCCCTGGGTATTCTGATTCTCATTCTGGGTATTCTGAAACCCACCTTGATTATTTTGGAATCCAGCTCCACTTCCTCTATAGCCCATACCTCTGCCTCCAGGCACAAACCCATACCCACCTTGGTCCATCGGGTGCTGATTATTTGCGGGTGAATTACCCATTGTTTCCTGCATTCCCAAACCTTCTCCACTTGTCAATACCGCCTGTTCTATAGCAAATTTAGACAATTTTATCTGGACTCGCTTGGCTTCCTCAATTGTCCTAGTCTCATCCTTCTTCCGATTCTTTTCTTGCAACAAACGACAATGATGCACTATCATCATCTGTATTTCAGCCCAAGGCTTTGCTTCCTTCCCTACTTGTTTCTTTCTCTAACTCTGTACTGGCTCAGGCAACGCCTGGCATAAAATGTGGTAAAATAATGCCACTGCCTTTTCCCACGGCTCCTGAGTTTCAAGTTGCCATTTCTCTTGAATATCCTGAATATAAGTAATAGGGTCTTCATTTTACGTGTCATAATTGCACCCATATCTGATGTATCGGGATACTGTACACTAAGAGCCCTCCAGACGTCTGCTCTACAATTATTAAATGGTGCTCCATCACACCCTGTGTTCTGTGCTGTCACACTTGAATATTGTCAGGAATCTGAGGAAAGCTTCAGGTCGGCGCTTCTTGCTTTGCAAGAGGCGATAAACTACATTTCCCAGGAGGCGTTGGGAAAGGTGTAGTTCTCCTATCGCGCGCTACAACAGCTGCTCATTAGCAGAAACTGTTAAAACTCGCCGCCGCCCGTGCCCCAGTGCAGGTAATTAATGATTTTCAGCACGGGCGGCAGCAGTTTAGGAGCAGGCATGCAGAAATTCTCAGACGTCGAAGGACTCTTGGAGCTTCCCCAGGCCGCTACGGTGACGAACAGCTGAATAACCACGGGCCGCGGCGGTGAAGCGGGCTCCCATAAGCTTAGAGCATCGTTCTTCAGGGTCCGGATGTCCTTGTGAGGCATCCGGAACATCAGTTAAGTGTTTTTGACCCCAGTGTTCATATTCTGGAGTTGCTATATGCTTACTTGTTTATTAATTGACTACTTCAACGCTGTAGTGGGTGTGTGAGGTAACACGCCCTAAAATACATGCCATGCATTAGACACGCCATGTGGAGAAAACATGCTATAAAGCTCTGAACGGATAAAACTGGGTACTGAAAGATATAGAGACTATTCAAAGAACACGCATGGGTCCACACAGTACAAGGGCATGTTAGTGTGTGTCTTTTTCCCTAAGTCAATGTGGTCTGGCTTCATTGTGCCCGACGGGCCATGTGTCTCAGGTCTTCATAAAAAGGGACACCCTTTTGTTTGTGCCATTTAGCTTGTAAGCCAATCTATGTGTGTTCAAGAAATGACTGTCCAAGTCCTACGTTATGTTCAAGCCCTATGTTATGTTCAAAGTCCATGTTCTAGGTTATCCGCCTATGGTCTGTGAGGTGCAAAGTGGAGTTTAAAGAGCTCCTATGATTCGTATGTAACAAGGTCATTACAGGTATAGGAGGTCAGGTTAGGTGTTCAGGAAATAGAGGTACAGGTTCAGGAATATCGCTGTATTGGATGTATTTGCTTGTGTATGTTCCCCTCCTTTCCTTTGTCACTCCATCCCCTTTTCCCTAACTCCATCTTCCCCCCATTGGCTGCCACGTGGCTTCCTGTGATATCAGTCTTCAGGTGCCCGTGCCAACCACGGTGAGAGGGGTCAATCTATTTGGCTTCTGTGGTTCGGAAGAGGGGATTGAGACCCCTATTCCCTTATAAGTTTGACAGAATTACCTGCCCCCGATTTCCAGGTAATTGAACCACCCAGGCCAAATGGATACAAATCCTCCCCCTTTAGCAGATGTGCTAAAAGCACTACAAGACATACAAGTAGAATTGGTACAAGCTAGGCAAGAGTCTAGTATATTGAAAGCTCAGGTACAAGGGTTGGTCGCACAAGGCACCCCGCTGGATGGGGCTGGAACTTCTATGGGAAGGCAAACTGGTAGAGTCCCGCCTACTGTAATTGTGCAGCCCTCTAATAGTGTGCCATTAGCCGCACCAGAAAGATTCACAGGAGACCCTAAGAAATACATGACCTTTTTAACACAATGCATACTTCATTTTTTGTGCAAACCTAAGGCGTTTGAGACAACACAAGCTAGAACAGCATTTGTTATTTCCTATTTCACTGGAGATGCGGCAGCATGGGCTATGCCTTTGGTGCAAAAGGATGATCCATTATTATATAATTGGGATGGTTTTCTAGTGGAGTTTGGTAGGTTATTTGATCGCCGAGAGGTGTCTTTGGCTCAAGACAAAGAATTGTTAGCTTTAAGACAAGGAACACGCGACTTGGTTTCGTATGTTACCCAATTTAACAGGTTGGTGATTGAAACTGATTGGCCTGAGAATAAACAGACTGTGTTGTTTTATCAAGGGCTCAAAGAGGAATTGAAGGATGCTATTGCTCAAGTAAAACCTCAGCCTAGTACATGTACCGCCATGATTGACTTAGCCCTAAGATTGGATCATCGTATTGGAGAACGCAAGGGGGAGAAGAAAAGACCAGAAGTGTTGTCTTTTGCTAGGTTGGATCGGGGTAAGGGAAACAGGAATACAGAAGGAGAACCTATGCAAATTGGTGAAATAAGGGGGCCCTTGTCTGTTGCAGAAAAAGCGCAACGGAAGGCTAATAACTTGTGCATTTATTGTGGACAACCAGGACACTTTATTAGAACTTGCCTGAATACTCCCAAGAAAGGAGCAGGGGTGGATAGAAGCAAGGTTGAGACGGGAAAAGGACTGGGCCGGCCTTAGGGGAACGCAGGCGACAGGCCAAGAAATAAATAGGCTCCCCAATTGGAGTGCAAATACGACAGGGAAAAGAAATTCACATTTGTACATTTTGGTGACTTTACTTTTTGCCTGTACTAAGCAGCTAGTGTCTGCAATGGTGGACTCAGGCGCCACCGGTAATTTCATTGAGATTGGATTGGCGAAAAGATTGGGTTTACCTTTAAGGGAAAAAGCTCAGGTTGAGGGGGTGCAATCAGTGGATGGATCACCATTGGTTTCGGGACCCATATGTCAACAAACTAAACCCATTCTAATGAGGTGTGAGTCTGGACATATAGAGGAAATTGTATTTGATTTAATAGCGGCACCTCAATTCGGGCTCATTCTGGGCATTCTTTGGTTACTTAAACACAATCCCAGGATTGATTGGATTAAGCGGGAGGTGGTATTTGCAGGAGTGGAATGTGAGGGTCACATGGAGGAGGAGGTGAGACCCGCATTATATTTGGCAGACCAGGTGGCAGAACCACAAATGGTGGGAGCAATGGCTGTAAGTATTCCAAATCAGTACCAAGATTTAGCTAAAGTATTTGACAAAGGGGGAGCAGACAGGTTACCACCCCATAGATCCTATGATTGCATAATTGAATTGGAACCAGGGGCTAAATTACCTTGTAGCAGGATCTACGCTTTGACTGAAACAGAAAACCAGCATTTGCGTGAATACCTGGATGACATGTTAAGTAAGGGATTTATTAGACATACCACCTCACCTGTGTCGTCACCTTTGTTCTTTGTCCCAAAGAAAGAGGGAACACTTAGGACATGCATTGATTATAGACCATTGAATAAGGTGACAGTGAAGAACAGGTACCCCTTGCCTTTGATTTCAGTATTATTGGATCAAGTAAAAACAGCAGTGGTTTATACCAAATTAGATTTGAGAGGGGCTTACCATTTAATCCGTGTGAAAGATGGGGGATGAGTGGAAGACAGCCTTCAGGACTAAGTTTGGTTTGTTTGAATATCTTGTGATGCCTTTTGGTTTGTGTAATGCTCCGGCAGCATTTCAATACTTTATGCAGGAGGTGTTGAGTGAGTTTCTAGATCAGTTTGTTATAGTTTATATTGATGACATTTTAATGTATTCCTCTTTTGAAAAGCAACACATAGAGCATGTGAGAGCAGTGTTAACAAAATTACAAGACCATCAGTTGTATGTAAAACTGGAAAAATGTGCCTTTCATACCACTCAAGTGGAATTTCTTGGTTTTATTTTGACTCCCTCTGGTATTGTGATGGACAAGAAAAAAGTACAAGCAGTTACGGAATGGCCAGCGCCTCAGTGCATTAAGGATATCCAGTCCTTTTTGGGTTTTGCACACTTTTATAGGCGCTTTATATCAAATTTTTCACAAATCGTTACCCCCATTACGAAATTATTGAGGAAAGCCACTAAGTTTGGTTGGAACACCGAGGCAGAAGTAGTTTTTCAAGAGTTAAAGAAAGCATTTACATCAGCTCCTGTATTGAGACACCCTAACCCAGAAAAACCTTTCCAAGTGGAAACAGATGCTTCTAACGTGGCTGTTGGAGCAATATTGTCTCAAAAGGATGAAGAAGGAGTATGGCATCCAGTAGCTTTCTACTCTCGCAAGCTTACTAGCTGTGAACAAAACTATTCAATCACTGATAAAGAGTTATTGGCGATTAGAGCAGGATTTTTGGAGTGGCGACATTATTTGTTGGGGGCCAAATATCAGGTTACAGTGGTCACTGATCATAAAAACTTACAATACTTCAAGACAGCTCATACATTAAGTCCAATGCAGTTAAGATGGTCCCAGTACTTTAATGAGTTTAATTTTGTAGTCACTTTTAGACCAGGGAGAAAAAATGGTAAGGCAGACGCTTTATCTAGGCAGCAAAATATGGAAAGCAGTGTTACCGAAGTGAAGACTATCATTCTGCCGGAAAAGGTTGTAGGAGCAGTAATGACTCAATTACTGAGACAAGTAAAACAAGAAATGAAAGGAAAGGTCCAATTGAATTGCGGAAAAAATCCCGTAGAAACATTCCACAATGGGCTTCCTTATTATGCAGGGAAATTGTTTTTACCGACGCTCGCCTTGCAGAGGAAGGCGATGCATTGGTGTCATAATTCACCTTTAGCAGGACATTCAGGAAGCAAAAAGACACAAGGGTTGTTGGAGAAATATTTCTGGTGGCCAGGGTTAAGACAAGATTCTATGAAGTACATTCAAGAGTGTGAAACATGTGTACGCAGTAAGTCAGACCATAAAAAAAAGGTAGGGTTACTCAAGCCACTACCCACCCTGGAGAAGATCTGGACACATATATCCATGGATTTCATTACTGATTTGCCTCCGGATGATCAGTATGACACAATCTGGGTGGTGGTGGATTATCTCTCTAAACAATCCCATTTCATACCTTGTAAAGGAATCCCAGGAGCAGGGAGATTGGCGGAATTGTTCTTGCAACATGTGGTCAGATTACATGGGCTACCTCATAGTATTGTATCTGATAGAGGCCCTCAATTTACTTCCAAATTTTGGCGTGCTTTTTGTAAAATGTTAGGCATGGAGTGTGCGTTGTCCACCAGTTATCACCCACAGACGGATGGACAAACAGAGAGAGTCAATCAGACGCTGGAACAATATTTACGGTGTTATTTAAGTGAGGGTCGTGAATCTTGGGTACAGTCTTTATGGTTGGCTGAGTTTACTTATAATAACACTGAACAGGCTTCATTGGATATGTCTCCAAATGTGTGTTTGTATGGTCACACACAAAATATGTTACCAGAACATCTACCTGATATGGAGAATATTCCTATGCTTCAAGATAGAAAAGAGGTACTACTACACCTCAGACAGAAAGCACGAGCCAATTTAGACCAGGCTAAGGAAAAATATAAAAAATATGCAGACCGAAATAGGAGAGTTGCTCCTCAGTATAAAGTGGGGGATAAGGTCTGGCTTTCAACACACAATTTGCCTTTAAAGGGACCCCGTAAATTTGCCCCCAGGTTTATTGGACCCTATGAAATTGTGAAATGTATATCTACGGGGGCATGCAAATTAAAGTTGCCTAATACGTTAAAGATACATCCAGTGTTCCATGTGTCTTTGCTTAAACCCGCAGCTCCGAGAACGCGAGTACAGAGACCCCCAGCAATTATCAAGGATGGACAGGCAGAATATGAAGTAAAGAAGATACTGGACTCAAGATGGAGACAGAATCGTTTATGGTATCTCATCCAGTGAGTAGGATATGGACCTGAGGATTGTTCATGGGAACCGACTAGTGCGGTTCATGCACCCAGATTGGTGCGACAATTTCATCTGCAACATCCAGAGAAGGCAAAACTTGGAAGGGGCACTGAGAGAGGAGGTACTGTCAGGAATCTGAGGAAAGCTTCAGGTCGGCACTTCTTGCTTTGCAAGAGGCGATAAACTACATTTCCCAGGCGGCGTTGGGAAAGGTGTAGTTCTCCTATCGCGCGCTACAACAGCTGTTCATTAGCAGCAACTGTTAAAACTCGCCGCCGCCCGTGCCCCGGTGCAGGTAATTAATGATTTTCAGCACGGGCGGGGGCAGTTTAGGAGCAGGCATGCAGAAATTCTCAGACTTCGAAGGACTCTTGGACCTTCCCCGGGCCGTGACGGTGATGAACAGCTGAATAACCACGGGCCGCGGCGGTGAAGCGGTCTCCCATAAGCTTCGGGCATCGTTCTTCAGGGTCCGGATGTTCTTGTGAGGCATCCGGACCATCAGTTAAGTGTTTTTGACCCCAGTGTTCATATTCTGGAGTTGCTATATGCTTACTTGTTTATTCATTGACTACTTCAACGCTGTAGTGGGTGTGTGAGGTAACACGCCCTAAGATACATGCCATGCATTAGACACGCCATGTGGAGAAAACATGCTATAAAGCTCTGAACGGATAAAACTGGGTACTGAAAGATATAGAGACTATTTAAAGAACATGCATGGGTCCACACAGTACAAGGGCATGTTAGTGTGTGTCTTTTTCCCTAAATCATTGTTTGTGGCTTCATTGTGCCCAACGGGCCATGTGTCTCAGGTCTTCATAAAAAGGGACACCCTTTTGTTTGTGCCATTTAGCTTGTAAGCCAATCTATGTATGTTCAAGAAATGACTGTCCAAGTCCTACGTTATGTTCAAGCCCTATGTTATGTTCAAAGTCCATGTTCTAGGTTATCCGCTTATGGTCTGTGAGGTGCAAAGTGGAGTTTAAAGAGCTCCTATGATTTGTATGTAACAAGGTCATTACAGACATAGGAGGTCAGGTTAGGTGTTCAGGAAATAGAGGTACAGGTTCAGGAATATCGTTGTATTGTATGTATTTGCTTGTGTATGTTCCCCTCCTTTCCTTTGTCACTCCATCCCCTGTTCCCTAACTCCATCTTCCCCCCATTGGGTGCCTCGTGGCTTCCTGTGATATCAGTCTTCAGGCGCCCGTGCCAACCACGGTGGGAGGGGTCAATCTATTTGGCTTCTGTGGTTCGGAAGAGGGGATTGAGACCCCTATTCCCTTATAAGTTTGACAAATATCCTGCTCTCCTCCATATGTCATCAGCTTTCTCCCCAAGAATAGCTACCAGGAGACCTTTTATGTCCCCTATGGTCAACGTGTTTCCTCCTGTCATTTTTTCTAATTTGCATATCCATTTCCCGGTACCCGAAGTCTAACTCAGGAGCTTACACCTTAAATTATCCTTGTTCATTTTGCGGCTATGGAATACACTGCAGTCTTGGGCCCCTTTTTTCCAATAAGGGAAACTGTGTGAACCCTGCCCCACAATCGGATTCCCATCTATGGCAGGGATGATTGTCAGTGTCTGTCTCCTTGACAGTAGCAATCTCAACCTGCTCACATATGGTGGTGATTCTCCCTTCTCACTATATGATCGTGCTCTGGGACGCTCTGGATATGCTATGGAATCTGGCCTCCTATCGTTAGGTTGTTCCAAATCCGACCATCTCACTTCTTTATCCATTGGCAGTCTTCCTTTAGGGGTGCACGCACTCCCTCCTCCTAACTCGAGGGTAGATTCTCTTTCCTCATATGACATGTCTTGTCCCCAACTACTGTGACTATCTTCCCCTTCACTTTGTCTAGCTTCAGTCTACTTAAGGCCAATGCTCGACGTTCATCGCTGTGCAGGCTTCCCTCCTCCCTTTGTGATCAAGGCATTAGGAATCGATCATCATTCCCTCAAGTTTCACACATTTGCTATTTCATCTGAACTGTTAATAGGCTTTATCAATCCTTTCTCCGATGCTTTCCGCATCCAATATTTCTTCACCAAACACAACTCTAGATGCCCCTGATGTTGCTTCTTTAATGGAAGGAACTAATCTATTCTATCCCATTGTATGTCTAGGCTTGGCCCTACTGGTTCCGTACTAATGAGACTGGTATCAAAACCATGCTGTCTTCTCTTTCATTCCATTTCTTCATCTAGTTCTCTTTGCTTTCTTGCATCCCTTTTAATTCTTTCTTCCTCCTGCCTTCATTCTTCTATCCTTACTCCTTCCCTTCTTTCGTCTTCTTCCTTTTGTCTCTGTAATCTTTTGTCCCTTAGTCTTTGCGCTTCCTCCTTTTCTCTCTTACTTTCTCTCCATCACTGTCTTCTATCGCTCTCTGTCTATTGTCATACTTTCTTTGTTCTTCTGCCTGTTCTTCTTTTCTCTGTTGCTCCTTCTGATATATTTGTTCCCGTCACTCCCTCCTCTTCCTTCTCTGTTCATCTTTTTTCAATATCTTCTCTCGTTCTTAATCTTTTCTTTCTTGTTCGTCCTTATCTTCTCTTTGCCTAACTCCCTCGATGCTTTTCCCATCTATTTTAAGTAATATATGTCCCCCCATCCATTCGTTCTGCACAAGCGCTATCTCGTCAGCTTTATCATTCTTTCCTTTCCATCTCTTAAATTCCCTGTCTATTTCTGTCAACAATTTCGACCGCTCCCTCTTTTCTTCTTTGTCTTGTATGATCTCTTCTTTTATTTTACTCTCCTCTGGACTATCATCGCTGCTACAAGCAGGAGGTTCGTATATCAGATTACTATACCCCGTCACTGCTTTCAACTCCTTTAAAGGATACAACCCTATTTCTTTCCTACTAGCGCCTTTTACTTTAGGCGAGGTAAGGGCAACTGAGGGCTCAACGCCTTCCTCCTTATGCTGACTAAGCATCAACTCCCCTGGGTGACGGATTTTCCCTCTCTTCCTGGTACAATTTCCAGAGCTCTAGAATTGCTAACCTTTCTCTAATTTTTTCCGTGTGTGCACAGCGTGCAAGTATGAGGTCATGTGTTATAATACCGCTTTCGACAGTGATCCAAGGCATTAACATTTTATCTGCTGTGCCTTTCAACCATTATGCACTATACTGTTTGAGCTAGGGCATGTGTTTTGGCAGTGTGTTTATGGGATATTTTGACCCATCCCAATGTTCCCACTACATCACTTCACAAATGGTGAAAGAAACAGCCAAAAATGAATGCGCTAACCCCTGTATGCGCAGAAATCTGCAAAACTGTGTTTGGGTCACAACCACAAAAGGTTGCACACCGTGCCACCCATAGTCAGGGGGGGGGGTGCGGTGAAAAGGGAATTCTCACTGCAGGAGCATGCCCGTGAGTTCTGTTACCTTCAACATGGAACAAGGCAGCAGAATTGTCCTGAAAATTGAAAATGCCTTTTAAAATGTAGCTTTGCAACCTTCAAAGTTCTGTTTTGGTGCTAAATCCATTTATTTTCCAGTGAATCCTTGAAAGTAAAAGGATTACAGATCATCCAGTGATGCTCAGCGGAGCCGGGCCTCATTGACTAACAGCAGCTAAGAAATGTATCTCATGAAAAACCAGCCCAACAACATTTGTTTTCAGTTCCACAGGAAAAATGCGGCTAAAATGGCAACATGTAACAATTTCAACTGTGCAGGCAGAAACTCTAAACAAAAGCCTGGATGAATGTATCCAGACTGCAAAACAAATCCCAGCACTTAAGGAAAGAGCTGGTGCTGAATAAAATGTGTGTGCTGCAGATGAAAATCTGATTTAAAGGACTCCGTTTAAATGTGCTTTTTCAGGAAGAAGGTGCAAAATTGCCTGTTTAAAAGCATGTTTTGTTGAAAGGCCTAATTCTGTAAGAAATGTCAAAGGATTGCTAAATGTCAAAATCCACCTACCAACTGTGCTATATTTATATGTTTTAATGAAAGATGCAGGTAACTTAAAGTTAAAACCCAGTCCTGAGTTAATTAACTATTTGATTCTGATCTGACAGCCTCAGCCTGGGAATGGTTGACACCTCACTGCTGGCAGGAAAGGACTAATTGCTGCTGGGAGGTTTTCGCATACTCATGACAAATAACTCATCAGACTTTTGTCTGGGCCCCAGCCAAAGACAATAGCAGGCTTGAACACTCATCCCCACAGGGGGCGGGCAGGAAACTTCCCTCTCAAAGAAGGAGACCCTCACCTTGATCAAAGGAATTTGACAGCTGTTGCCAGTTGAAAGAAAAGACAAAAACACAGCTAAGGACTTTTGGTGGTTAAATGCCTATTTGTAATCGAGCTTTAAAGACTTTTAACTTTGCCACAAGAAGGAGAATACATCTAAAAGTTGGTAGTTGTAAATCAAATTTTAAGCTCTTTCTTTGAAGATGTGATTGAATCCTGTACTGCATAAGGACAAAAGTTACACAAAAAAACAAATTGCGCAAAGACTATGAATGCTGCAAGCCTAATATATTATACCCGTGTTCTAGGGGTGATTGCACAGATATGTACCAAATTAGGAATTGTTAGACTAAATCTTTATGATTTAAATTGGCAAAATTCCACAGAAAGACAAAGCCAGGTCTCACTGACGTGGAAGTTGGAGGTAAAAGTAACCCACAAAATATGTAATGTATGTGTCCGATGCTATTAGAGGGCATAATTATAGAAATGTGTATTTGTGGGAAAGTTACATTTTGGTCCAAATAACTGTGGAGATTCCCGGGTGGCATACTTCTTTTTCTTAGCATTAATATAGTTTAAGTAAAACCAACCTGTCATATTTAAAACCGATTTTCTGTTTTTCTCTATTCATTTTTCTCAAAAACACCTCTCATTCATACTTGCATAACTTCCTCAATTTTATAGCTAGAGACTTAATTTAAACTTTGAGTTAAACCTAAGACATGTAGCTACATCCATAACCAATAACCATCCATCCAGAAACAGTGTATTTGACCAGTTTTTACAAAATATCGCATAGGGAACATTAGGCGGGAATTCACAATTTTGCAAATGTTTTACATGTGTGTTTCCTCATTCAAAGTATTTCCAAACTTCTATTCGGATATACAGTGTGTACTGTTGCTCATATGATAGCTTATGTTTGTTAGGATCTTTACAGTGTTGCTCTCATAGAAATTTATATCAATTTAAGGATTTTTGCACCCTTTTCATTGTTTTCTTAAGCCATTTTCAACTGTCATTTTAAAAGTGTAAACGTTCCAAAAACGTTTTCTCTCTTGTTTGAGGAGAGAAGATTGCATTCAAACCATATGCACTGTTCTTCATTCCTGAATACCTGCTGCTTATTTACATCTGTGTAGATTTGCTTATTTGTGAATTAAGAACTTTGCAGGGGACATTTGAACATAAGCCCTATCTTTTCAACAAGCCAAAACGGTTCTTTTCCCAGTGTCTTATCTTCTGTGCTGATCAAAAGTGAATTCAACTGCATTACCTACTTTCTGATTTGAATTGTCACCACATTGGTGATTGCTGCCTGCCCCATATATATTAAAACTTTTGCTTGATTTACATTTTAAATAAATAAGTAGTACCTTTACCAACCAGCCTGATTCCTGGTCCAGTGTGACCTAGGGGTATGTTGAGAAGGGTATGATATGAGTGGTATATCAGTCAGAATATTGAATTTATAGACACAATAAATAAGTAGTTCATTTGTGCTCTGCATGCTAGACTGAGACCAGAGTGTATTGCCTGATTGAAATCCTTAACAGATTTGGGAGCTTGTGCCGTGATTCTGAATTCGAGTTACCACCCATGACAGTCTAACACAGCATACTAGCCTGCAGGGTACAGGCACCTTGTTTGGTTGGTGTACTGTGCTAAACTGTACTAGTACCTCTCAACATAAATACTCCAACATCAGGCCTGTTTGTAAAAGTAAATTCACCCTAAAATAAATAATAAAGAAATTGATATTTGCAAAATGGCAATCTCAGTAGAAATCAATATGGCTAGGGAACACTTCTTGCACAAACTTTTTGTCAGGGGTGAGTGGCCTGAACAGAATGAACTGGTATGGTTGCAGGAAATCAAAGAACAGGTCACTGCCATGGACCTGGATACATGGCAGGACAAGGGCCCATTACATCAAGCTATTAGTGAAGTGTACATGGCCCTAAATGTGAAAGAGGAGCAGAGTAAAATTGCCAAGATAGCGGCCTACCTGTACCTCCACATAGGAGTAATGCAGGAAAAGCATGCAAAAAACATAGTTCTGGCAAAGAATCAAGTGGAAACACTAGAAAGAATCCAGACTGATCTGGACTCTGCAGAGCAAAGGCTATAGAAGAGCCAAGAATCAGAGACAGAAGCTAGGCAGTATCTGACAAAACTAAAAGAAAATCTGTCTCTCCTACAGCAAGAGAAGTGTTCCGCTCACCTGGCTCCGACAGAGGCATCGATCTGAACTGGACAGCTGCGGTCTCCACCAATGTGACGCGTAGGGCCGAGATGAAGGACTGGACTGGCCCACCTTGCTTTGTTTGCTTGGCCCATAGGAATATTCTTCTGCAAATGGAGAAAGGGAATTAACCACCCGTGGAGTTGAGTGTGAATCCCCACCACCCCCGCTGTTCTCCCCACAGATCACCTTTGATGTCCCCTCTTATAGTCTCACCAGATGGTTTGAAAAGATGAGCTCTCCATCCTGCATTGAACGCAGGGGCGCGTTGATAACCAGTTGCTTCACTGGCTCGAAGGAATTGGAGAGTTCCAGAACAATATTGACTCCGAAAAATATGTAGTTCGTAAGAGTTCAAATGCCTGACTTTCACTCTTGTTTGATTCCTTGCAGGTTGCAGCTTGACCTAGTGAAGAGTTCCTTGTGGCAACTGGTAATATTCTGGTAAGGATTTGTATTTTCCAACACAGTTCGATAAAATAATGTCAATATGTAACCTGTTGCTTTCTCCCTTATTCAGGCGCTGAGAGAAAGTATGAAGTCTCGGGGAATAATACCTCCGGCGGTAAAATCAGGTAAGTCTAATGTGGTGAGGAGGGTTCCCCTTGATAGTCCATTTGTTTCACCTTGCTGTCCTTTTGTTTCCCCTTAGGGGCCGGGGTTCGGCGAAGATGCAGTGGGAGCTGCGCCGACCCGTGAAGAGGAATAGTACCCCCGGTGGTAAAATCAGGTAAGTCTATGGGGGGGTAACTAATATTCCTCTGTGTATTCCCTTGGCTCACCTTGCTGTTCTTGTCTCCTCCTTAGGTGCCGGAATGCGGCGGGAACATGCAGGAGGATGCGGTGGAATATGAAGATGCTGCGAAGGCCTGTGAGCTCAGCACGGCGCTGCAGCAGGCGTGGCGACACGCATAAAATAACTTCTTTCTTCCAGCTCGAAGGCGCGATGGATTGGGAATTCAGGTAAGGATCAAAGATATTGCTCTTGTTCTAACCTTTTCTCCTTCTTTCTCCCTTTTTCTAGGAGCTCCAAACTCGAGGCGGGCGTGGCAGAACACTGGATGCAGACTTGCAGGTACGGTGAGCGTTACGCTGCTGGATGCAGAATAACGCAAAGCGTGTGCTGCTCTTCGGGCGTGGTTTAAATAGCGCCAAAGTAGTTCCAGGTAAGTATTCCTCCCCAGCCCCACCCGAGTAAAAAATAGTCCCTAGGTAAAATAGTCCCTTCCAAGCCTCATTTGGCTTGGAGCTCTTGCAGCATGGTCTGCATCAGGTAAGCTTGCAGCATGGTCTCCATCAGGTAAGTTCTACTCTATGAGCCTGGCGCCTATGGCGCCATGACTGACTCTCCATATGAGCCTGGCACCATAGGCGCCAGGACAGCACCCAAACAGCCCTAGCAGGGGTTTTTGGGCTTTCTCAAAATAACTTGATGCCTGCTTCCGGGGTTGCTGGACCTAGTCTGGGTCGCCGGGGGTAGGCATCATGACAAGAAGGTAGAGCAAGATACCCAAGTTCAGGCACTGAAAGATGAGTGTCAGGAAAGGGTTGACTCTTTACAAGAGAGTCAATAGAAACTGGCGCAACAATAATATTTTAATAGAGCCTGCGCAGAACAGATGGTCGGCCTACAAGACCAGATAGACAAATTAAAAGGGGAAAACAATACATAAATTATTAAAGACATCCACTCTCAAGAGGAATTTGATGAGGAGTGCCAGAAATCTAGTGCATTTAATAAATAAAGGGACGACCTGGCTGAACAGAGGGGCACTCTAAGTCAGGAGAGGGACTCCTTAGGCCAGAATGTAAGCCAATTAAAAACCAAGCTAGAGGAAAGAAGGCTGGCCCTCCAAGAGCTCAAGGAAGTAAAAACAGAATATGATACGCTACTAGAGCACACCAGGCGGGTGAAGGATGCTCTGGAAAAGAACAACCAGGCCAAGGATGCTAAAACTCAGGAGGTGAGTCTCCTGCAGCAGAAAATGGCCCAGTATTTTCAGACCAGGCAGGAAGCGCAGAGAGACAATGAGGCGCTCTGTGAAAAGAATGATGTGCTCCACAAACAGATAGCCATGCAAGAGCGAATTATTGAGACCAGTTAGGCCCTGACAGAGGAACAAAAGATTCAGATTTTGGCATATCACCAGGGAATAGGGGCTGAAAGTGAAGAGGTAGGGAGGGACAGAGAAACCCCTGAGCATCACATCAGGACCCCTGTACTCAGGGACTCTAACCGCTTCAATGCAATGAACTCTGCCACCTTCATGTCCACTGACTCATATGAACCAGGGGCTTTGGGGATGGTAGACTTGAACAAAATGGGTAAGATGGGACTGACAGATCAGCGCCTCCAAGAAATTGATGGACAGATGTCTCTGCACAGATCCCTAAATGTTAGGGCTAACATCTCAGATCAAGAAGACTCCTTTGAGGGGCGAGTCAGGGAACTGGATCCACCAAACTACCGCCTTCCAAGAGACCAGTTAGTTAAATTTGGTGGGGAACTCCAGGAAAAAAAGCCCAAAAAGAGTATCCACAAGACCTCTTCCCAGGTAGGGCAGTGTGTGGCGGGGTGGTACTATGCCAATCCTGGGAGCAGAGGAGAGTCAGAAGACTCTTCTGAGAACCATAGGAATAGGGAAACTAGGCCCCCACATTCTGCAAGCCATTCTCAAGTTCGCAGAATCAGGGAGTGCCTAGAGGATCAGATAGCCACCTGCAGTCCTCCAGTAGTAGTGCCTCTGAGTCAGAGGATGAGTGGACGTGGGTGACTAACACCAAAAAGGCCAACAAAATCAAGAAGGCTATACAAAAAGATCCTCTGAATCAGATCAAGGCCGTTAGGAGTGTTATCACTCCCTATCACAAAAATGCCAAGTATTCAGTCTGGGAACACCTTGAATTATACAAACAGATGATGAATACTTTTCATCTGAAATATAATCAGATTTGCATCCAATATGTGAAATGCACATTCTCCCCTGAGTACTCCAGCTTCTTTGCGGGGCTGGTGTTACGCTCACCTGGTATCCACGGGGACGCCACCGAGCTGCGGGGACTCTGGTGCCCTTCTCATCCGCTCCCAGGTATAATCAGCGGGGAAGTTCTGCCTGGAAAACAGGTGGGCAATGTTCAAGACTGGGCAACTGGGGTAAGAGCCTCCCAACAGCCCGTATGCCCGCAGCCCCTCCCCGGAACTTTCCTCACCTTGTTATGGGTTTTGGCATGCTCTCCGTCCTGCCTTCTTGGCAGGGGCGCGTTGTCCTTTGTGAGCGAGTGCGATCTAGTTACTTCACTGATGCAGGCCCTTTAGAGTCTTTCAGGTAGGTCTTATTAATGTTATACTGTATGCCTTTCTTGGATTTAATAATGTCTTTTCTCTCTCCTTAGGTGCACGGAAGTTCACTGTGGAATGTTGGCTGAATTTGGACTCACCGGCAGGTGATGGTGCTTTGAGAGCGCCTTGATGCAGTAAGTAGGCGGTATGAGCAGCGCTATGATGCCTTGCCTTTGCTAACCTGTTGTCTTTTGTTCCCGTAGGTTGCAGTGCTCACCCGGAGCAAGAAGTCCCAAGGCGATGCTGATCGATGGGCGACTCGAGAGGTAAGCTGCCGGCACAATTGTAAATGTCTAATGACTTGTTTCTCTCTTTTTGCAGATCCGACGATCTGGGAGGCTCACTGTTCCTTGGATTCTGTTTGCAGGAGCAGAGGGCAGCTATCGGTGGGATCACAGGTAAGCTGCTGCTATTAACGATGTCCATTTTGTTTTTCAGGTGCTGTTCTTCCGAGGTTCGCAGATGCTGCTGAACACGGTGAGCGTCACATTGCAGGATTGCAAAGTAACGCGAAGCGTGTTATCCAAGTCCAGTGTGGTTTAAATAGCATCAAGAAAGTAGTCCTGGTAAAATAGTCCCTAGGCTACCACACTCAAAACACTATGCCGCATAGCTTGGTTCCAAGGAGCCAAGCTATGTGGATGCCACCATGTTGACTGACACTGAAATAAAGTAGTTCCCAAGCACAAGTCTTCATTAAGTATGAGCCTGGCCCCAAGAGGGCCTAGGCAAAGGATGCCTGAGCTTGTTGGGGGCCCGAGCTGAGACCCCTCCTGGCCCATGGACCTGCCGGGGGGGGGGGTTTCAGGAAGTGGATCGTGACAGCACTCCCCCCCAAGGCCCCTCTCAAGGTGTTCCTTCTGTCCGTCCCTGGTTTACTTGGAAAGTTGCGATGATATGTTCTGATCAGACGTGGTGCATGAATGTTTTCACAGGGTTCCCAGGATCTATCTTGGGGTCCAAATATTTTCCAATCAACTAGGTAGTATAGCCTTCCCCTCGAATACTTGGAATCCAAGATGCTTCTGACTGCAAATTCTGGTTCTCCGTCAATAAGTATGGGTTTTGGTGGTATCCTAATCCGTGTACCGGGCTGCATCGGTTTTAATAGGGACACATGAAATACTGGGTGAATCTGTAGGTTAGGTGGTAAATCTAGTTTGACGGCCGCTGGATTGATAATTGCCTTGATGGTGTAAGGTCCTAAGTACCTAGGTTCAAAGGTCCGGGTTCCCTTCATGGGTACAAATGGCAGCCAGCCAAACCTTGTCTCCTACCTGATAGTCTGGGGCCTTTTTCCGGTGTTGGTCGGCAAATTGCTTTTGTTTTTCTTTGGCAAAAATAAGATGTTCTTTGGCCTTTTTGAAAGCCTGAGTAATGTTGGAGTGAAGAGCTTTTACTGCTGGCATTTCCAAATTTGTTGGGACATCTAGTTCTGAGGTACGTGGTGTCTACCATAAAGGGTATAAAAGGTTGTTTGTCCGATACTGGAGTGCAAGGTGTTGTTATATGCGTACTCGGCTATCCATAACAAATCTTTGCAGACTCTTAGTTCATTGTGTAACATGCACCGTAGATATTGTTTGAGAGTCTGGTTGGTCCTCTCGGTCTGACCGTCCGTTTGGGGGTGATGGCTAGTGGATAGCCGGACGTCAATTTGTGCCATTGCACAGCATTTTCCAGAAGTTGGAGATGAACTGGCTACCTCGATCGGAGCTCAGGACTTATGGGAAGCCATGTAGTTTTACCATACCATCCAGGAACACTTTGGCTATAGTGGGTGCGTCAGGGAGGCCTTTGAGTGGAATAAAGTGCACCATCTTTGAGAACAAGTCCACGTCTACCAGTATGGTGTTAAACCCTTGACTGGGAGGTAGGTCAGTGATGAAGTCGAGGGAAAGAGTGTGCCAGGGAGTGGGAGGAATGTCTAAAGGTTGCAGAAGACCGGATGGTTTTTGTTTTTGCAACTTGTTTTGCGCACAGACTCCGCAGGACTGAACATATTAGATGACATCCTTACACCAGGCAGGCCACCAGAAGTTCTGTTTTACCTTGGCTAGAGTCTTGGTGATTCCAGGGTGCCCTTTGATCAGGGAATCATGATAACTAGCAACAATTTGTTGTTGTAAGTCTTTGGTGGGTACATACAACCGATCCTTATAAAAGGGTAAGTGATCTTTAATGGAATATTGTTCTCCTTGCGCTTGCCATGCGAGGAAGGCATCTGGGTTCATGGTTCGTTTAATCTTATCTCTCAGTTCAACTTGGGTTAAGGCCGTAGTGAGGCCCAAGAGCTTGTCTTCCGGTATGATGGGGAATGGATCTGGGGGCGTATATACCAAGTCATCAGTGCCTGTACGAGAGAGTGTGTCAGCTTTCCCATTCTTGACCCCTGGTCGAAAAGTGATGACATAGACGTATTCGGCGAAGAAAAGGGCCCACTGCAATTGGGGTGAAGACTGGGCTTTAGCTGTCTTAAGGTATTGCAGGTTTCAGTGGTCTGTGATAACTGTAATGGTGTGTCTGGCCCCCAGAAGGTAGTGCCGCCAGGCCTTGAAGGCGGATTTCATCGCCAAGAGTTCTTTGTCCGTGATGGCATAATTCATCTACGGGGGAGAAAATTTCTTCGACCAAAAGGCCACTGGATGTAACTGGCCTGTTACTGGATCTCTTTGCGAGAGGACAGCTCCCATCGCTATGCTGGAAGCATCTGTTTCAATGATATAAGGAAGATCAGGGCGAGGATGTCACAGGATTGGCGCAGAGGTGAAACTTTTCTTGAGTTCCTGAAAAGCTTTCTCTGCTTCTTCGGTCCAGGCACATTTTTTGTTATTTTTTCTTAGCAATATGGTGATCGGGTGTACGACCTGTGAGAAGTCTGGTATGAACCGGCGAAAGAAGTTCGCAAAGCCCAACATGCTCTGTACCCCTTTTACTGACATTGGTGATGGCCACTTCAAAAGGGCGTCCACTTTATGCAGGTCCATTCTGATGCCTCCTGGAGTAAGAATAAAACCCAGAAACTCAACTTCAGTGACGTGAAAAAAGCACTTCTCCTGCTTTGCATATAAACGATGTTCCCGGAGCTTGGAGAGAACTGAACGGACGTGCTTGATGTGATCCTGTTTTGAAGTTGAGTACACTAAGATATCATCTATGTACACTAGGGCGCAGACATCAATTAACTCTCTCAAAAAGTCATTCATAAAATACTGAAACGCTGCAGGAGCGTTGCATAACCCAAAGGGCATGACTTGATATTCGAACAAACCATATTTGGTGTGGAAAGCAGTTTTCCATTCATCTCTGCTTCTGACCCGCACCAGGTGGTATGCTCCTCGAAGGTCCAGTTTGGTGTAAATTTGGGCATCTTTGACCTGGTACAGCATTTCTGCAATGAGCGGCAAGGTGTAACGGTTCTTTACAGTGATCTGGTTTAATGCGCGGTAGTCAATACAGGTTCTTAGGTCCCCTTCTTTTTTCGGTACGAAGAACAAAGGAATAGCTGCAGGGGACTTGGATGGGCGGATGAATCCATGTGCAAGGTACTGGTCTAAATAAGCCCTCAGATGAAGGTTTTCGGGTTCCGTGAGAGCATAGATCCTGCCGCAAGGAACCTGAGCACCGGGAACAAGGTCGATCTGGCAGTCATAAGGCCTGTGCAGCGGCAGCGTGTTTGCTTGGTCCTTCTGGAATACATCCTGGAAAACTTGGTATTCCTCAGGCAAGGTACTAGTCACTCCCAAAGTTTCCACTTCAGGAGTCGTAGACATACTGAAAGCAGGTTTCTGTTCTTGGTAATAACAGGCTGGAGAGCAGTCGCTGGGAAAGGTCAATTTTCTTGCCCGCCAGTCAATCAAAGGGTTGTGAGCAACTAACCATGGCATCCCTAGTATGAGCCGGAATAGAGGTGCCTTGATGTGATCGAACGAAATAAGTTCCCGATGTCTGTCCTGGCACAGCAAGGTTATCTCGGCTGTGCGCTGGGTTACGGGTCCGGAAGCAATTTCTGTCCCATCCACTGTGGTTACCTTGTCTGTAGTCGGCTTGGAACACAGGGGAAGCCCCATCTCTGCAGCTAGGTCCTGATCTATATAATTTCCAACTGCTCCGCTGTCGATGTATGCTTCAATGGCATGCATTCTTGACGACCATTGGTTATTAATTAAGATCACCGGAATTGCAAAGTGTGAGGTCGGTGGCTCTTTTCCCTCACTCGACAAACTGACCTCCACGTTTGCCGAGCTGGGCAGTTTCCCGACTGACACTCCTTCTCTTCATCTTTTTCCGTGGCTCCAACGATCTTCCTCAGAGGTTTCACTGGGCAGTCCTTCAGGAAATGCCCTGACTTTCCGCAGTACAGACATAGTTGTTGTTGTCTCCCTTTATCTCGCTCTTGTTTTGTTAGTGGGGTCGTACCCCTCCGATTTGCAGGGGCTCCACAATATTTTATTGCACTCGAGTTACATTGTCTGTAGGTCGAACGTACACTGGCCGAGGGTCCATTTTAGAACGGTCTGCTTTTCGGTCTTGCAACCGGCGGTCCAGTTGCACAACCAAGTCTATGAATTCAGAACAATCTCTGGGAGGATTAACCACTTCAGCTAGAATGTCTTATAATTTGCCTCGTAAGCCCCGATGAAACAATGTGGTTCTTTTGTTTTCAGGCCGCCTAGCTTCAGCAACCAAATGGTTGAAAGTAGCGATGTACGTTAACAATCCTGATTCCCCTGTCGGAGGGAAAGGAGTTCATTGTCCACAGCTTGTTCTCGGGTATGGCGAGCAAAGAGTTTTTCCATTTCCCTCTGAAAGTCTCCAAAGTTATGTAATATAGGGTCATCATTGGACACCAATGGTACCGACCAATCTGCGGCGTTGCCACTTAGGTATGATAAAACACACGCTACCCGGGCTTGGTCATTTTGGACTGCTACTGGCCTACAAAGAAAATGAATGCGACACTGATTCATGAAAGCTCTGTATTTTCGTGGATCACCAGCAAACCTCTCCGGTGGTGCCAAAGGAACTGTACCTGGTAACACAACTTGTACCGGAGTAGAGACAGTGGATGACATGCTAGGACTTTGCATCGGTGGGTTGTTCCCAGGTAGAGGCATCTGACCCGCTTGTGATTGCAAGACTTGCCTGCGGATATCTTCGGTACGCTCTTTAGTCACCAATAAGTCTCTCTAGAGAGCGTTAGTCTCCTGTCTGGCAGAGTGAACCTCGGCACAAAGTTCTCCCAACAATTGGGCCAATTGGTCTAATTCTGATGTTTCCATGGTGCCCAGGTGGATTGGTTTGGCAGGCTTCGCATTCTGTTACGCTCACCTGGTATCCACGGGGACGCTACCCAGCTGTGGGGACTCTGGTGCCCTTCTCAGCCGCTCCCAGATATAATCAGCGGGGAAGTTCTGCCTGGAAAACAGGTGGGCAATGTTCAAGACTGGGCAACTGGGGTAAGAGCCTCCCAACACCCTGTATGCCCGCAGCCCCTCCCCGGACCTTTCCTCACCTTGTTATGGGTTTTGGCGTGCTCTCCGTCCTGCCTTCTTGGCAGGGGCACGTTGTCCTTTGTGGGCGAGTGCGATCTAGTTACTTCACTGATGCAGGCCCTTTAGAGTCTTTCAGGTAGGTCTTATTACTGTTATACTGTATGCCTTTCTTGGATTTAATAATGTCTTTCTCTCTCCTTAGGTGCGCGGAGGAAGTTCGCTGTGGAACGTTGGCTGAATTTGGACTCACCGGCAGGTGATGGTGCTTCAAGAGCGCATTGATACGGTAAGTAGGCGCTATGTGCAGCGCTATGATGCCTTGCCTTTGCTAACCTGTTGTCTTTTGTTCCCATAGGTTGCAGTGCTCACCCAGAGGAAGAAGTCCCAAGGCGGTGCTGGTCGATGGGCGACTCGAGAGGTATGCTGCCGGCACAATTGTAAATGTCTAATGTCTTGTTTCTCTCCTTTTGCAAATCCGACGATCCGGGAGGCTCGCTGTTCCTTGGATGCTGTTTGCAGGAGCTGAGGGCAGCTAGAGGTGGGATCACAGGTAAGCTGCTGCTATTAACGATGTCCCTTTTGTTTTTCCGGTGCTGTTCTTCTGAGGTTCGCTGATGCTGCTGAACACGGTGAGCGTCACGTTGCAGGATTGCAAAGTAACGCAAAGCATGTTATCCAAGTCTGGTGTGGTTTAAATAGCATCAAGAAAGTAGTCCAGGTAAAATAGTCCCTAGGCTACCACACCCAAAACACTATACCTCATAGCTTGGTTCCCAGGAGCCAAGCTATGTGGATGCCTCCATGTTGACTGACACTGAAATAAAGTAGTTCCCAAGCACAAGTCTTCCTTAAGTATGAGCCTGGCGCCAAAGGCGCCAGGACTGGCCACAAGAGGACCTAGGCAAAGGATGCCTGAGCTTGTTGGGGGCCCGAGCTGAGACCCCTCCTGGCCCATGGACCTGGCGGGGGGGGTTTCAGGAAGTGGATCGTGACAGCTGGAGGATCAGAACCACTCAAGATGGTCCACCAATAGAGCAGCCATCTTAAAACACTTCTCTGTCCATAGAAATCCCCAAGAGGACTGCAAGGTGGCCTACAACCTGCAGTGTGGGGAAGATCAGGCCCCACAAGAATTTGTGTAGAAACTCCAATGTGTCTTTGCACAGACCACCAGGAGGGTGCGCACAGACAGTAGGGAGTTCATTGACACCTTTTTCCATGCACTCACCAAATGCATCATGACTCAGCTGGTTAGGGACTTTCACGAGAAGAGATCACTGGACTGGGTCATAGAAAAGGCGACACGTATTTATGAGGTGCAGATACCTGTAGAAAACAAAAATACCAATAAAACCCCCAAACCAGCCTACACCCCTGCTGCTGCTAAGGTGGCGGAGGTGAAGGTTGCCCGCATTTTAGATCTGGAGATGGGGGGGCCTGAAATATACCGGTACAGAACCTATCCAATCAAGGAACCAGAAGGCCCTCGGGACAATCACAGACAGGTAGACAGGGAGCTAATCCCACAAATGGGACCCCTAACGCCCCTGATTATATTAGCCCCCGATACAAGGGCAACAAACCCATCCTGGGGTATGTGTGGACTCCCCCAACCAAAGGGGGGATCCAACCAGGTAGGTACCAACCCAGGAAACTTCCCTCCTAACTTTCCCCAGGAGGGCAGTAATCCCCCAAATGCCGGGTTGAGTTTCTTTCCCCGGTACCCTCAAAAATTCAACCCACAAAACAACCCTCCTTTCTTTCCCCAATCCGGGAGAGGGGAGGCCAAGAGTGGAGGGTTACCCAAACTATCCAAACCCCTGGTATTATGGGAGAAGGGACAGTTACCCTTCCTGTGATCCACATAGGATGGACCAGAGACCCCCGTACCAGCCAGAGCGGGTGTGCCAACTGGAGCGCCAGCTCCAGAACTTCTCCCAGGATCTGGGTCGCATGTTGAGGGCTCAGCAGAACCCTCAGATGAACATGGCAACTCAGAACTCCACAAACCAAGGGTCTGGTACTCCAGAACAATGATGGGGAGAGAACCCTGAGAATCCGCCGGTTCCAAAGGAGGAGGCATGGAGTAAAGGGGTTGTAAAGCCTTAGAGGAAGCTTCCTTCCCCACTTGTGAAAATCCCCTGGTAACTCAGGAACCAGAACCAAAATCTCCTGGCCTGAAAGTCTGCAACCTAACGTACAGAGGGTGGGTAGGAGAAAGAAAGGACCGAAAAAGACCCATTTTGTGGTGGAGGTTAGTGTCCACCAATTTGAAGGAGAGAGGTCCTCAGAGGACTCTGGGTAAAAGATCTTCTCCTTCAGGGACGGGGGAACTCCTCCCAAAGAAAAATGGGTCCGAGAGATTCTAAGGAAGACTGGGTGAATGTGGGGACTGTGTTAGGATCACCCACCATTGAACCCCAGAATGATGATCCAGAGAACCAACTTGCCCAAAAATATCCTGGGGACTGCCTCCTAAAAAGGGGGGGGGTGGCCCAGAATCAGAATGAGGGGAGCCCAAAACTCCCCCAATATCCAACTGCCGCATTTTATTTGCAGATCCCCAAGCTTCCACACAGAATTCTGCCCAAACGACTCCGGTGTCAGAACCAAGAATCAAGAAACTAACCCACCAACTGGCCCAAAATGCATATTATCTTTGCCCCCTTGAGGAGAGGAGGGAAGATTTTATGCCCCGGTCCAAGTACAAGGGCAATGTCCATTTTTGGCACTGGTGAACACTGGATCCCAAGCCTTTGATCAGCTGAATTTAGGAAGGGGGGAAAGATACCAGGTCCCTCTCACCCCTCTCCCTGGACAACTTCAGAACTTCGATGGGAATGAAATTCCTGTCGAGGGTACTGCAGATTTAGAAATTAAAATTGGGCGACATAAGGTGAAACACCCGGTCATACTTGTGACTCCGCAGGGCACACCATGTTTACTGGGGAATGACATCCAGCGTAGATTGTCTCCTCGAATAGACTGTGTAAACAAGGTCCTCTGGACCCAGACTAACCTACCAATAAAATTAAACTTTAAATGGCACATGCCACATGGATGAACAAAAACTGGATCAGATTGATTTCCATCTTCAAAACAACCAAATCCCTGACGTGACAGTAATTGCAGTAGGACAACAAACTGGTGATGGGAAGTCCTCTCTATTTTTGAAAATCAACCTTCCTTCCAGTTTCAAGTTGCATTCCAAACTGGAAGGAAATACTCTACAATTCGATACTAATTCACAATCACAAATTCCCACTTCCATAGTCCAAAATGATGAGAAAACAGCTCAAAGCTTAGCTGAAATTCAGAAAATTAGAGAACAGTTATACATTCCTATTCAGTTAAATGAGGGGAAGGAATCTGTTCTCAGCCGAGTGTGCGTGAACAATGGTAAGAGCTTAATCAGCGAAGCCATGTTCCGAAAACTCCCAAATGATCCAGCCATTCCCACATTTAAATTGATAGACAAGTGGGAAATGGACCTAGAAACTCCCAATTCCAAACATCTACTGCCTACCAGGTGTATGCTCAAAATTTCGATGGGCAACAAAAGCATATTACATAACTGTTGGGTGGTGCCAGATGTTCCAGCTGCTTTTTATTTAGGCAGTGACATTCTCAATCGCTTTGCCATTTTTGGACCTGATAAACTTCAAAGCCTGGTCCCGGTTACGGGGTAATCCCATGGACTTTGATGATTCAGAAAAAGCATTTGGGTCAGTCCAATTGCTGCCGTATGCAGTTGAAGTTCAAATTGGAGAGGAAGTCACATCCCAGGACGGACACGACTAGCCCCACTTAAAGTAAATATTAAAAAAGGACAGAAACTGCAAACTCCTGATGGATATATTCACCTTAACGCCCATTTCCAACAGCAAGGGTTGGGGTTAAACCCAACACCATTAGTCAATACAGAACACAACACCATTCCAATATTGGTGGATAACAGCGACCTTGGGAGTATCACTCTGGGCGCAGGCACCATTATTGGAATGGCGGTTGATGACCGACATTTTTCCATAGATTTAGGTAATGAACTAATAGACCAATCCCCAATGACTGTTTTGACAGTGATAGCGACAATGACACAACACCAGACCGGATCTTCACCCTGCATGGCGGAAATTTCCTGGTGTACTCTTCCTGCCCTTATGGTAAGGAAGAAGTGACCTCTGACTTCAGGAGGGATGAGGTGATCTTCCAAGTGCACCAGGACTACCTTCCCTGCCTGAAACCCTCTGTCCAGGTCAACACTTTAACCAGGGACTTCGCCGCACAGCTGGAGGTGGAGGAGGCTGCTGAGATAGCCAAACCAGAATTCTTTCTGGCCTTCAGGCAGATGGTTGAAGAGAGAATCAGCCTAGCTGATGCCTGTGAGACTCTGGAGCAAAAGCAAAAGTTGAAACAAGTTTTCTTAGATTTTCAGGATCTCTTTGCAGTGGACTCATATGACTGTGGTCGCACCAAAATCCATACAACAATTCCCACGGACCCTGACATGACTCTAGTCATGAAGCAATATCGCTTGCCCCTCGCATTCATGGAGTCCCTCACAGAAATAATTAAAAACCTTGAGTCCTGTGGGATAAATCGTCCAGTCCACAGCACATTTAATAATCCGGTGCTGGGGATTTTAAAACCAAACGGCCAGTGGAGACTCTGTGCTGACCTAGGGAAGCTAAACAAACGGGTCCACACGTACCGATGGCCTCTTTCCTACATTGACCAAGGGCTGGCCCAGATCCAGGGGTCAAAGGTATACACTGCCTTTGACCTGACCAATGGGTACCGGACCGTACCTGTCAGTAGGGAGGACAAATACAAGCTGGCCTTACCTTCGAGGGGCAGCAGTACACCTGGACCCGGACTCCCTTCAGATACATCAACTCCGACAATTAATTTAATATCTTTTTACACAAGGCCATGCCCGACTTGGGTGAAAGAGGTAACCTGGCCTATGTAGATGATGTTCTGATCAAAAGTTCAACTGTGGAGGAACACATAGCGGAGATCCATTATGTTCTGACACAATTGAGGGCTGCTGGAGCAAAACTATCTTTCCAAAAAGCACAGTGGTGCAGGACCCGTGTCAATTTCTTGGGGCATGAGATAGCTCCTGAGGGTCTCTGTCCCCAGGAAAAGAAAGTGGAAGCACTCCTGAAACTAAAAGACCCCACAACTCTGCATGAGCTAAGGAGCCTCCTTGAACTGAGTGATTATAGCAGAGAGTTCATTGAGGATTGCGCAGAGATCACAAGACCCCTGATCCATCTTTTGAAGGGGGGATCAAGTTGAAGTGGGGTCCAGAACAAGCTGAGGCAGTAATGCAACTCAAACGAAGCCTCTCACAAGCGCCTTGCCTATCTTACGCTGTCAAAAACAAGGAGTTCTTCTTGGAGACAGGGTTATGAAATACATGCTTGACTGCAGTATTAGACCAAAAGCATGACAAGGTCAATAAAGTAATCTCAAATGCGAGCAAGACTTTATCTCCTGTGGAGGAAATATTCAATGATTGTGAGAAGGCCCTCCTGGCAACGGTGTGGGCATTGAAAAATTACAGCCCGTTCATCCAGGGGGGAACACATCATAGTGGAGACTCCACACCAGCCTCTGCAATATCTTCAAAGTGACAGAATCTGGGCCGGAAATGTAAGTAATTCCAGAATTACTTCCTGAATTCTGTCAATGCAAGGCTTTCCTGTGCAGGTCAGATATGGCCAAAACGAGAAGAGTCCCCTCGCGCAAGGTCTGGCTGACTTGCATGATTGTGCCAAAGAAAACTGTCTCGAGGAGGAAAGTCTTAAAATCCAGGACAACATGGAGGCGTACCTGAATTCTGAGCACAAACTCTATGAAGAAGACAAGTGCGAGGGAATGACCACTGTCTACATGATGGGTGCTCCTACCATGTTGACAGCAACGGGAAAAGGAACTAGTGGCCAGTGTGGGGAATGCCTGGGTGAATGATGCCCTGGAACCCTCCGCTGGGTACAAAATCGGTCCCCGTAGTAGTCAGGTGGCAAAGCTGATGGCAGTTCATCAAGCCATCCTCACTGCTGTCCAACACCAACTCCATGAACTGGTCATAATCACTGATTCAGATTATGTCCGAACGGGTTTGTGGAGCACCTGGTTAATTGGAAAACCAGAGGCATGCTATGTGCTAACAACAAACCACTAAAACATGGAAAGCCAATACAAAATATTGATGATCTGGTCACCTCTATTGGGATGACCATCTACTGGAAAAAGATCACGGGTCATTCCAAGTAGAGGGACCAGACAAAACTGGAAATGACTTAGCTGATCAGCTGGCCAAAACCAGAGCCATCCAAGGGGATCTATTTGAGATTGAGTCCCTGTTGGGGGAAATCCAGGTGATTGCTATCACTAGGTACCAGACAAATGCTCACAATGAACTCTCAACTGCCCAGTGGAGTAAGGAGACCTCAGATGCTGATTTAATCATGGCTCAAAAAGGGAATCCAATCATTGGTAAGTTTCATCAACAGATTGAGGACCCTGAGAACATTTCCCTGACAGATACAGATGGCATTGGGAAAGAGGACCTCAGAGTGTTGATGAAATGTCCAAAAATGTTCCGAATCCAAGACGGTTTGTTGGTGAGGAGATCCATATCTGACTGGGACCAGTGGGTGATCCCTACGTCATTCCGAAGCCTGATGCTAAGTCACGCCCATAATGCAGCCACAGCCGGTCATTGGGGGTTTCATACTACATTAGAAATCTTGCGAGAGGTTGTATACTGGCCACACATGGGGCAGGACCTCGACCAATACTTGAAGGGGTGTCTTGTGTGTGCACAATTTCAGCCAACATCACTCACACCCGTGCTCCCCTCCAAAAGAGGGGGATGACACTGCCTTGGTCAGATTCACAAGTAGATTTCATCGGGCCCGTGATTCACCCCTCTAGGGGTACATGTTAACCATAACATGTTTGTTTACTAAATGGGTGGAATGTCTCCAGGCCCCAACTTGCAAGGCAGAAACAGCAGCTGCCCTGATGATCAATCACATCTTCTCGTGTTTTGGACTACCCCAAAGGATTGAGTCAGACCGAGGTAGTCATTTCACCAGCGAAGTGATGACAAAGATTAGGGAGCTACTTGGGGTAAAAAGGAAACTACACATTGCATACCACCTGTCCTCTAATGGTGGAGTTGAGAGGTTCAATAAAACCATTGTGAGCATATTAAAAAAGTGTGTGGCAGACTCTGGGTCAAGTTGGGATATTTGATTACCCCTTGTCCTGATGGCCATCAGATCTACCCCTTCTTCTGCTACTAAAATGTCTCCATTTGAGCTGATGACTGGACGAAGGATGGTGCTACCCCAGCATCTGCTCTATAGAACCCAAGAGCAGACATTGATAAATGCCTCCACAACTCATGAGTATGTTGAGAATCTGAGAAAACACCTTCAACCTGCTTTTGCGTATGCTCAGCGGAATATAGAAAGATCTGCAGACAGTATGACCTTAAAACAACCAAACAGGAATATCAAGTAGGAGACAGGGTCTACTTGTACAGTGTCCAAAGGAACCAAGCCAAGGAGTGCACATTTTTGCCCAGCTGGCGGGGTCCTTTTGAAATTGTGGACAAAATCTCACCAGTTTCCTACAGAATCCGCATCCCCAAGGGCGAGTTGACAGAAGAGAACAAGTGGGTCCATATCTACCAGCTAAAGAGTTGCCACCCCATGCATACTTTGCGGAAAATAGAAGAGCGTACAGAAAACCCAGCAAGAGAGAATGAGGAAACCTAGGAATATTTCAAATTGTCCTTGAACACTTGCGGGGAATATTGTAAATTGTCACTGAATGCATATGTATATCCCATCACTGTCACCCCTATTGGTGGGCAGTAGTGGGAACATTTCCATAACTGGGTTATGTTCTGGTTTCTAATATTGGCACTATGTGTACATAATCACCAAGGAGGACCTCCTCGGGGATCCGGCAGGAAAAACCAAAGAGATCCGGAGTGTCGCTCCACACACCAGAAAAGAAAGCATGAGAGAAGACGGAGGTATCGTTCCTATTCCATCCAGAACCTGAAGAAACCTGTGTTCTTCACGAAAAGAAAAGAAAATCCCATGTGCCCGACTTCCCCATGACTAGAAGTCAAGCCGAAGTCGGGGCTGTGGGGGCTTCTGTGGGATATTTTGACCCATCCCAATGTGCCCCACTGCATCACTTCACAAATGGTGAAAGAAACAGCCAAAAATTGATGTGCTAACCCCTGTGCGTGCAAAAATCTGCACAACCACAAAAGGCTGCACACCCTGCCACCCATAGTCAATGGGGGGGTTAAAACAGAATTCTCACTGCAGGAGCATGCCAGTGGGTTCTGTTACCTTCAACATGGAACAAAGCAGCAGAATTGTCCTGAAAATCGAAAATGCCTTTGAAAATTGTAGCTTTGCAACCTTCAAAGTGCTGTTTTGGCACTAAATCCATTTATTTTCCAGTGAATCCTTGAGAGTAAAAGGATTACAGATCATCCACTTTGGCTCAGAGGAGCCGGGACTCATTGACTGACAGCAGTTAAGAAATGTATCTCATAAAAAACCAGCCCAACAACATTTGTTTTCAGTTCCACTGGAAAAATGCAGCTAAAATGGCAACATGTAACAATGTCAACTGTGTAGGCAGAAACTCCAAACAAAAGCCTGGATACATGTATCCAGACTGCAAAGCAAATCCCATCACTTAAGGAAAGAACTGCTGCTGAATAAAATGTGTGCGCTGCAGAGGAACATCTGATTTAAAGGACTCAGTTTAAATATTCTTTTTCAGGAAGAAAGTGCAAAATCGCCTGTTTAAAAGCATGTTTTGCTGAAAGGCGTAATTTTGTACGAAATGTCAAAGGATTGCTAAATGTCAAAATCCACCTACCAACTGTGTTCAATTGATATGTTTTAATGAAAGATGAAGGTAACTTAAAGTTATAACCTAGTCCTGAGTTAATTAACTATTTGATTCTGACCTGACAGCCTCAGCCTGGGAATGGTTGACACCTCAGTCCTGGCAGGAAAGGACTAATTGCTGCTGGAAGATTTCTGCATACTCATGATAAATAACTCATTAGACTTTTGTCTGGGCCCCAACCAAAGACAATAGCAGGCTTGAACTCTCATCCCCACAGGTGAGGGGCAGGAAACCTCCCTCTCAAGGAAGAGGACCCCCACCCTGATCAAACAAATTTGACAGCTGTTGCCAGTTGAAAGAAAAGTAAAAATAACTGCTAAGGACTTTTGGTGGTTAAATTCCTATTTGTAATCAAACTTTAAAAACTTTTAACTTTGCCACAAGAAGGAGGATAAATCTAATAGTTGGTAGTTGTAAATCTAATTTTATGCTCTTTCTTTGAAGACGCGATTTAACCCTGTACTACATAAGGACAAAAGTTATACAAAAACACTAATTGCACAAAGGCTATGAATGCTGCAAACCTAATATTGTATACCCATGTTCTAGTGGTGATTGCACAGATATGTACCGAATAAGGAATTGTTAGACCAAATCTTTATGATTAAAATTGGCAAAATTCCACAGAAAGACAAAGCCAAGTCTCACTGACGTGGGAGTTGGAGGTAAAGGTAACCCACAAAATATGTAATGTATGTGTCCGATATTATTAAAGATCATAATTATAGAAATGTGTATTTGTGGGAAAGTTTGTGGGATGTATTAACCCACTCATCCGAGCCCTGCAACAGTACTGTGCATTGCTGACAGCAGAAACATCAGAATTGCCACTGGAAAGCATGCTGCTTGCTCCAAATCATCCAAAAATGTGCAGTACAAACCTGGAAAATAGGCTGCCATCTACTTTTGCCTCTGTCAGTGTTAATACAGGAGACCATTGCCAGACCCCATCCTTTGGCTGCACACAGAGCAAAATCAGTGCAAAGGAATACAGAACTGTTCAAAAATCCATTTTCTTGATTGTCAAAAATTGCTAAAATCCTGGCTCACAAATCACCTAAAAGATCCAACCTCTTGTTGGGTGTTTCACATTATTCTACTGCAAGAATCCACATCAATACAATGTCAGCAAGAATCATATGCTATCAAGCTAAATCCCCTTTTAAAAGATATAGCTGTCAAAAATGGGTGCAGTACTGTTGCTCACCTCCGACAGGTGCTGGCGATCTCTAAATTCTGACAGGAGAGCTGTGTGTCAGAAGCTAAACAATGCCAAAAAAGAGAATTCCATCAAAATGCCATATAGAGTTCCACACATTGATTTAATGTGGAAAAAGACTTGATTTAAGATATGTTGCTTATTTTTAGTTCATAAAATGCATTTTTTTCACAAGGGAACTCTGTTGCAATTGATCAGAAAGTAACCTGATGCAGTCGAAACTTCAAGAGGCCTTCTGTCCATGGGAACCCTTCACACCTTATCCCTAGACAAAGGAGACATCCCCTGCCCCAAGCCAAGAGATTAACAGACTGGTGTGAACAGGAACTAGCCAAGGCACCCTGTCATGTTGCCTGGAAACAAGACAATGGATTCTTTCAGCTGAATAGAATATGCTGGTTTGGGTGTGCCTGGCCAACAACTGCTCTGGGTGAGACAGGACATGTGAACTCTGAGTCAGAGCCAAGCTTCTGGGGGCGGAGACAAACCGTGTGTGTATTGAATTGAAAGCAAATGTATGTTTTATAAAATTACTTATAGCAAAGCGCACCAAGCTGACAGAAATGTCAAACTTTGAGATTCTTAAAAATGACAAATTCACTCACATTTTAAGACTAAGCTGGATGCCATGTGATGTTCTGAGGCCAAACCCCGAGATTTATTAATATTGTAGATACAGTGTTTATGCTAGAAACATAAAAACTTACAGTAATATGCTCAGAGAGAGTGTGTATGTCTGTGTAAAATTTGGTGCAGAACCAATCTTGGCAAACCCACCAAAAGTGTGAATAAGTTTTCATTTCTGAACTAAAGCTCTGAGGAAGATCATTGTTGGACAAGAATGTACCTTAAGTAATCTGTGATTCTCAGCAACTTGTTTATCTGGGAAATATGTTTTTTATGAAAAATTGATTTTCTATGGAAAAGCAAAGGGGAGTGTTCTTTTATTACGCCATAAACATGACACCTGATGACACAGGATGACTCACTACTCCCTTCTCCAGTCAGGCGACAGGAGAATCACTAACCTATCAAATCCTTAGGGGGTTGGGCATGTAGAATCAGCCTTCCCACCCACTTTGAAAACACATAAAAAGAGACTGCTTAGGACAGGCAAGGACACTCACTTTTCCACTTCAACTGATTCTTGGCACAACACCCGGCCGGAAGACTCCAGATAATATCTAGACAGAGACTCCAGATAGATCCTGCAACCAGACTCTAGAACCAAGCTCCAGAATCCAGAACTTTGAAGCAAAGGCCTAATTCACAAGCTGAATCCTTCTCAGCAGGCCTCATAACTTTAGCAACTTGATTCTCACATTCAACAGCCGGGCTGAGCTGTTCGATTCTGGCCAAGAACCCTGTGCTAGGACCAAAGTCCAGACCCAGAAAGCAGTACTGTATCCAGAACCCATCAGACCCAGACCAGGGGCGGTGCTGTGAGCAGAACCAGTGCCTGAGACCGTCCGGTGGCGAGTGAAGTCCAAACCTGACCCGATCGGTGACGAGGCTCATTTCCATTCCTTTCCAAAACTAGGAGTGAGTATCTAGCCTAGAACTGTACAGAACCAATCTCTTAGTTTAAGTAATCCTCTTCCATTAATTCCAATATATCCAGAACTGCACTATAGAATCCTGTGTTCATCCTGTTCATCCTGTTGATTCCAAATCCGTAAAGCGCCTTCTGTCATTCGGAAATCTTGACTTTATTTCTGAAAATCTACCTTCACAGAAACGTCTGTATCTTTTGAACCGCATGTCCTAGAAGCGACATTTAAATGTCATTTTAGAGCTAAGATCCTCAGCTATCCAACAGACCTAAAACGACATTCCAATTCCTTATAGATTTTCCCTAATCGTGATTTACGCACACAGAAAAAGTGCAGCGAATTGCAATTTAGCTCAATTTCAGCACATGTTCAAATAGCTGCTTCTTGCTTTCAACTGCTTAGATTTGTTTTCAACCTGGTAATCACTCATGAATCATTGCTGGTGTTGACCTGAACCAATCTAAAGTAACTATCACTCATACTGAATCTCTTTGGTGATCACATTCAAAAGCATTTTGATCTGTGTTTTAAAATCATTCCCGTGTCTCTCTAAGCTTGCTGGGGAAACTGGAATTGAACTGCATTCTTGATTGTATTCCTGAAACCTGTGTGCCCTCAATTCCATCTCTTCATATTGCATAGGGGGGTAGTGAGTAGTTAAATGGGAAAAAGTGACCATACTACTTTTTGATTTAAATCATATCCAGGCTATTTCTGTGTTGCATTCTTTCACATCTTGCATTATCTTGAACCATAAAAGTATTCTCTGCTACCTTATCCTTCCTATTCCTACTCCTTTCTGATTAAAGGGATTGTTAATTTTGTAATATTACCCATTGTTGATTACCATCCATATTCATAAGTGTGCTATTCAAATATTATTTTATTAATAAAAGTGTGATATATATATTGTTTAATTCTTCAAATGAATCTTTTAATTTGCAAAACAAACCTACTTCTTGGCTCAGTGAGGTCAGGGGGTTTCAAAGAGAGGGGCGTTATATAAGGGTTCATCATCCAGATTTAAGAACTTTGACATAAAAATATATACATAAGGGCTTCCATTGGGCATCCCATCCTAAGCATTGACTTAGTTGGAATGCTGGATTGAAGTCACTTACAGATTGGGGGCTTGTTGCGGGACTTCTGGATTAGAGCTACCACTTGTGCAGCTTAATACAGTGTGCTAACGAATAGGATACATCAATCCTGTTGGGCTACCACGCTGTGTTACGCTGTAAAAGCACCCCTCAAAAAGGAACGCTCTCAGGAAACGGTCTGTTTTGCAAAATAAAATAATAAACTTCTGTATGTCAGGAAGGAAATCAATTTCCAGAATGGCGACATTGGTAGATATCAAGATAGCTAGAGAACACCTCTTACATAAGCTATTTGTGAGAGGTGAGGGGACGGAGCAGGACCAGAATGTGTGGTTGCAGGCAATCACACAACAGGTCACTGCAACTGGGTAAGATATCTGGAGAGATCAGGGTCCCTTACATGTGGCCCTGAGTGAACTATATATGGCCCTAAGGCCAAAGATGAGCACAGCAAGATTGTCAGGATAGAGGCATATTTATATTTATATATGGAAACCATACAGGACAGATGTGCTGAAGGCCAAGATCTGGCAAGTAGGCAACTGTTGGCATTAGAGAAGGCCCAATCTGATCTGGACTCTTCTGAGCAGAGGCTGCAGAGGAGCCAGGAGTCAGAAAATGATAGTAGGCAGTATATAATTAAAATCAAAGAGGACATGGGTATCCTGCAACAGGAAAGGGCAGACGAGGATACCAGAATTCTGGCCTTGCAGAAGGGGTATCAAGAAGGTTTGGACTCCCTACTGCAGTGCCAGAAAAAGCTGGAGCAACAACTGGACTTCAATAGGGTATGTGCTGAGCAGGTAGTCACCCTGAAAAGCCACCTAGATAGAGTGAAGGCAGAGAGCAATAAACTGGTTTTGAAAGACCTGGATACTCAGGCAGAGTTTGATGAGGAGCACCAGAGAGCTGATGCCCTTCAAAGGCAGAGGGAAGACCTGGCGGCACAGATGCAGGCTCTTACTCAGGAAAGGGATGCCTTAGACCAGGAAGTCTGCCACTTAAAAAGGAAAATGGAAGAAAATCACCTGTCCCTCCAGGGACTGGTTGACCTCCAAAAAGAGCATCAGAACTTGTTAGAGCACACCAGGAGGGTGGAAGATGCTCTGGCAAGAAAGGAGCAGGCCAGTAGGGACGGTACCCAGGAGGTAACCCTCCTGCAGCAAAGACTGACCCAGTGCTCAAGGACCAACCCGGAAACACAGAGAGAGAATGAGGCTCTCTGCCAGCACAATGATGGGCTCCAGCAACAGGTAGCCATGCAGGAGAGACTGATAGAGTCTAGTAAGGCCTTGATTGAGGAACTGAAAGCACAGGCTCTGGCAGGGCAACAGGGAGCAGGGGCTGATAGAGATGAGGTTCGCTGGGAAAGGGAAACACCTGAGCATAACCTCAGGAGCCCTAGTACCAGAGGCCTCTATCTCTCCCAGTCCCTGGACTCTGCCACCCCCATGTCCCCTGGCACACATGAGCCCAGGGCCATGGGGATGGCAGAATACTATCCAGTCAGAAGTAGAGGGCTCATAGGGCAGTACCTCCCAGGAATGGATGGGCGGGCATCCAGGTATGGGCACCCTGGTACAGTGCAATTTAGTGGGGAACCCCGGGAGAGTAGGCCCTCTAAGGGCATTCTGAAAACCTCCGCCCAGGTAGGTCAGTGGGGGGGTACCCATCAAATCAGGGCAGCAAGGAGGAATCTGAAGACTCCTCTGAGCGTCCCAGGACACACGAGATTAGGTCCCCACATTCTGCCAGCCATTCCCAGGCTCCCAGAATCCGGGAAAACCTGGAAGATCAGACGGGCACCTCTGGGAGCAATGCTTCTGAGTCAGAGGATGAATGGACCAGGGTTACCCGAACCAAGAAGGCCAATAAGGCAATGAGGGCCTTGCTTAAGTACCCCTTAAAACAGATCAAAGCAATAAGGAGAGTCATCAGTCCTTACCATAAGAACACCAAGTATTCTGTTTGGGAACACTTGGAGCTCTTTGAGCAAATGTTGGAGACTTTCCATTTGAAAGACAGCAGTAGCTGCATTCAGTATGTAAAATGGACATTCTCCCCAGGATACTCCAGTTTCTTTGCACGGCTGGAGGACCAAAACCATTCAAGATGGTCCACATATAGGGCGGCCATCTTAAAGCACTTTTCTGTTCATAGAAATCCCCAAGAGGCTCGCAAGGCAGCCTACAATTTGCGATGTGGAGAGGATCAAGCCCTACAAGAATTTGTGCAGGAGTTGAAGCGTGCCTTTGTGCAGACTACCAAAAGGGTGCACACGGACAGTAAAGAATTTGTAAATACGTTTTTCCATGCCTTACCCAAATACATCATGACCCAGCTAGTGAGAGATTTTCAGGAGAAAAGGTTACTAGACTGGGTCATTGAACAGGCCACCCGAATCTCTGAGGTGCAGAAGACCATAGAAAATAAAAATAATGCTCAGAAAACCCCCAAACCGACCAGCACCCCTGCTGCTGCCAAGGTGGCAGAGGCAAAGGTTGCCCCCAGTTTAGATTTGGAGATGGGGGGGCTAAAAACCTGCCTGCACAGAATAATTCCAAGCCCAGAAGGCCCTCGGGCCAGTCACAGACAGGGAGCCAAGGAGGTAGTCCCACAAATGGGGTCCCTCACTCCCCTGACTATGTAAGTCCCCGATACAAGGGAAACCGACCCATCCTGGGTTATGTGTGGACCCCTCCAGCCCAAGGGACGGGGGATCCAACCAAGCACCTAACCCAGTGAACTTCCCTCCATAACTTCCCTCAGGAGGGTCGAATTTCACCAAACCCTGGGCAGAACTTTTTCCCCAGTTATCCACCCAACTTCCAACCCCAAAATCATCCATCCTTCTTTCCCCACTTCCCTAAGCCCAGACCACCTAATCCGGGAGAGGGGAGGCCAAAGGTGGAGGGGTACCCAAATCTTCCCAACCCGGGGTACTACCAGAGAAGGGATAGCTACCCTTCGCGAGATCAGCCCAGGGGAGAAAACAGAACCCCGTATCAGCCTGAGCGGGTTTCACAGTTAGAGCGCCAGGTCCAAAATATGGCACAAGATCTGGGTCGCATGCTGAGGGCTCAGCAGAACCCTCAGATGAGCATACCGGCACAGAATGGCCCAAACTCTGGACCTGGTGCTCCAGAACAATGACGGGGGCAGCACCCCGACAACCCACCGGTTCCCAGGGAGGAGGCACAAGGGGAAGGGGGGTGTAAAGCCTTGGAGGAAGCTTCCTTCCCCACTTGTAAACAACCCATGGAAACCCAGGAACCAGAAACAAAATCTCCTACCCCTGAAAGTCTGCCACCCAAGGAGCAGAGGGGGGTAGGAGAAACAAAGGACCCAAACAGACCCACTTTGAGGAGGAGGTACAGATCTTCCAATTTGAAGGAGAGGGATCCTCAGAGGATCCTGGGAAAAGAATCTTCTCCTTCAGAGATGGGGGAACTCCTCCCAAAGAAAAATGGGTCCCAAGGGATTCACATCCAGACTGGGTAGATGTGGGGACTGAGCTAGCGCTGCCCATCATCCCATCCCAGAACCAACAGCAAGAAAATCCCCTGGTTCAAACACATCCTGGTGACTGCCTCCAAAAAAGGGGGGGCGGCCCAGAACCGGAACCAGGGGAACCCAAAACTTCTCCTATCTCCAGTTGCCAACTTTTTCTTTCAGATTCCCAAGACTCTCCACAGAATTCTGCCCAAATCTCTTCTCTCTCCATGTCCAAAACTAGAAAATTAGCCCACCAACTGTCCAAGAATGTGCATTATCTGTGCCCCCTTGCGGAGAAGGGGGGAAGATGCTATGCCCCGGTACAAGGACAGGGGCAGGGTGCAATTTTGGCACTGGTGGACACTGGGTCCCATCGTACCCTTCTGTCTAGAAAGGCCTTTGATGAACTAAATTAAGGAAGGGGGGAGAAATACCAAATTCCTCTCACCTCTCTTCCTGGACAACTTCAGAACTTTGACGGGAAGGAGATTCCCGTCGAGGGGACTGCAGATTTGAACATTAAAATTGGGCGACACAAAGTGAAGCACCCGATCATAGTAGTGACTCCAGAGGGCACCCCTTGTTTACTAGGGAATGACCTCCTGAGAAGGTTGTCACCCCTAATAGATTGCGTAAACAAGGTCTTCTGGACCCAGACTAGCCGACCAATAAAATGAAAACAGAGTGTCAACCATGTTAGTTCGGCACATGCCACATGGTTGAACAAAAATCTGACCAAGTAGAATTTCACTTCCAAAACAACCAAATTCCAGACGTGACAGTAATAGCAGTAGGACAACAGACTGGTGATGGGGGGTCCTCTCTATTTCTGAAAATCAACCTTCCTTCCAGTTTAAGGTGGTATTCCACACTGGAAGGAAACACTCTAAAATTCTTTACCAATCCACAATCAGACATTTACACTCCTATAGTCCAGAAAGATGTGAAATCAGCTCAGAGCCTGGCTGATATTCAGCAAATTGGAGAGCAGTTGTTCATCCCTGTTCAGTTAAATGAAGGGAAGGACTCTGTTCTCGCCCGAGTGTGTGTGAACAACGGTAAGAGCTTCATCAGCGAAGCCATGTTCCACCAACTCCCAAAAGATCCAGTCATTCCCACATTCAAACTGATAGACAAATGGGAAATGGATTTGGAAGCACCCAATTCCAAACATCTCCTGCCAAGCATGTGTATGCTCAAAATCTCCATTGGCAACAAGAGCATAGTCCATAATTGTTGAGTCGTGCGAGACGTCACTGCCGCCTTTTACTTAGGCAGTGACATTCTCAATTGCTTTGCCATTAGTTTGGACCTAATAAACTTCAAAGCTTGGTCCCGATTAGCGGATAATCCCATGGGCTTTGATGACCAAGAGAAAGCATTTAGGTGAGCTCAACTGCTGCCTTATGCAGTTGAAATTCAGATTGGAGAGGAAGTCACCCTCCCAGAAAGGACCTGACGATTCTCCCTGGAAGGGAAAGTTAAAAGAGGACAGAAATTGAAAAACCCTGATGCCTATATTCATCTGAATGCTTCTCTCCAACAGCAAGGGTTGGGGTAAACCCAACACTACTAGTCAATGTAGAAAATGACACCATTCCAATAGAGGTGGATAACAGTGACTTAAAGAGTATCACTGTAGCCGCAGGCACCATTATTGGAATGGCGGTTGATGACTGACATTTTTCCATAGATTTAGGCAATGAACTGTTAGGACCAATCCCCAGGGACTGTTTTGACAATCATAGTGATGATAACACAACACCAGACAGGATCTTTACCCAGCATGGGGGGAACTTCCTGGTGTACACTTCCTGCCCTTATGGTAAGGAAGATGTGACCTGTGACTTCAGGAGGGATGAGGTGATTTTCCAAGTTCGTGAGGACTGCCTTCCCCACCTGAAGCCACCGGTCCAAATCATCACTTTGACCAGGGACTTCTCCACCCAGCTGGAGGAGGCCGCTGAGATAGCAAAACCAGAAGTCTTTCCAAGCTTCAGGCAGATGGTTGATGAGACAGTCAACCTATCTGATGCCTGTGAGACGCTGGAGCAAAGGCAAACATTGAAACAAGTTTTCTTGGATTTTCAAGATCTCTTTGTGGTGGACTCATATGACTGTGGTCGCACCGACATCCACAACAATTCCCACGGACCCTGGCAAGACTCCATTGTTTGTGAAGCAATATCGCTTGCCTCTCGCATCAATGGAGTCCCTTACTGAAATAATTAAGAACCTTGAGTCTCGTGGGATAATCCGTCCAGTCCACAGCACCTTCAATAACCTGGTGCTGGGGATATTGAAGCCAAATGGCCAGTGGAGACTCTGCGCCAACCTTAGGGAGCTAAACAAACGGGTCCATACTTCCCGATGGCCTCTTCCCTACATTGACCAATGGCTGGCCCAGATCCAGGGGCAACAGGTATTCACTGCAATAGACCTGACCAATGGATACTGGACCGCACCTGTCCGACGGGAGGACCAATACAAACTGGCCTTCACCTTTGGGGGCAGCAGTACACATGGACCCAGACTCCCTTCAGATACATCAACTTCGGCAATGAATTCAACATTTTTCTACATAAGGCCATGCCCGACCTGGGTCAAAGGGGTAACCTGGCCTATGTAGATGATGTCCTCATCAAAAGCTCAACTGTGGAGGAACACATAGCGGAGATCCATTATGTTCTGACACAGTTGAGGGCTGCCGGAGCAAAACTTTCCTTTCAAAAGGCACAGTGGTGTAGAACCCGTGTAAATTTCTTGGGGCATGAGATTACTCCTCAGGGTCTCTGTCCCCAGGAAAATAAAATGGAAGCACTTCAGAAATTGAAAGACCCCACAACTCTGCGGGAACTAAGGAGCCTCCTTGGACTGACTAATTACAGTAGAAAGTTCATTGAGGACTACGCAGAGATCACAAGACCCCGAATTCATCTTTTGAAGGGGGGGTCAAGTGGGAGTGGGGTCCAGAACAAGCCAAGGCAGTAAGACAACTCAAAAGAAGCCTCTCACAAGCGCCTTGCCTAGCTTACCCTGTCAAAAACAAGGAGTTCTTCTTGGAGACAGGGTTCTCTAATACATGCTTGACTGCAGTATCATACCAAAAGCATGACAAGGTCAATAAAGTAATCTCCTATGCAAGTGAAACTTTATCCTCTGTGGAGGAAAAATTCAACGATTGTGAGAAGGCACTCCTGGCAACGGTGTGGGCATTGAAGAATTACCGCCCGTTTATCCAGGGGGAACACATCATAGTGGAGACTCCACACCAGCCTCTGCAATATCTTCAAAGCGACAGAATCCGGGCCAGAAATGTGAGTAATTACCAAATTACTTCGTGGATTCTGTCAATGCAAGGCTTTCCTGAGGAGGTCAGATATGGCCAAAACAAGAAGAGTCCCCTCGCGCAAGGTCTGGCTGACTTGCATGATTGTGCCAGAGAAAACTGTCTCGAGGACGAAAGTCTTAAAACCAAGGACAACATGGAGGCATACCTTAAATCCCCACACATAGTCTTTGAAGACGACAAGTGTGAGGGAATGCCCACTGTCTATGTGGATGGATGTTCCTACTATGTTGACAACAATGGGGAAAAAGAACTTGTGGCCGGCGTAGGGAATGCATGGGTGAATGACACCCCAGAACCCTCCGCTGGGTACAAGATTGGTCCCCGAAGCAGTCAAGTGGCAGAGTTGATGGCTGTGCATCAAGCCATCCTCACTGCTGTCCAACATCAACTCCACGAACTGGTCATAATCACAAATTCGGATTATGTACTGAATGGGTTCGTGCAGCACCTGGTTAACTGGAAAACCAGAGGCATGTTATGTGCTAATAACAAACCATTGAAACATGGTAAATTCATTCAAAACATTGATGATCTGGTCACCTTGAATGGGATGACCATCTACTGGAAAAAGATCAAAGGTCATTCTAAAGTAGAGGGATCAGACAAAACTGCAAATGACTTAGCTGATCAGCTGGCCAAAACCAGAGCCATCCAAGGGGATCTACTTGAAATTGAGTCCCTGTTGGGGGAAATCCAGGTCACTGCTATCACTAGGTCCCAGACAAATGCTCACAATAAACTCTCAACTGCACCATGGAGTAAGGAGACCCCAGATGCTGATTTGATTACAGCTCAAAAAGGGGATCCAATAATTGGTAAGTTTTATCAACACATTGAGGAGCCTGAGAACTTTCCCCTGACGGATACCGATTACATTGGGAAAGAGGACCTCAGAGTGTTGATGAAATGTCCAAAAATGTTCTGAATCCAAGACAGTTTGTTGGCAAGGAGATCCCTAGCTGGCCTTGATCAGTGGGTGGTCCCTACCTCATTCCGAAACCTGATGTTAAGTCGCACCCATGATGCGGCTACAGCCGGTCATAGGGGGTTTCATACAACACTTGAAATCTTAAGAGAGGTTGCATACTGGCCACACATGGGGCAGGACCTCGACCAATACTTGAAGGGGTGTCTTGTGTGTGCACAATTTCAGCCAATATCCCTCACACACCGTGCGACTCTCCAAAAGAGGAGGATGACACTGCCATGGTCAGATTTGCAAAGTAGACTATATTGGGCCCGTGATTCGCTCCTCTAGGGGGAACAAGTCCATGTTGACTGTGACATGCTTGTTTACTAAATGGGTGTAATGTCTTCCGGCCCAAATTGCAAGGCTTAAACAGCAGCTGTCCTGATGATCAACCACATCTTTTCGCGTTTTGGACTACCCCAAAGGATCCAATCAGACCAAGGTAGTCACTTCACCAGTGAAGTAATGACAAAGATGTGGGAGATGCTTGGGGTCAAAAGGAAGCTACACATTGCTTACCGGCCAGCCTCTAGTGGTAAAGTTGAGAGATACAACAAAAGAATTGTGAGCATATTAAAAAAGTTTGTGGCAGATTCTGGGCCAAGTTGGGATATTCGATTACCTCTTGTCCTAATGGCCATCAGATCTACCCCTTCATCTGCAACTAAAATGTCACTGTTTGAGCTGATGACTGGACGCAAGATGGTGCCTCCCCTGCATCCGCTCTACAGAACCCAAGAGCAGACATTGATCAATGCCTCCACAACTCATGAGTAGGTTGAAAATCTAAGAAAACACCTTCAACATGCTTTTGCCTATGCTCAGCGAAATCTAGAGAGATCTGCAGACAGCATGAAGACCCACTATGACTTAAAGTCTACCAGAAAAGAAAGCTATGTAAGAGACCGGGTCTACTTATACAATTTCCAAAGGAACCAGGCCAAACAGCTCAAATTGTTGCCTAGCTGGAGGGGACCTTTTGAAATTGTAGACAAAATCTCACCAGTCGCCTACAAAATCCTAATCCCAAAGGCAGTTTGGTAGAGGGGGAAGATAAGTGGGTCCATATTAACCAAGTTAAGTGTTGCCATCCTAGGCACACTCTGCAGCAACTGGAGGAGACTTCTGGAACCCCAGAGGGGGTCATTCCAGCTCCCTAGAATTCCAACTATAAATTATTCCATATAAAGTCCATAAATTACAATAAAAAAATGTGTCCTGATTTGTCAAAATGTATGTGTCGGCCCCACTACATTAATCGTGGTGGGGAAATGTTTACAAATATGTTTTTGCTTTGTTATCCTAGAATTGGAAACCATGGAGACTAAAACCAAGGAGGACCACCCAGGGACCGGAGGCAAAGATCCAACGGGCCCAGAGTATCGCCCAATGCTCACATCAGGTCTGAGCAAGGAGAACCGGTCGATCCACCCCTGATGGAGGAAAAGATTATGAACTTTGCCATTTTTGGAACCAAAAGAAAAGAGACTGATATCCCAGTCTTGCGACTTCCCATTGATGACACGATTAACGCCAAATCGCTAGGGGGGGCTTGTGGGATGCTCTGATCCACTGGCTCTGCCCTGCAACATCACTGTGTGTTGCTTTCATCAAAAACCACAGAATGGCCGCTGGAAATTCTTATGCGGGCTAAAAATTGCTGAGAAGTGCGCAGGAAAACCTAAAAAATAGGCCGCCAATCCATTTTGCCTATGTCAGTGGTAAAACAGGAGACCACACTGCCAAACACCTATCATTGGGCTGCCCACAGAGTAAAATAAAACTGCTTGAAAAGGCAGTGCTGCATTGCCAGGAAAATCCAGAAGTGTTTAAAATCCATTTTTCCTTGGCTGTTGAAAGTACAAAATCATGGTTCTCAAACAGCAGAGAAGATCCAACATCCTTGTGGGGTGTTCAACATCACCTTATTTAAGGAATCCCCATAAGCACCATGACAGGAGAAACACCTTTCATCGTAACAAATCCACATTCAAAAGGTGCTTGCCTTGGAAAAATATGTCAGATATGGGTGCAGTACCGCTGCTCGCCTGCGTCGTAGCTGTCATTGCTTATACTGTCAGTTTAAAACTTGTGTCTTAAAATTAAATTGTAGAAAAGAAGAGACTTGCCATCAAAAGCAATATGGGTTGTTGCAATTCAATCTCTATGCTTGAAAAAGACTGAAATGAAGAGATATGTGTGTATATTTGTTGAAAATGTAATTTTATTTTAGAAAAGACAATTTTAATCAGTGTTTTAAAAGTGAACTAATGCAGCCACACTGGACTTCAAAGACATTGCACAGTTTCTCCCAAACAAAAGCATCTTCCCCCCTGCTCTCAGCTCAGGAACTGGCCTAGGGTTGTTAATGGAGGTGGGCGGGGATTTACTCTGCTGCTCTGGGAAAGAGACAATAGGCTTCTTGAACTGAAAGGAAATGCTAATTCGGGTGTCGACAGAAAACAACTGCTGGCAGGAAGAGGCTCAGGTTGCTCTGGCCCAGCCTAACCTTGGAGGCAGGGACAGACAGTTTTGTTTATTCTGAAAGCACAGAAAATATCTTTTTGAAAAAGACTCATAGAAAACTGATCAAAATTGGTAAAAAATCTGTAAATATAGTGTTGTTAAAATGAAATTTCTGCTCACAGTTTGAAACTACTCTGGAATCTGTGCGATATTCAGAGACCCGACTACTAAAATGTTGATATTGTAGCAATTGTGATCATGCTAGGAATATGAAAATTTACAGGATTATGCCCAGATGTCATGCGCATGTATGTGGAAAAAAGTGTGCAGATCTGACACTGTGTAACCAACCAAAAGCACGAAAAACTGTCAATTTTGAAACGAAACTCTCAAGAAGATGGGACTTGGATGGATACGTGCTTTATTAAATATGTGATGTGAATATGTATTATTAGCAAGTTGGTGATATTGTAGATATGCTTTCTATGGAAAATAGATTTTCTGTGTAGCAACAAAGGGGAGGTTTTTCCCTGGACCATTAAACACAGCGTCATCATGACACATCATGACACTCTGGTTGCTTCTCAAATCAGGGGAAAGGAAATTCTCTGACCAATCGGATTCCTAGAGGTTGGGCTTAGTATAATCAGCCTGCCCATCCATTTGGGAAATAGATAAATAGGAACTGTTTAGGACCTAGAGACACACACACATTCACTCATCAACTGATTTACTGGCGAAGCACTCTGGAGGAGAACCCAGATCCAGACTCCAGAACTCTGAAAGCAGAAGGCCCATTCCAAAGATGAACCCTTCTCAGCTGGCCTTTAAAATCTTGCAACCTGATTTTACCCCCAGACTTTCAAGGGGGACATCAAAATTTGAACAGCCTGGCTGTGCTGTTTTCTGCTTCTTGCCAAGAACTCTTGTCAGAACCAAGAGATCCAAACCAGTAGAGCAGAGCTGAACCCAGATAGCTGTAAACTCCAGAACCAACCCGTCAGATCCAGACCCAGTGCCGTGCTGCATGCAGAACTGGGTGCCTGAGTCCTGTCTGGTGGGCTAGCGGAATTCCAGTGCAAAACCTTTGACCAGATCTTTGACAGGCCTATTCCAAACCATAGTTATGAGTATCTAGCATAGAATTGTCCATAGCCAATCTCTTAGCTTTAAGTAATCCAATCCCAAACCATTGTAGCATATCCATAACTGCATTGTAGAATCTCTTTTGTCTTTTCTGAATCTTTCCCTCATCCATATAGTCCTTTGTTAATTGTATTGATAAAATCATCTTTGCACTGATATATTTGCTGAAGAAAGGCAACGTCTCGGAAGATAGAAACCATCCGGGGGCGTCACTGGATCGGTGGCTGTGCTGTCGTATAGCTTGTGGCTTCATAGACTCCCTAGTGTAAAAATTCTTTGTTTGTAATATTCAAAAGTGCATCTTTCAATGAAAATCTTTCAATTTAAGTGTCAGATTGAAGCTAACATCCTCAGCTTTCAAACAAACCACATTCCAACTCCTTTTAGTTTTTCTGTAATTGTGTTTCTCGTGCGCTGAAAAGTTTGCTGCGAATCTGCATTTGGCTCAATTTCATCACATGTAAAATAGCTATTTCTTGCACTCAACCTCTGAATTCAGTCTCCTATCTGCCAGTCATTCAACCATCAGTGCTAGTGTTTACCTGAAGCTATCCAAAGCGGCTCCCACTAGTTTTGAATCCCATTTAGTGATTTAAAGTCATTTTTCAGTGCTTTCCCTATTCATTTAAAATCACATTCACAAGCATTCAACCTGTTTTAAAATCATTCCTGTTTTTCTCTAAACTTGCTGGGGGGAACTGGGATTGAAACTGCATTTGTAGAGTGTTTATTCCTGAAACCTGTTTTCTCCCCTTCCATCTCTATATTGCATATTAGGGGGGATTGAGTAGTATCAGGGGAAAAGAGTGATTGCATTGCATTTCATTGAATTCATATCAAGTATTATTTCTGTGCTGCATTAATTTCCTATCATTGCATTTCATTGAACCCACACAAAGCTTTATTCTGTGCTACATTATTCTTCTCATCTGTACTCCTATTGATTAAAGAGATTGTTGGTTGTAATAGCACCCAACGCTGATCATTGTATAAATATTAATAGGGTGATATCAAGATATTGTTCAAATTCATAAAGTGTGATATATATATATATATATTGTTCAATTCATAAAATAAATCTTTTAACTTTTGCAAAACAACCTACTTCTTGGTTCAGTGAGACCGGGGGGGTTCAAAGAGAGGGGCATGATGTAAGGGTACATCATTCAGAAATAAAATAACTTTAGACATAAAAATATATAATTAAGGGTTCCAGCTGAGCATCACACGCTAGGCATTGACTTAGGTGGAGTGCTGGGTTGAAACCACTTACAGTGGTCTCGTGCCACGTACTGATGCCACTTTCGTGGTCTCTTGGTGCTCTGGCAGATCTGAAGAGGAAGGAGGGCTGGGGGAGGCTTTGTTAGTGGGATTGAGAGGGAAAGTGCAAAGAGCTTTGATGTGCTGTCAATAGCTTCAGTTCGGAAAAACCAGCCACAGTGTGCTGGTTTGAGTTGTTTGCTGGTTGTAATGTTTTGCTGGTTGTGTTGGTATGAGAGCACTTTGATTGGCTAAGTTTCTTGCTCCGGTTTGCATGTATTGCATTGTAGTTTGTGATGGCCTTATGTTTTGTTGTGTTAGAGATATGTTGTTCTCTATTTTAGGGTGAGTATGTAGAAAGTTTGAGGGTTTTTGGTGGGTTCAAGGACGTTTGCATCGCATTCATCTAAAATCTCCACAATTAGCTAACATCTAAATTCAACACATTAGCAGCTCTCAAAAGAGTTTTGCGTGCAGCAGGAATGACATATTTGCCAACCCTACCGATTTAGGCGGTAGGATACCACTTTTTAAGCAGTCCTACAGCCTACCGATTTATTGGCAACAAATTTCGATTTTTTATTTTTTTTGGTTTTTTTTAATATGTTTTTTTATTTTTTATTTATTTGGCTATGCCTGCTCGGGGGAGTCTTTCTAGTGCTCCCCCAAGCTGGTGTAGCAGGAGAAGGCACGGCATGCATGCTTTTGATGTAAAAGGCGCCCACGGCGGCAGGCTAAATGCACCCCTCCGCCGCGGGTGCCCCTCCGCTGCGGGTCCCTTTGAGAAAAGGCGCCATTAGCCCCCCACCACGCCAGCTCGGGGGAGTCTTTCAAGGGCTCCCGCGAGCTGGTGTAGCGGGAGAGGGCGCGGCATGCAGGCTTTTGATATAAAAGGCACACACGTTGGTGGGCTAAATGCGCCCCTTCGCCGCGGGTGCCTTTGACAAAATGCGCCATTAGCCCCCCACCTCTCCAGCTTGGGGGAGTCTTTCAAGGGCTCCCCTGAGCTGGCGTGGTGGCAGAAGGTGTGGCAGGCGCCTCATTGTCATTGAATGCACCCGCGGCGGCGGGCTCATTCAATGACAATGGGCTGCTGACGCGCCCTATTCCTATCATTACCTCCTCGCCTGACTATTTTTGAAACTTTAAGATTCCTACAGATTTTTGGTCACAGAATGTTGGCATGTATGGATGGCATGATCTTATGGTAATTGAGAGCACGTCCAGAAGCATTTGGTTTGTCATTTTTTGATCCAAAGCCTGTGCTTTGTGAAAGTGTCCCTTGATTCAAACTAGGTGAAAATCCATCTAGATCCCAAAGATAGTGCTGTGTAAGGATTATACCTAGATTCTAAACATGCTGCTGTGAAAATACTCCGAGATTCAATCATACTGCTGTTTGAGGAATACACCTAGATTCAAAACATGCTAATGCGAAAATACACCTGATTCAAACATACTGCTGTGTGATATGATATATTTTATTTAAAGCACGCCTATACACAAGTATCTCAAGGCACGAAGGATACATCTAGATTCAAAACATACTGCTGTGTGAAAGGTACACCTAGATCTAAGCATACTGCTCTGTGAAGAAAACGCCTAGATTCAAAAATAATACTGCTGTGTGAAAATACTCGTAGATTCGAACATGCTGGGGGTGATCAAATGTTTTGTGGGACGTCAATATAATAGAAAGAGGAGTTTCTTTGTTCCATATTCAGTCACCAGGGACTATTAATACAAGGTTGCGGCATGTCAGACAGGCCGCTGGTCAGCCTAGCAGTGGGGATTTCTATCACCATTTCTAGTTCTGATTGCGTTCTGCTTTTTTCGATTTCATGTAATGTAGGCCTGTCAATCCGTTTCCGAGTGGCTCTGTTTTTTAAATCTTTGAGTCGTCCTTTGGAATATTTTCCGTCAGATTGATTGGGAGGGCAGAGAAGTAGTGGGGCCTTCACCACATAATACTGTCCGTTAAGTGCAGGTATTTCCATAGCTCACTGGTTTGGACACTGTAGATCTTTGTCAGCGACTTAATGGGTTGGAGAATCTTAAGCTGATCGACCTTCACAATCACCTCCATATGTCCCTTTCACAGTGGTATTGGAGTTATTCCAGACGACACATTATTTCGAGAGAAGAGTGCTGGATTCCCATCCACTTTTATGTTTTGGAGTATTTCTCGAGTCTAGATGCAGATTTTTAAATGGGTGTCTTCATTGGCTACTTATTTGGATGAGATGAACAGTTCATATGAAGTGCCCACGTTCTTGCAGCCCTCTCTCAAGGATGTAATTACACCAACATGCCAGGGGTAGCGGAAGTGACATCACATGACCCTTGACCTCTGATAACATCACAAGAACCCACCTCCAAGTGACATTAAGGGAAGCGACAGAACACGACCTTTCATTCCTTGAAAAAGCAGGAAGTGGCATCACATAGTATTGTTCCCAAGTACACGATGAACATTATGGTTAAGATATCACTGTAATGTGATATACATTTCATACAAGAAAGGATCACCATATGTATTGTTAATATCATTGTGGATAGGCACATATTACCAAATTACTGTGAATGCAAGCAGACGTCCAAGGCTAAATGATAACGATGCGTTCTTATATAGCACTTACGCTTAAGCGCTTTATATAGAACAAAGATACACACAATGCAACAGCAAGTGCTCAACCGACTTTGCTATTTTACTGTCTATAGCTATTTTACCAGCTATAGTAAAATGAGCAATTACGTGCCTGAATGTTTTCAGAGTCAGAAAGCAAACTACACTTTGCAGTGGATACCATTAAACTGGTCACTGAGATGTAACAGGAGGCCAGTTCATTGGCATGTCTAGTGCAAAGTGGGCCACATGTCAAGCCTGTGTGGATCTACTTTTCAGGCTTCAGAGGTTGGCAACATCCATACCATTCGGAGGGTTCATAACTGTGTATTAAATAATTTAGAGCAGCGCAGGGAAAGCAGCGCACTCACACTGCATCCTGTACTCTTGGCACTCGTTACCTCCTACATGCAAACACACATCCTGATCAGTATGCCATGGAGATGGGAAAGATAGACACATTACAACAAAGCATTAATTGGGGCACATTGAAATAAAGGGCCACTTTATGTGATATGGTCAAACATTTCTACACTGTGCACAATAATTTCGTCAAGTGACCGAGGACACCGAGATGGAATGTCTTGTGATGATTGTAACAGAGACAACGGCAGCAAAGAAAATGCTATAACTGCAACTTGCGAAAAATCAAAATACACAGTCCGAAATGGACGCTCATTCTACTCCAAATGCCTTTTGAAGTTTTTGTCTGCCTTGTGAATGGGTGCTTAAGAGCAGACTAAATCAAAGGAGGAATACAGAATGTAGGCTTTGACTGATAGTTCCACACCTTCTAGAGAAGAACACATGCTAAAAGACTGCACACGCATAATACGTTCATAATGGGGTCCTGGTACATGCTGCTAGTATACCAGCGCGGAAGAGCATAGCACGTCCTTCTGGAGGATGGCTCAAGAGTTAACGGCTCACCTCAGAAATACATCTACCAAATTGGAATCTGGGTAAATGCCTACACAGCCCTTCATCCTTCGAAGGTTGTCACATCTCTATTTTGTATTTATTTGAAAGGGGGGGTGATGCTTCGGTCAGGAGCACCTTACCTGAGGGTAAAGGCAGAGTTCAGAGCCCTCCCATGCATGGGTGCTTCACATCAAGGCAATGCAGTGGTGGAGAAGTGAAGATGGTCCGTAATGGGGCATGCAATAGCAAAGGGACAGACATAGATCACATTACATTGGCAATGGGAGTGCCATCACGCCACCAGAGTATTGTGTATAGATAGTACAGGAGAGGCGAATGAGAGGGAGGCATTAAAGCAGTATGGGATACACCCAGTAATCATTGGAGTCTGAGTAGAAGAAGGTGCTTGAGTGTGGTTTTAAATGACTGGAAAGTGAATATGCTCTTTACAGCAAAGCTTGAAGAGTTCCAGTAGGAGGGAACAAGGAATGCAAAGGAGCAGCATCACGAGGCATCGTTGGGTGGTGGGGTACAGGATGTGTATGGCGTGGGAGCGTGGACGGTGTCATGGCGAGGAAGGGGATCATTCAAGTGGGTAGTGATAGCAGCACTTCTTATTGCAGTTTTTAGATGCAGGGGGAATCTGGCATGAAGTGCTACATGAAAAGGTGACATTATTATATGTGATGCTTGTCATGGCCCTTATACTTTCGCAGTGCACGGCTAGCACCCCCGACCGTCTCTATTCGCTAAGATGCGAGTGCTGTTGAATAGGACCATAGCTGTGGTTGTTAGAACTAGGCTTTCATGCAAATTCCCACCTCCCACCACCTTCTTAACATGCCTTGCCTGCACTAATTTGGAATGTTGGAATACTTAAGAGCATTAAAACAAAGAATTGCTCTGTCTGAACGCTGGTGAAAAGCACCTGGGAGACCAGCTGCCAAGGTTTCTCCCTGGAGCAACACTGCGGTCTTCCTGGTTGCCAACTCTCACTCAAAGCCATTAGGAGAATTTTTGTGGGTAGTGTTATGTTCATATCCCATTTCATTCCCTGACCTTCATCCTGTTAAAAAGCCAGTCTGCGGGCAAAGAAAGGCAAGTTTTAAAAATATGTGTTAAATGTGTGCATGCATGGAGCCTTTGTGATAGGGCTAAGGCTGTACATACATCGCAGCATCCTCTAACAGGGGAAAATCCCTCTTTGAAGTAGTAAAGAAATCCCCCACTCGACCCGAGGTGCCACAGTGCCACGGTGCCACTAACTCAGGAAAAATGCAATGGAATCGACAACTTTTAATTCGAAAAATAGGCAATATCCAACTGTTTATTGAAATAACCTCTCTCAGCATTACTCCCCCCCAGTGCCCCAGCACACACTGCCCCTCTAAACCAATTCTCTCCTCTCTCCTTCCAAACCACCTAAATACGCTTGTTTCCCTCAAACCTACCTCCTGCGCTGACGATATAATCCCAGCCTCCATCATTAAACAATTGATTGCCCTGGTGCTAAAGGCACTCAGCATCATAAATGCCTTCCTCACTGAAGGGTCATTCCGAGACACCCACAAGACGAGTCTCATATGACTGCTTTAGAAAAAAAGACCCTAGAGCTAGATGACCTGGCCAACTAGCGGCCATTACGAACCTTCCATTTATGGGCAAAATCTTGGGAAAAGCAGTTGCAACACAACTACTCGCCAGAATTGAACTACTACAGCTACTAAACGATGAGCTGGTGGGGTACCGCCCCAAGTGTAGCATTGAGACAGCCACCATGCAGGTGGTGGATGATGCCCTCCAAATCATGCATAAGGGTGACTCATGCCTCCTTGTCCTTCTTGACCTCTCAGCTGCATTCGACACAGCCGACCACTTCATTTTCCTCTCCCTCCTTTCAGACAGGATGGGATTCTCTGGCGCTGTGCTGAACTGGGTAACTGTCTACTTCTCAGGCAGACACCAGGCTCTGTAGATGAAAACCTTGCATTCCAACTGACTCTCAGTCTCCTGCGGAGTCACCCAAGGCTCCATCCTCTCACCTATCCTTTTGAACCATTACACAGAGCCTCGTGGCACATTCCTCAAAGATACTGACATTGACATCCACCAATAGATGACTGAAACTCATTTGTACATGAGAGTAAAAAGCCCACAGGCTATCAGTCGTCGTCTGTGTGATTACCTAGCCTTCATGCAGTGCTGGATGTTGGTTGTCTACCTGAAACTTAACCCCCCTCATGATTGAATTCACCCTCATTGTTCACCTCACTAAATAACAACTCAGCCAACAATGGCTCAATGATATGTGCCTAGAAGTATTTGATCCGCAGCTCTCTGATTCAGCTAACTCCTTAGGCTTCAACATCAGCAACAACCTGTTCTTCCAGAAAGACATAGCCAAGAAGGGCAAAATGACTGGCTTCAAATATCCACCTTTTACAAAATAAAATCCTTGCTCCTGCCGCAGAACTTCTGGACCGTAAAGCAGGACCCTGTGGTTTCACACATGAATGGGGAAATGCCCTCCTGATGGGGCTCCCAGCTGCTCGCTGGCTCTCCGAAAAGCAGTTCACCACGCCACAGCAAACCTTATTACCAGTGTGTGCAAATTTGACTGCATCACCCCCATACTGCAGGAACTAGATTGGTTTGCTCTCCAGGCCAGGATACGGTTAAAGACTGCATGTTTCATCTACAAAGCAGGCATGAGTAGCACACTATCTTAACTGGCGACTAAGCAACACATATCTGGTGACACAGGCTCCTCCCACAGCAAATCAAACCAATGGATTCGATCACTACTTGTCCGCAAAGATGGCACCCTCAAACAATCTTTTCCTTGCCACGTACCCACTCGCTGAAACTCAATCCCATTATCAGCTCGGAATGCCCCACAAGTCTCCAATTTCACAAATCTTTCAAAACATGTCTTTTTTAACAACACCTGCCCAGGGACTAATGCCAGTGGATCCACAGACTGAGAGGCTGCAACTCACAGTACTGCAGTTCTGTTAAAAGATCCCAGCCCAAAGTTGGGCACCAACACCCGGTACAGCACGCCACTGCTCTCGAACTACGTCTGCGCTTTAAACAATAAAATAAAAAAGTCCTCAATTGGTAAGCTGATTGCACGCCTTCATTCAAATCCAGGGTAAGGATGAGAGCCCTTAACAGCCTCATTAGTATGGTGGTAGAGGTCAAGATGGTGGTAAACCCTTTTGTGGCCATCTTTGTTAAGGGCATGGCGTATGGATGCATACTTCTGCTTCACTGTGGTGTCTCACTTTAGTGCTGTATAAGCATGGCATCTTTTAGGACTTTTTTGACTTCACCAAAAGGTGCTGCATATGATGTGTCTGATAATAGTGTCCGTTACATTAGTACATTTATGAACCAAATGGGTCTTTTTTCAACAAGTCCGAGTGCTCATATGGCTACCAGAAAAACATGGCTGGGCTGCAACGATTCGAGTTATATGTTGCATATCGTTCGGCCAGTGGGTGTCTCCTTTGCATTCAAGCTGCCTCTGGTATCATCTTTCTATCCGGCAAACCCCCTGTGTGGCCATCTATGTTAAGGGCATGGCGCATGGATGCATACTTCTGATTCACTGGTGTCTCACTTCAGTGCTCTACAAGCATGGCATCTTTAAGGACTTTTTAACTTCGACAAAAGGTGACGCATCTGATGTTGCACACATATGTTTGTTTCTTCAAAGTTACTTAGGGCCTCATTACACGGAAGGCGGTAGGGGATTACCGGCACTGGTAAGGGCACCGGTGCCGGTAATCCCCACCGCCCTACTACGAGGTCCCTCAGCGGGTCCGTCCTTAACGTGTGGTCAGACCACACATTAAGGACAGGACCCGCTGAGGGACTTCAGTGCAAATAACGGTACCGCAAATTGCGGTACCGTTATTTGCTCCTTCCCCATTCCCATTGAGCCCTATGGGGGCTCAAATGGGAATAGGGAATGGTTCTCGGAATGGGGACTTACCGGTCCCGCAAAGGTCGGAATAGGCCGGTAAATCCCTATTCCGCGAACCCGGCCTCCGACGGGGGTAAGGGGGTAGCCATGGCGCTAATAGCGCCATGGCTACCGCCTTCCGTGTAATGAGGCCCTTAGATTTGAATTTACCATTGGATATAACTAAAGCCTTGCGCTAAAAAAACACTAAGGGCCTCATTATGAGTATGGAGGTAGCCATGCCCTCAATAAGGGCATGGCTGCCTCCATAACGGGGTCCAGTACCGGGTTCTGTGAATGAGGAATTACCGGGTCATTCCAACCTTGGAGGACCCGGTAATTCCTCATCCACAAAACCAATCCCCATTCCCATTTGGGCTCAATGGGAATGGGGATGGAGCTAATAACGGGCCCATTAATAACGGGCCCGCTATTAGCTCCTTGGTCCCCTTGCGGGACCCGCAAAGGACGTCTGGTGACCAGAAGTTCTGTGCGGGTCCCGCTAGGGGACCTCGTAATAAGGCATTCCGTAAAGAACGGTGCCAGTCCTGTACCGGCACCTTCATTACTGGAGCGCCAGCCTCGTAATGAGGCAGAATGCATCCCCAAACCTCCCCCTTCAGCTGCTGTTCATTCCCACCAGCCCTATATGTACATCTTTCTTTCTACATGATTGACTCACATATCTTAAAAGTAAAATGTGTTGTGCTTTCTCTTGCTTACATGTGGCCCTGATCACAGCTCGGCTCCACTGCAAAATATCTGTTATGTCCTTTTTCATCTGCCTTTCACATTTCGCTGATTGTAAAGAGGGCCCCCAGTGCTGCCATTACATTTGCAGAGGCATATATTGCTGGGCTCAGGTGTAGGCATTGGAATACTATGAAAGCAACGCTGCTGGGCTTTGGTAAGCAGATCAGCTAAGCGCGCCTACAGCAATAACAGAGAGGCACTACTGGAACACACTACCAAACTGAGATCAGACCACTTGTTAGTGTTTGTTAATACTTTCACGAATTTTTCGTATATTGACATTGATGGTTTATGTGTATCGCGCTCATGCACATGTGTTTCAGAGCGTGATTAAAGGCATTATTAACAAGAATTGGAAGAAACGATTCCCCAAGGCTATGTCACCACCTTTAGTGGCATTTAAAAGGATCATGAACATTAGGAACATCAGGATGACATTACTAAAAGGACTCAGTCCACCAACAGACTGACCACATAATGGGGTTTAGATCCAGTGGTGGGACATTATCCATGTGGATCGTGCATTATGTGTGCTTCCACGAAAAGAAACACTGGGCCTCAATACGAATGTGGCAGTAAGGCAACAAGGGCGCCGGTAGTGCTACCGGTGCCCTTGTTACCATACCGCCACATTGCGAGTTCTGCTCACGGGTGCCACACTGCAAGCCGGGTCAGACCAAGCGTTCAGAGCGGCACCCGCGAGCAGAACTCGTGATTGCAGCGGCACCGTTATAAACGGTGTTGTTGCAACCATGCTCCTCACCCCCATTCTGCCCTATGGGGCGGAATGGGGATCGGGAGCCTGCCCACACTGGCACCCACGAATGGGCCGTTACCGGACCCTTCAACTCGTAATGAGCCGGTTATGGCCCATTCGCGGGTGCCGGTAGCGAGTTTGGCGGTAGCCGTGTCCTTAAGAAGGGCACGGCTACCGCCAAACTCATAATGAGACCCACTGTTTGTTAATGTCGGGTTAGAGAAAGAATGGCTTTTAACAGAACATACAAATTATAACACTGAGAATGTAGTGTGCACGCTCACTTGCCCCTGCGGATTTCTTTGTATCGGAAAAACAAACAGAAAATGTAAAACCAGGCTCATTAAGCATTGGAGCTGCATTAAAAATAAGATTGAACAAGTTCCATTGAGGAAACATTATATTAACTGCTCACACTCCTATTTAGAGATGCAATGGGCTATCCTTAAAAGGATGAGAGGTGTCAGCTGATTAATGGGAAACTGTTGACTTTGTAAAAGAAGTTCATATTCAGAAATAGGAGCCACATTTGTGGGTTGAATGATAATGTCAAATGGTATAGTGTAGTATAGATTCTATTTCCAACTGTCTATGTTCAGCGATTATGTAATAGAGGACCACATTTCAGCTATCGCTGTTCAGTGATCCTGAGTTTGGGACTTTATATATCTCCCATTGCCCACTTGTAATTAATCAGTCAGGGTGATTGAGCATAATGCTGTTCAAGGCTCCCGCATGTGAGATGAATGATTCCTGATTGCAAATATTCTTCCTATTTAAGGTTAATATGTTAATTCATTTGGAACTAATCATTATCATGAGTTGCTACGGATTGGTGAATAATTTACATCCAGTGTTTCCTAGTAATTTACTCATTTGCTGTTTGTCAATTGATGGGTGCCTGATACCCCCAATGAACCAGGTATTGAGATTTAACATACTAAAGTCTAGGGCTCCTTAACCCCTTAAATGCCAAGGGCCAGGTATCTCATCCTTGGGATTACCTCCCTGTTGCCAAGGACGAGATACCTCGTGCTTGGCACTTAAGGGGTTAATGAAACAGAAAATGTTAGAAGGCATTGAATGGCGAAATACCAAAATATTCCAAGATGGCCGACTCTATAGACACCTTTGATATTGGATGCAGCCATTAAGAAAAATGTGACCACAGCATCATGTGACAGTATCATATGATTTAAGGTAGCCATTTTTAACACACTCGAGGATACTGTTTCGAGTGGAGTTGTTTGCTTGAGGTGTGCTCCAATGAGTAAAGTGAGCTTAGGCTATGTTTTGCCTTTTGTCCTATTTGTGTTCGATTTATGGGTTATACAAAATAGTGATACTAGTTATCCATCACTATCACAAGACTCAATGTCCTTGGAATGTGTGCAGACTGAACAGGTCTTATTGGGTCTGCTGCAAATCCCATGTCCACCAAGAATCTAATGTCACTGGTTGATTAAAATATGAAATACATGGAGGTATATTAGATATATAATCCTAAATACATTTTTTGACTTGACATGTACAGTAAGATGGGTGTTTGATTGGCCTTCCTGAAGTGGTTCTTTTTGCAGATGCGCCTTTAGTGGCTGGATATTGAAGAGTACGTCAGACTTTCAGTGACAGCCATATTGATTATTGGCGATGAGAAGCTACCATGAATTACTTTTCAGGTACTCACAATAAATTTGTGGCATTATACAAGATGGTTTGGTATCGCGTTAGTGCATCATCTTGGATTAGTATGGTGGTATTGGTTTACCATTCTAGACTAAGCAGGTGTCCTTCTCCTTCTCTTTTAGGTGATGAACAAAATAGGATGTTTTAAGGTTCCAGATTATTGTAAGAATATCTTTATGAAAATCTATTGAAGAGGATTAATATAATTATGTGAATAGGATTATTGAATCAATTGCCACATATTACTTCATGTTCCTGAGGAACGTCCAGCATTTATCAGCACTAGGGGCAGAAAAATGTTGAGCCATTTATACCGAACTGTGCACATGTACATATCTGTATGCATCTAAGTGTGATGAAGTACTAATTGTGGCAACCTTGCACAAGAATTGTCGTGTGATGGACTTTGAGAAAAGTAGGTTTTGATGTTTGTACATTTGTACATTCTACATTTTTACTGTGTATGTTCTTTTAGATTTATATTTGTGCAACGCATCAGAGAACAGTATATGCCCATTTGTTCAGGACCAATTTATCAATATATTGGAGTGGACACACATTGTGGGTTTAGTTATGAGATATGTGCCTTCCTTTGAATATATTATGTGTTGTAGTATGCTGACAATGGGGAGGTTGGCCAGGACTAGGTCTGGGTTGTACCTTTTGTTTGGACATACAAGAATTGATGCTGCTTGACTTTGGTTACTGAGTTAAGGACCACAATATATATGTGGATTGAGAAAAACATACTGTGCAAACACGTGAGTTTAGGGGAGGAATTGGATATTGGAAAAAATAAAAAAGCAACTCTGCAGGTTTAAGTAGTAGCACAGTTGTTAGAATTGATGTATATGTATATTACATGGCCTGCGGTAAGTTGCTAAAGTAAAGTTACTAAACCCATAGGAAGAGCACTTTTTGGATGCCTTATAACTTTGCTCCCCCTGGACGAATCCTTACCAAACTTTGCAAAACAAGTATATGGCCCACTCTGCAAAAGTTTGTTGAGGTTTGGTCCAGGATTGGCAAAGTTATAGGTGGGTCCCAATTTTTTTTTTTTTCCAATAGAGTGAATGGAGAAAAAATGTCTCTCGTGCCTACAGCCCAAACCGATGGACGGATTTTCACCAAATTTGCCGCAGGAGCGGCGGATTGGTCCCGAAAGCGTGCTTTTGTAAATTTGGTGAAAATACGTCCAGTAGTTCTTTTTAAAACGACTAAAAAGTATGTCTAAAAAAATTTGTGATATCTATGTAACCTCCGTGGACACACTTCCCTGTTCGCTCCGCGGACAGGACATCGATTGGATAATCCACTTGCGTCATGTCCGTGGACACGCAACCTGTTCTCTGATTGGCTGGGATGAGGTGTGAGTTGCGTCAAATTGTTTAGATGCGCCCACCATATTGGATGCGCGGACATGCGCTGGAAGTGAGCATAAATTCAATTTTGGGGAGTGTGTTGGTGTGTATGAGTGCTTAGAGAGGGTGGGGGAGTAAGAGATGGGTCTAATGCTGTATTTGTTTAGGTGGAAGAAGGCCGGTATATGCTCACGGTGTCCGCGGTAACCATGGTTGTCCGCGGACATACTAAACACTGGGCGCACTATTGGCTATTTTAGTTTAGTATGATGTTGGTTTTTCGGTCGTTAGAAGAGCATTGAGTGAAGAGGGTATGTATTGAAGAGTTTATACGTTGGTTGTAATTATTTTTTAGAATGTTAATTGAAGTGCATAGTTTTGGGGTGGATGTATTATGTTTTTGGGTTGTGGTCATTTGGTAGGTGTTTGTTTGTATGGGTGAGTTATGCTGCGATGGTTGTGGCCAGGGCCTAGATTCTTGGGTGCATGGCCGAAGGCCGTAGGACGTAGGCCATGCTCCCAAGACTCTAGGCCCTGGCCACAACAACCGCAGCATAACTCTACAATGCTACCAAACATTTTGATTGTGGTATGTGAGCTGCTTAGGGGATATGTTTCCAAAAATGTGAGTACTGATTGCTAGTAGTGTAATAGTGTTTATAGGATAGTTAGATGAGGTGTGTTTGTTTGCTGGATTGTGTTCAGATTGTTGGTATTGAAGACTCCAGGCATTTTGGGTTGTATTTATTGATGAGGTGTTTGTTTGCATGGGTGTGTTATGTTGTGGTGTTTGTGACTTTAATTATTATATGCTTACTGTTCCCTTTGTTGAGTCTCTATGAAAAGTTTAGGCCAGGCATTGCAGTCAAGATTGTAGTGTTTGGCAACAAGCGCTGCAGCATAAGATACCCATGGAAGGAAACATTTTGGATTGTGGTTTATGGTCAGGTGTTTGCTTGAATGGGTGTGTTATGCTGTGGTGTTTGTGAGTCCAATCCTTATATACTTACTGTTTGACTTTTTGTGGTTGTATGCAGTTTTTTCATGACATGGGTAGTTAGAGCACACATTTTTTTCAATCACTGTGATAAAAGAAAAAAATCACGTTAGTGTAGGTAGTTTACGATGAGTAGTGCATTGCATAGTAAACATTTCTGTTTTTTGTCGAACCTCATCTTTAGTACTTTAGAAGTACTATAGTTCAAACCAGTGTACTGTGCAATTTGCTCAGTTCCTGTGTTTGTTGATTAAATCATTGGGTCTGTGGGAAAAAAAAATCCATGCTGGATTAAAAAACCTTTCTACATTGTGGAACAATATATTTCTTTCATTGATTTCAATAAGAGGAATTAAATAGGTGTATGGTTTTTTATTTGGAAGTGGTGGTAGTATTGTTGCAATTATATAGCAGTTGGTGTATTCTATTTGTTTATTTCTTTTTCCATTTTAGTGGTATTAATTTTTCTGTTTCTTTGTTGCAGATTCTTGGGGCAGTTACCTGTTGGTGTATTCTAACTGGTCAACGTTTTGAAGTTCAAGTTTTGTTAATGTTCATACACAGATTAGTTATAAAATTTTGGTTTTAAGAATATTAAGTAAGCGTTTTCAAGATTTGCTGGTAATCTCTGCTTTAGAATAATGGTACTATCATTACATTTGAACCACCACTATCATTACATTTGAACCAACACTACTTAATAAACTTCACTGCCACACTTGATCTCCTCGGCCCCAAATCCATCAATATGATACTCCCCCTCCCCACTAGACGCAAAAAAGATATTGCTGCCGAAAAACGTATCCCACTCCTCCTCCCTGCCATTAATGGCCTGGTGAATAACACCGACCCAGACACCCTAGTGGACACCTTTAACACAGCTATGACCACTGCACTAGATACTATCGCACCAACCAAATTACGCAAAGGTAAGCAGGAAGCGCACTTGAATGCCTGGTTTACACCCCAACTGAAGGACCTAAGAAAACAGAAAAGAAAACTTCAAGCTATCTGGCGTAACTCGCCTACTGACAACAATAAAGCTAAACTAGCCCAACTATCCAAATTCTATAAAAAAGAAATTATCAACACAAAACAAAATCTAGTTGATGACAGAATCACAAAAGCCAAATCAAACACTAAGGAACGCTTTTCGATCCTCCGGGAAATGGAATCCCCCTTACAACCAGTAGACACCATCCCCAAAGATTAGATATGGTGTACTAACATACAAGATGCCCTATCGAATAAAATCTCTACCCTCCAACTTAAAATAACTAAAAAAAAGACTCCTTGCCCCTTTCTGATCAACAACCACTACTGCCCACTGAACCTAATACTATTCCACCATTCAGCATCAAAACGATCTCAATCATAGATACAGAAACGGTCATTCTCTCCCTGAAATCCTCCAATTGCAAGGGTGACAGTTGCCCTGCGCAAATAATAAAAGATGCAGCTAGGGACCTAGCCCCTCATATCTCGAAACTCATAAACTCTTCTTTCAAATCTAACACAGTACCTACGAACTTGAAAGAATCCTGGGTCCTCCCCTTACTCAAAAAACAAACCCTTGACCCATCAATCCGGACTAATTACAGACTCATCACCACTGTGCCTTTCCTACTCAAAATTATTGACAGGGTAGCCTACCTACAAATTCAAGACTACTTGTAAGTCAACCATCTGCTAGGCTCTCGGCAATCGGGCTTCCGCCCGCTCCATGGCACCGAAACAGCCTTGCTTGACCTCAAGACCAAAATCGAAGAGTTAAAGGACAGTGGGAAAACAGCTTTGCTACTTCTCCTGGACTTGTCAGCAGCCTTTGACGTGGTGGATCATGCAGTCCTATGCAGCCACCTTAGGCTTACTGCCAACTTCACAGGGGAAGCCATAGCCTGGGTCCAATCCTTTCTAGCCAATCAGACTATAAGAGTTTTCTCTACCTCCACCTGCGCGGACCCTATCCAAATAACATGCAGAATCCCACAGGGATGCTGTGTCTCACCCACCATGTACAACATCTTCACCAAGCCTCTGTTTGTCAAGCTGGACAGACTGGGTGTCATCTACACTAACTATGCAGATGACACCCAGATCCTCATACCCCTTTCAGCAGCTATGAAGTTGACTTGGCCTTGGTGAATAAGATATACATCCTCATTCAGGCATGGATGGCGACCCATGGCCTCTGCCTGAATGACAATAAAAGTGAGATCCTGCTCCTCGGATCTAACTCTAACCTAAAAGAATTAAACCCAAACTACATATCCTTTAACATTGACAACAACATCATCAAGGTTATGCCTGAGGTAAAAACCTTATCTGGACTCTTCTCTCACCCTGAAGAAGCAAGTCAACTCCCTTTGCTCTACAACAGCTTACACCTGCATATTAATCCGAGCTGCCAGACCATTCCTCTCCAGAGCCAGCTGTGTCACCCTCGCCAATGCTCTTATTATGTCTAGACTAGACTATTGTAACGCCCTATACTCAGGAGCCAACAAGTATACTCTCCCATACAGAGAGCATATCTCTAAATTCCGGAAAGAGGCCCATTGGCTAAAAATCAAGGATAGAATACTCCTCAAAACGATATCTATCACCTCTAAATGCCTAAACAAACTAGCACCTCCGTACCTGTCGGATAAAATCTCTAGAAGATCCACTACCCGACCTACAAGATCTGCTAATACGTTTATGCTGGAAAGCCCTACATTTAAACTGTCCTCAGCTAGAGGAACTGGCTTCCCATTCAAAGCTGCTCAATCATGGAATACTCTCCCTATTGACCTCAGACGCCCCCAGCCATACGCCAGATTTAGAAGCAATGCACTCAAATGGCTTCGCACTAATGACTCATAAGCACCTATCCCCCTACACATCACCCCTGACATTACCCGGACTATCTCTGCACTTAACATCACTAATGTAACTCTCACATCAGACCTGTTTGTCCATAGGCGTACGCTATTGGGTTTACGTTCATGCAATGTTAAGCCCCACCTTTGTCATGAATCCGACCAGTTATGCCCTCCTTGTGCCCGACTGGCAATGTCTATTCTGTATCCTACACTGTATTGTATCTGATATTCATATGTGTGTACTGGCCTCTAACAGGCACTGTAACTAAGCTTCGAAACTTCTTGTATTGCTGCGCCCAGCTGCCCAAGGGCTTGGTGCTGTAAGTGACTTGAATTCAGCACTGCAACTAAGACAATGGGCCTCATTACGACCCAGGCGGTAAGTTACCGCCTGGGCCGTGACTTTACCACCATGGCGTAAACTACGTTTACGCCATGGTGGTTGGCGGACTTACCGCCCCATTCCGACCTTGGCGGGGCAGTAAGTCCCCAATCCCCATTTACCCTTCCCCATTCCCATTTTTGCCCCACGGTGGCGTAATTAACTCCATGGTCCCTTAGCGCCATTGATTTTAACACCTGCTAAAAGCAGGTGTTAAAAGCTCCATGGCGCTAAGGGACCTCGTACTCAGGCGGTAAGGGTCGGCGCTGTTTACGGCGCCGTAAACCCCTTACCGCCTGAGTTGTAATGAGGCCCAATGCCTAGTCTGGGATGCCCAATAGAAGCTCTTATTTATATATTTTTATGACAAGTTCATAAATCTGGATGATGAACCCTTATATAACGCCCCTCTCTTTGAATCCCCCTGACCTCACTGAGCCAAGAAGTAGGCTTGTTTTGCAAATTAAAAGTTTATTTTGAAAAATTAAACAATATATATATCACACTTTTATGAATAAATTAATATTTGATAGCACTCTTATGAATATGACAGTGATTAACAGTGTATAATATTACAGTAGCGCAATTCTTTAAATACTTAGGAGTTGGTATAGAGAGGATAAGGTAGCAGAGAATACTTTGTATGGTTTCAAGGAAAAGCAATGATGGAAAAAATGCAGCACAGAAATAAACTAATATGGTTTCAACAATAGATAAGATTATCACTTTTTTCTTCATGACAACTCACTCCCCCCCTATGCAATATGAAGAGATGGAAATGAGGGCACACAGTTTTTCAGGAATACAATCAAAAGCAGTTCAGTTTCTCCCTAGCAAGCTTAGAGCAACCGGTATGCTTTTAAACAGTCTAAAATACTTTTACTTGTGATTTGCAATGAAGTGAAAAATATGCTAAAAATGATTTTAATTCCCTATAGGAGATTCAGGGTAGGTGGCAGCTACTTTGAATTAGTTCAGGTCAACACTAGCAATGATTCATGAATGATAATCAGATTGAAAACGAATTTCAGCAGTGGAAAGCAAGAAGCAGCTATTTTTACAAGTGGTGAAATTGAGCCAGTTTGCAATTCGCAGCACTTATTCCAAAGAACTATACGTCATATTAGGTTAGTTGGAAAGCGTAGCTTCTTAGCTTTAGAATGAAAGTTAAATCTAGCTTCTAGGACATACGGTTCAAAAGATATGGACGATTTTGTGGAGGTAGATTTTCAGAAATGAAGTAAAGATGGTCGGCCTCTTGAACTGGACCTAACGGTTCTGGATACAGCTCTGCTTTCTCTGGATCTTGGTTCGGGCACGGGTTCTAGCCAGAAGCAAAATAGCTCGCCCGGCTGTGGAGAATCAGGTTGCAAAAGATTTTGAGGCCTACTGAAAATGATCCAGCTTGTGGTTCAGGCCCCTCTGCTTTAAGTTCTGGAGTCTGGATTCTAAGTTCTGGTCTCTGGATATTGCCTGGATTTGAAGTCGTCCATCAAAGTGCTTCACAAGAAATCAGTTTGAAGTGGAAAGTGAATGTCCCTCTCTGGGTCTCAGTGGCTCTTTTTATGTCTTTTGAAAATGGGTGGGAAGGCTGACTTTCTATGCCCACCCCTCTGAGGATCCTGATAGGTTAGAGGATTCTCTGTTGCCTGACTGTAGAACTGAGCTGTGAGTCAGAGTGATGCTACCATTTTACAATCTATTGAAGAAACGCCCATTTGATTTCACTTAGAAAATTAATTTTTCATAACAAACAGGTTTCCCAGATACACACGTGGTTCATAATACATGTACACATCACAGATGAATTAAGACAGGTCTCTGTCCAACCCTGATCTTTCTAAGAGTTGGGTTCAGAAACGACAACATTTTGCGCTTTTAGTGAGTTTTGCCATGGTCGGCTCTGCATCAAATTCTACACAGACCTGCACCCCCTCCCTGAGCATATTATTATAAGTTATAATGTTTCTAGCATAAACCCAGTGTCTACAATATGAATAAATCGCAGGGTTCGGTCTCAGAACATCACACAGAGTTGAGCTTAGTCTCAAATTGTGGGTACATTTTTCATATTAAGAATCTCCAAATTGTACATTTTTGCAATTTAATAAAACATTCATTTGCCTTCCCTGCAGTACACCCATTTGGTTGTCCCTGCCCCCGGGATCTTGGTGAGTCAGAGAGATCAGATGTCTTCCTGCCAGAGCAACTGTTGACAATTACACCTCAAATCAGCACATCCTATTCAGTTGAAAGAAGCTATTGTCTCTTTTCTTCCAGGCTGCAAGGAAATTCTCCTCCCCTCCTAATTTACATGTCAAGGCGATATCCTGTGCTGTTGGTGGTAAGAGCAGGTGTGAAGGCTTCCCATGGACAGAGGCCTCTTGAACTTTTTATTAAATCAGACTGCCTTCTGGTATGGGGCCTGGGAAGAGTAGGTGTTAAGAATTCTCATTGACCAGAAAGCCTTTGGAGTCTCAGCTAACTTAGGATGCTGTTTAGCTTCTGAAATACAGGTCTCCTGTCAGAGTTTAGCTCACCAGCACCGGTCAGTGGCAAACACTGGTACTGCACCCATTTTTGGCAGCTGTCTTGAATTAATACATTTCAAAAAGGGGATTTTACTTGATAGCATATGATCCTTGCTAACATTGTATTGATGTGGATTCTGAAGTAGAGTAATGTAGAACACCCAACCAGAAGTTGGATTTTTTTGTTTGGTGGTTTCGTGCCCATGATTTTAGCAATTTTTGACATCAACTAAAACGGATTTTGAACAGCACCATATTCCTTTGCACTGATTTCGCTCTGTGTGCAGCCAAAGGATAGGGTCTGGCAATGGTCTCCTGTATTAACACTGACATAGGCAAAAGAAGATGGTGGCCTATCCGTCAGGTTTTCACTGGGCATTTTTGGATGATTTCAAAGCATTTTGTGAGCTAAAAGGCACTGCTGTTTTTCCTTTGGCACCACATTTCACTCATGGCCCTTCTGGCCCATCACGCTCGCACAGGTGGGTGGTAGAACAGGCAATCATTTTGGTGTGCGCAAAAACTGCACAGTTTTCCTGGATTCTGGTGCAAATGTGGGCTTTTCAGCCATCTTGGATTTTCTAAGCCCACAGCACCAAATGTTGCAGCATAATAACTCGAACATGGGTCAATACACCTGATAAGCCTCCCCGCCCGCCTGCGCTTTGATTTCGAGTCGAGGGGGAGTCGGGTGCAAAGGATGTTTTGATCCATGAGTAGAGGGTCATCTGCTTCTTCTCCTTGGTGCTGGATCATCTGGTTCTCCCAACCAGTTCTGACTGGGAGTATTGGGCGGTACCCCGGGCCCCTCGGATCTTTGTTCCCGGTCCCTGGGTCGTCCTCCTTGGGCAGTCTCCATGGTTTATCTGTCTCTCTTCTCACCTAGAATGACAAAGCAAAAGTGGCAGAAACATATTCGTAGACATTTCCCCACCATTATTAATGTGGTGGGGTGAACATATACATTTTTTTTAAATCAGGAGACATTTGCATTCTTATCATAATATTTAAGAGACTAAATGTGGAATGTTTTAGGGTTGTAAATGTTTTAATCTGGAGCGGCTCCCTCTAGGATTGCAGAGGACTCCTCCAGTTGCTGCAGAGTGCGCCTGGGATGGCAATACTGTCGCTGATTAATATGGACCCACTTGTCTTCCCCTTCTGCCAAACTGCCTTTGGGGATGTGGATCTTGGAGGCGACCGGTGAAATCTTGTCTGCAATTTCAAAAGGTACCTTCCATGTAGGCAGAAATTTCCGCTTTTTGGCCTGGTTCCTGTGGAAATTGTATAGATAGACCCAGTCTCCTACATTGTATTCTTTCCTAGTAGTCTTCAAATCATAGTGAGTCTTCATGGTATCGGCTGATCTTTCTAGGTTTCGCTGAGCATAGGCAAAAGCATGTTGGAGGTGTTTCCTTAAATTTTCAACATACTCATGAGTGGTGGAGGCATTGATCAATGTCTGCTCTTGGGTCCTATAGAGCAAATTCTGGGGAAGCACCATCCTGCGTCCAGTCATCAGCTCAAACTGTGACATTTTAGTTGCAGATGAAGGGGTAGATCTGATGGCCATTAGGACAAGAGGTAATCGAATATCCCAACTTGGCCCCGAATCTGCCACAAACCTTTTTAAGATGCTCACAATGGTTCAGTTGTAAAGTTCTACTGCACCAGAAGAGGCTGGCCGGTAAGCAATATGTAGCTTCCTTTTAACCCCCAGTATCTCCCACATCTTAGTCATTACTTCGCTGGTAAAATGGCTGCCTCTGTTTGACTCAATCCTTTGGGGTAGACCAAAATGCAAAAAGATGTGGTTGATCATCAGGGAACTGCTGTTTCTGCCTTGCAGTTTGGGGCAGGTAGACATTCCACCCATTTAGTAAATAACCATGTCACTGTCAACATGTACTTATTTCCCCTCGAGGAGCGAATCACGGGCCCTATGTAGTCGACTTGCAAATCTGACCTTGGCAGTGTCATCCCCCTCTTTTGGAGAGGCGCATGGTGTGTGAGGGATGTTGGCTGAAATTGTGCACACACAAGACACCCCTTCAAGTATTCATCGAGGTCCTGCCCCATGTGTGGCCAGTATGCAACCTCTCTTAAGCTCTCAAGTGTTGTATGAAACCCCCTATGACCGGCGGTGGCCGCATCATGGGCGTGACTTAACATCAGGCTGCGGAATGAGGTAGGGACCACCCACTGATCATAGCCAGCTTGGGATTTCCTTACCAACAAACCGTCTTGGATTTGGAACATTTTTGGACATTTCATCAACACTCTGAGGTCCTCTTTCCCAATGTAATCGGTATCCGTCAGGGGAAAGTTCTCAGGGTCCTCAATGTGTTGGTAAAACTTACCAATTATTGGATCCCCTTTCTGAGCCGTAATCAAATCAGCATCTGGGGTCTCCTTACTCCATTGTGCAGTTGAAAGATCATTGTGAGCATTTGTCTGGGACCTAGTGATAGCAGTGACCTGGATTTCCCCCAACAGGGACTCAATCTCTATTAGATTCCCTTGGATGGCCCCGGTTTTGGCCAGCTGATCAGCTAAGTCATTTCCAGTTTATTCTGGTCCCTCTACTTTAGAATGACCCTTGATCTTTTTCCAGTAGATGGTCATCCCATTCGAGGAGACCAGATCATCAATATTTTGGATTAACTTCCCATGTTTCAAGGGTTTGTTATTAGCACATAACATGCCTCTGGTTTTCTAATTAACCAGGTGCTCCACGAACCTGTTCCATACATAATTCGAATCTGTGATTATGACCAGTTTGTGGAGTTGATGTTGGACAGCAGTGAGAATGGCTTGATGCACAGCCATCAGCTCTGCTACCTGACTACTTCGGGGACCAATCTTGTACCCAGCAGAGGGTTCTGGGGACTCATTCACCCATGCATTCCCTACGCCGGCCACAAGTTCTTTTTCCCCGTTGTTGTCAACATGGTAAGAGCATCCATCCACATAAACAGTGGGCATTCCCTCACACTTGTCTTCTTAAAAGACTTGGTGTGGGGAATTAAGGTATGCCTCCATGTTGTCCTTGATTTTTAGACTTTCGTCCTCGAGACAATTTTCTCTGGCACAATCATGCAAGTCAGCCAGACCTTGCGCAAGGGGACTCTTCTTGTTTTGGCCATATCTGACCTCCACAGGAAAGCCTTGCATTGACAGAATCCAGGAAGTAATTCGGGAATTATTCACATTTACGGCCCGGATTCTGTCACTTTGGAGATATTGCAGAGGCTGGTGTGGAGTCTCCACTATGATGTGTTCCCCCTGGATAAACGGGCAGTAATTCTTCAATGCCCACACCGTTGCCAGGAGGGCTTTCTCACAATCGTTGAATTTTTCTCCGCTATGTGTTCCTCCACAGATGAACTTTTGATGAGGGCATCATCTACATAAGCCAGGTTACCCCTTGCACCCAGGTCGGCATGGCCTTGTGTAGGAAAATGTTGAATTCATTGCCGGAGTTGAGGTATCCTAAGGGAGTCCGGGTCCATGTGTACTGCTGACCCCCAAAGGTAAAAGCCAGTTTGTATTGGTCCTCCCTACTGACAGGCCCAGTCCAGTATCCATTGGTCAGGTCTATTGCAGTGAATACCTGTGACCCCTGTATCTAGGCCAGCCCTTGGTCAATGTAGGGAAGAGGCCATCGGGAAGTATGGACCCGTTTGTTGAGCTCCCTAAGGTCGGCACAGAGTCTCCACTGGCCATTTGGCTTCAATATTCCCAGCACCGGATTATTGAAGGTGCTGTGTACTGGACAGATTATTCCCCGGGACTCAAGGTTCTTAATTATTTCAGTAAGGGACTCCATGGATGCGAGAGGCAAGCGATATTGCTTCACAAACACTGGAGTCATGCCAGGGTTCATGGGAATTGTTGTTGTGTGGATGTTGGTGCTACCACAGTCAAATGAATCCACCGCAAAGAGATCTTGGAAATCCAAGAAAACTTGTTTCAAATGTTGCTTCTGCTCCAGAGTCACACAGGCATCAGCTAGGTTGACTCTCTCTTCAACCATCTGCCTGAAGCCTGGAAAGACTTCTGGTTTTGCTATCTCAGCGGCCTCCTCCAGCTGGGTGGAGAAGTCCCTGGTCAGATGGCTGATTTGGAGTGGAGGCTTCAGGTGGGAAAGGCAGCCTTCATGGACCTGGAAAATCACCTCACCCCCTCTGAAGTCACAAGTCACGTCTTCCTTACCATAAGGGCAGGAAGTGTACACCAGGAAGCTCCCCCCATGCCGGGTAAAGATCCTGTCTGGTGTTGTGTTGTCATCACTGTCACTGTCAAAACAGTCCTTGGGGATTGGTCCTAACAGTTCATTTCCTAAATCAATGGAGAAATGTCGGTCATCAACCGCCAATCCAATAATGGTGCCTGCGGCTAGAGTGATACTCTTTAAGTCACTGTTATTCACCTCTATTGGAATGGTGTCATGTTCTATATTGACTAATGGTGTTGGGTTTAACCCCAACCCTTGCTGTTGGAGAGAAGCATTTAGACGAATATAAGCATCAGGGTTTTTCAATTTTTGTCCTCTTTTAACTTTCACTTCCAAGAAGAATTGTTGGGTCCTTTCTGGGATGGTGACTTCCTCTTTAATCTCTATTTCAACTGCATAAGGTAGCAATTGAGCTGACCTAAATGCTTTTTCTGGATCATCAAAGCCCATGGGATTATCCGCTAATCGGGACCAAGCTTTGAAGTTTATTATGTCCAAACTAATGGCAAAGCGATTGAGAATGTCACTGCCTAAGTAAAAGCGGCAGTGATGTCTCGCACGATCCAACAATTATGGACTATGATCTTGTTGCCAATGGAGATTTTGAGCATACACCTGCTTGGCAGGAGATGTTTGGAGTTGGGTGCTTCCAAATCCATTTCCCATTTGTCTATCAGTTTGAATGTGGGAATGGCAGGATATTTTGGAAGTTGGCGGAACATGTCTTCGCTGATGAAGCTCTTACCGTTGTTCACACACACTCGGGCGAGAACAGAGTCCTTCCCTTCATTTAACTGAACAGGGATGAACAACTGCTCTCTAATTTGCTAAATATCAGCCAGGCTCAGAGCTGATTTCACATCTTTCTGGACTATTGGAGTGGGAATGTTGATTGCCGATTAGTAAAGAATTTCAGAGTGTTTCCTTCCAGTGTGGAATACCACCTTAAACTGGAAGGAAAGTTGATTTTCAGAAATAGAGAGGACCCCCCATCACCAGTCTGTTGTCCTACTGCTATTACTGTCACGTCTGGAATTTGGTTGTTCTGGTAGTGAAATTCTACTTGGTCAGATTTTTGTTCAACCATGTGGCATGTGCCGTTTAAACTAACATGGTTGACAATCTGTTTTAATTTTATTGGTCTGCTAGTCTGGGTCCAGAGGACCTTGTTTATGCAATCTATTAGGGGTGACATCCTTCTCAGGAGGTCATTCTCTAGTAAACAAGGGGTGCCCTCTGGAATCACTACTATGACCGGGTGTTTCACCTTGTGTCACCCAATTTTAATGTCCAAATCCGCAGTCCCCTCGACAGGAATTTCCTTCCCGTCAAAGTTCTGAAGTTGTCCAGGAAGAGAGGTGAGAGGAATTTGGTAATTCTCCCTCATGCCTGCATTTAGTTCATCAAAGGCTCTTTTGGACAGAAGGGTAGCTTGGGATCCAGTGTCCACAAGTGCCAAAATTCTACCCTGCCCCTGTACTTGTACCGGGGCATAGTATCTTCCCTCCTTCTCCTCAAGGGGGCACAGATAATGCACATTTTTGGACAACTGGTGGGCCAATTTTCTGGTTTTGGACATGCAAAGAGAAGAGATTTGGGCAGAATTCTGTGGAGAGTCATGGGAATCTGAAAGAAAAAGTTGGCACCCAGCACTGGGAGAAATTTTGGGTTCCCCTGGTTCCGGTTCTGGACCGCCCCCACTGTTTGGAGGCAGTCACCAGAATGGGTTTGAACCAGGGGATTTTGATGCTGTTGGTTCTGAGATGAGATGATGGATGGCGCCAGCTCAGTCCCCACATCTACCCAGTCTGTCTGTGAATCCCTTGGGACCCATTTTTCCTTGGGAGGAGTTCTCCCGTCTCTGAAGGAGAAGATCCTTTCCCCAGGATCCTCTGAGGATCCTCGCCCTCAAATTGGAAGATCTGTACCTCCTCCTCAAAGTGAGTCTGTTTGGGTCCTTTGTTTCTCCTACCTCCTCTCTGCTCCTTGGGTGGCAGACTTTCAGGGGTAGGATATTTTGTTTCCGGTTCCTGGGTTTCCAGGGGCTGTTCACAAGTGGGGAAGGAAGCTTCCTCCGAGGCTTTACACCCCCCTTCCCCTTGTGCCTCCTCCTTGGGAACTGGTGGGTTATCGCGGTGCTGCCCCGTCATTGTTCCCATCATAACTCTCCCAGAGTTATGGGCATTCTGCAGCGGCATGCTCATCTGGGGGTTCTGCTGAGCCCTCAGCATGTGGCCCAGATCCTGTGCCATATTTTGGACCTGTCGCTCTAACTGTGAAACCCGCTCAGGCTGATACGGGGTTCTGTTTTCTCCCCTGGCTGATCCCGGCAAGGGTAGCTATCCCTTCTCTGGTAGTACCCCGGGTTGGGAAGATTTGGGTACCCCTCACCCTTGGCCTCCCTTCTCCCGGATTAGGTTGTCTGGGCTCAGGGAATTGGGGAAAGAAGGATGGATGGTTTTGGGGCTGGAAGTTGGGTGGATACCTGGGGAAAAAGTTCTGCCCAGGATTTGGGGGAATTTCTGCCCTCCTGTGGGAAGTTAGGAGGGAAGTTCCCTGGGTTAGGTGCTTGGCTGGATCCCCCCTTTGGGCTGGAGGGGTCCACACATAACCCATGATGGGTCTTTTTCCCTTGTAGCGGGGACTTACATGATCAGGGGAGTGAGCGATCCCATTTGTGGGACTACCTCCTTGGCTCCCTGTCTGTGACTGGCCCGAGGGCCTTCTTGGCTTGGAATTATTCTGTGCAGGCAAGTTTTTAGGCCCCCCCATCTCCAAATCTAAAACAGGGGCAACCTTTACCTCTGCCACCTTGGCAGCAGCAGGGGTGCTCGTCGGTTTGGGGCTTTTCTGCGCATTACTTTTATTTTCTATGGGCTTCTGCACCTCATAGATCCAGGTGGCCTGTTCAATGACCCAGTCTAGCGACCTTTTCTCATGAAAATCTCTCACTAGCTGGGTCATGATGTATTAGGGCAAGGCATGGAAAAAAGTGTTAACAAATTCTTTGCTGTCCGTGCGCACCCTTTTGGTAGTCCGCGCAAAGGCACGCTTCAATTCCTGCACAAATTCTTGTGGGGCCTGATCCTTCCCACATTGCAAATTATAGGGTGCCTTACGAGCCTCTTGGGGGTTCCGGTGAACAGAAATATATTTCAAGATGGCTGCCCTATATGTGGACAAATGTAGGTGCCTTTCCCCGGCTTTATTACGTATAAGAGAAAATAAAATAGCCGACACAACCCCTTTTCGGGGAAAGAGGCACTGAGACCTGGCTGCAAGAGTTCAAAGGAGGGTTTATTTCTCCAGCTAGGAAATAACCCAAAAAAACCCTACCAACATTTACATCAGTGCATGTATATATATCAATTAAAGTAACTCTAACATAAAATGCTAAATGGACCTGATTGGCCAGGCGGTGTGGTGCTGTAGGTGTGGGTGGCATCTCTTCCTTCTAGTTGGCTGAGTGGCTGACGAGATGACGGACGTCAAATATCTTGTGCTCCACGCAGGTCAGGGTCCGGTCACTGTGGTCACTACCTAAGCTAATATGTTGCATTGGAAAAACACTAAATAACAAATTATCTGAAACATTTTTATGCTACTTTTCATCTTTCTACACAAGTTACACATAACAATTATTGTCAGTGCAATTTGTCATTCGTGGCTTTAATTGGAGGCCTTGACCTTATTGTGCATGTAAAAGAATCAAGCTGAGTTTCACATAGCTGCTAAGTTTTTAGACCTATTAGTATAAGTAAAAACATATATTGTGGTAAGATGCTTAAGGTTAGTAGTGGGTGTATTGGGTGGGTTTCGCAGCACAGGTGAGGGTCTGGCACTTGAAAGAAATACCTTACTGGGAGCGTAAGGTCAGGAGGGCAATACATTGTTCTAAAATGGGGGTGGGTGGCTTGCACGTTTATGGGGATGAACAAGCAGAAAGTGCTTAGCTCATTCTGGTTCACATGCTGGTTCTCAGGCGAGCAGTGATCTCAGAGGAAGAAAACTGTAGCATATTGATTGTTGCAACTTTCTCCGGCTTCAGCGTGAGAAATGGAAGCGCAGAGCTTTCCTTCGCAGGGGGAGTGCAAGGGTGGGGGCCAGCCAGCTGCCTGCGCGCCTTGTGTGTGAGTGTGTCTGTCCTTGGCTGCTGCGGTGGAAGGGGAGCTGAGCATTGCTGTACTATCGCAGTGAGGCCTGTTTACCCAAGATGGAGTCGAAAGGGGGCACAAAAGATGGATGCCCCGTATCCTGCTCAGTAGTCCCATCTATGTAGCAGTCAACCGTGGTTAACTTTACATAAGGGCAAGGTTCAATCCCACTACCGGAGGCACATGGTCCAAGCTTTGTACTGAGGAGCGTACGACGCGAGGGGGCCTGGGGACCCCTCGCTCCCATACACCATCTTGAATGGTTTTGGTCCTCCAGCCCCGCAAAGAAACTGGAGTATTCTGGGGAGAATGTCCATTTGACGTACTGCATGCAGCTACTGCTGTCTTTCAAATGGAAAGTCTCCATCATTTGCTCAAAGAGCTCCAAGTGTTCCCACACAGAATACTTTGCATTCTTGTGATAAGGCTTAATGACCGTCTGATCTTCCAGGTTTTCCCGAATTCTGCGAGCCTGTGAATGGCCGGCAGAATGTGGGGACCTAGTCTCTTGTGTCCTGGGACGCGCAGAGTAGTCCTCAGATTCCTCCTTGCTGCCCGGATTTAATGGGTACCCCCCCACTGACCTAACTGGGCAGAGGTTTTCAGAATGCCCTTAGAGGGCCTACTCTCCTGGGGTTCCCCACTAAATTGCACTGTACTTGGGTGCCCATACCCGAATGCCCACCCATCCATTCCTGGGAGGTACTGGCCTATGAGCCCCATACTTTTGGCTGGATAGTAATCTGCCATCCCCGTGGCCCTGGGCTCATGTGCGCCATGGGACAAGGGGGTGGCAGAGTGCAAGGACTGGGAGAGATGACTATGACTCTTGAATATGGACATTATTACATTTTGAAAAATAACGTTGCAAACTCTATTGGTGACATTATTGAGGACCTTGCTTCACTGACAAATTTGAATCTTATCATTGCAAGCTCTGTATTCTGTGGTGCTAGCAGCACATTTATTTGGTGAAACAATTACTGTTTCTTGTGTGTAGTAGGTTTGGAGGTGCCTACTTGTTTCACCATAGGGCAGCAGCTAGTTGTGGTACAATACTAAGCAGTGTACACGTGATTTACCTGCTCAAGCGTTTCCATTCCCTGGCACACCTTAACTGTACTGTTTTACCCTCCCTACTGCCCTGCTACTTTCTTGCCAGAGCATCTTCCACCCTCCTGGTGTGCTCCAACAAGTTATGGTGCTCTTTTTGGAGTTCACCCAGTCCCTAGAGGGCCAGGTGATTTTCCTCCACCTTCCCTTTTAATTAGCAGACTTCCTGGCCTAAGGTATCCCTTTCCTGAGTAAGAGCCTGTCTCTGTGCTGCCAGGTCGTCCCTCTGCCTTTGAAGGGCATCCACTCTCTGGCGCTCCTCATCAAACTCTGCCTGGGTATCCAGGTCTTTCAAAATCAGTTTACTGCTCTCTGCCTTTTCCCTATCTAGGTGGCTTTGCAGGGTGACTACCCGCTCTGCGCATGCCCTGTTGAAGTCCAGTTGTTGCTCCAGCTTTTTCTGGCTCTGCAGTAGGGAGTCCAAACCTTCTTGGTACTCCGTCTGCAAGGCCAGAAATCTGGTATCCTGATCTGCCTTTTCCTGTTGCAGGATACCCATATCCTCTTTTACTTTAATGAGATACTGTCTAATATCATTTTCTGACCCCTGGCTACTGTGCAGCCTCTGCTCAGAAGAGTCCAGGTCAGATTGGGCCTTCTCTAATGCCATCAGTTGCCTATTTGCCAGATCCTGGCCTTCAGCACATTTGTCCTGTATGGCTCCCATATATAAATATAAATATGCCGCTATCCTGGCAATCTTGTCGTGCTCATCTTTGGCTCTAGGAGCCATGAATAGTTCACTCAGGGTCACATGTAAGGGACCCTGATCTCTCCATATATCTGACCCTCTTGCAGTGATCTGGGGTGTGATTGCCTGCAACCGCACCGTCTGATCCTGTTCCGTCCATTCGCCTCTCCCAAATAGCTTATGAAAGAGGTGCTTTCTGGCTATTTTGATGTCTACCAGTGTCGTCATTCTGGAAATTGATTTTCTTCCTGACTTACAGAAGTTAGTATTTTATTTTGCAAAACAGACCATTTCCTTGGAGCGTTCCTTTGAGGAGTGCTTTTACAGCGTAACACAGCGTGGTGATTCAACAGGATTTTTGTATCCTGTCAGTTAGCACACTGTATTAAGCTGCACAAGTGGTAGATCTAATCCAGAATCCCCGGCTCCGAGCCCCCATTTTGTAAATGACTTTAATTCAGCACTCCAACTAAGTCAATGCCTAGTCTGGGATGCCCAATGGAAGCCCTTATTTATATATTTTTATGACACGTTCATAAATCTGGATGATGAACCCTTATATAACACCCCTCTCTTTGAATCCCCCTGACCTCACTGAGCCAAGAAGTAGGTTTGTTTTGCAAATTAAAAGATTTATTTGAAAAATTAAACAATATATATATATATATATATATATATATATATATCACACTTTTATGAATACATCAATATTTGATTGCACTCTTATGAATATGACAGTGATTAACAGTGGATAATATTACAGTAGCACAATTATTTAATTACTTAGGAGTTGGTATCGAGAGGATAAGGTTGCAGAGAATACTTTGTATGGTTTCAAGGAAAAGCAATGATGGAAAGAATGCAGCACAGAAATAAACTGATATGGTTTCAACAATTGATAAGATGATCACTTTTTTCTTTATGACAACTCACTCCCCCCCTATGCAATATGAAGAGATGGAAATGAGGGCACACAGATTTTCAGGAATACAATCAAAAGCAGTTCAGTTCCCCCCCCTAGCAAGCTTAGAGCAACCGGTATGCTTTTAAACAGTCAAAAATACTTTTACATGTGATTTGCAATGAAGTAAAAAATATGGTAAAAATGATTTTTATTCCCTATAGGAGATTCAGGGTAGGTGGCAGCTACTTTGAATTAGTTCAGGTCAACACTAGCAATGATTCAGGAATGATTATCAAATTGAAAATGAATTTCAGCAGTGGAAAGCAAGAAGCAGCTATTTTTACAAGTGGTGAAATTGAGCCAGTTTGCAATTCGCAGCACTTTTCCCAAAGAACTATAAGTCATAAGTTAAATCTAGCTTCTAGGACATACAGTTCAAAAGATATGGACGATTTTGTGGAGGTAGATTTTCAGAAATGAAGTAAAGATGGTCGGCCTCTTGAACTGGACCTAACGGTTCTGGATACAGCTCTGCTTTCTCTGGATCTCGGTCCGGGCATGGGTTCTAGCCAGAAGCAAAACAGCTCGTCCGGCTGTGGAGAATCAGGTTGCAAATGATTTTGAAGCCTACTGAAAAGGATCCAGCTTGTGGTTCAGGCCCCTCTGCTTTAAGTTCTGGAGTCTGGATTCTAAGTTCTGGTCTCTGGATATTGCCTGGATTTGAAGTCGTCCGTCAAAGTGCTTCACAAGAAATCAGTTTGAAGTGGAAAGTGAATGTCCCTCTCTGGGTCTCAGTGGCTCTTTTTATGTCTTTTGAAAATGGGTGGGAAGACTGACTTTCTATGCCCACCCCTCTGAGGATCCTGATAGGTTAGAGGATTCTCTGTCGCCTGACTGGAGAAATGAGCTGTGAGTCAGAGTGATGCTACCATTTTACAATCTATGGAAGAAATGCCCCTTTGGTTTCACTTAGAAAATTAATTTTTCATAACAAACAGGTTTCCCAGATACACACGTGGTTCATAATACATGTATACATCATAGATGAATTAAGACAGGTCTCTGTCCAACCCTGATCTTTCTAAGAGCTTGGGTTCAGAAACAACAACATTTTGCGCTTTTAGTGGGTTTTGCCATGGTCGGTTCTGCATCAAATTTTACACAGACCTGCACCCCTCCCTGAGCATATTACTATAAGTTATCATGTTTCTAGCATAAACCCTGTGTCTACAATATGAATAAATCACGGGGTTCGGTCTCAGAACATCACACAGAGTTGAGTTTAGTCTCAAATTGTGGGTACATTTTTCATATTAAGAATCTCCAAATTGTACATTTTTGTCCGCTTGATACAATAGTTTATAAGCAATTTAATAAAACACACATTTGCCTTCCCTGCTGTACAACCATTTGGTTGTCCCCAGCCCCGGGAACTTGGTGAGTCAGAGAGATCAGATGTCTTCCTGCCAGAGCAACTGTTGACAATTACACCTCAAATCAGCATATCCTACTCAGTTGAAAGAAGCTATTGTCTCTTTTCTTCCAGGCTGCAGGGAAATTCTCCTCCCCTCCTAATTTACATGTCAAGGCGATATCCTGTGCTGTTGGTGGTAAGAGCAGGTGTGAAGGCTTCCCATGGACAGAGGCCTCTTGAACTTTTAATTAAATCAGACTGCCTTCTGGTATGGGGCCTGGGAAGAGTAGGTGTTAAGAATTCTCATTGACCAGCAAGCCTTTGAAGTCTCAGCTAACATAGGATGCTGTTTAGCTTCTGAAATACAGGTCTCCTGTCAGAGTTTAGCTCACCAGTGCCGGTCAGTGGCAAACACCGGTACTGCACCCATTTTTGGCAGCTGTCTTGAATTAATACATTTCAAAAAGGGGATTTTACTTGATAGCATACGATCCTTGCTAACATTGTATTGATGTGGATTCTGCAGTAGAGTAATGTAGAACACCCAACCAGAAGTTGGATTTTTTTGTTTGGTGGTTTCGTGCCCATGATTTTAGCAATTTTTGACATCAATTAAAACGGATTTTGAACAGCATCATATTCCTTTGCACTTATTTCGCTCTGTGTGCAGCCAAAGGATAGGGTCTGCCAATGGTCTCCTGTATTAACACTGACAGAGGCAAAAGAAGATGGTGGCCTATCCGTCAGGTTTTCACTGGGCATTTTTGGATGATTTCAAAGCGTTTTTTGAGCTAACAGGCACTGCTGTTTTTCCTTTGGCACCACGTTTCACTCATGGCACTTCTGGCCCATCACGCTTGCACTAGTGGGTGGCAAATCAGGCGACCATTTTGGTGTGCTCAACAACTACACGGTTTTCCTGGATTCTGGTGCAAATGTGGGCTTTTCGACCATCTTGGATTTTCTAACCCCACAGCACCAAATGTTGCAGCATAATAACTCGAACATGGGTCAATACACCTGACAGTGCAGATTATCAAATTAATAAACAAACAAACAAACAAACAAACAAACCCACAATTCTTTTTTTATATATGCAGTGTAGTGTCCTGCATTGGTTGTGGCTCCTGCGTGGTAGATTATACCTATTGTTGTGAAGGTTTTCTTACAAAGTGATTCTTTACCATGTGTGAATCCAGTCAGCTTGCAGTTGTTTTTGGTACCATCTGCATTATAACGTAAAAGCATTACTATAATGTATTTACTATGTGTCTGTATTTCTAAGGTGGTAGGATTATAGGAATTGCAGGTAGTATATAATATGCCATAGTTTGCATTTTGTACAAGTTGCTGAAATGGAATGGATTCACAGTTAGGTATAGATACATACACAAAGCGTTCATTAGGAACTTCTTCTTGTACTACATGCCTGCAAAGAGTGCATGTATGTTTCCACATGTATGAAATCTGGAAGATTTCATTTATAGGTATGTTTTTGTTTTCTAGTACTTGTAGCAAGTACATTAGACATTCTTGTGGATCTTCCTGTGAGTTTATAGTGAATTTGACCATTCCAGCACAGTAGTCCAATTCCTGGTTTATTCCATGACCACTGTAAGTTTTGTCAGGATTGTTGTTTGCATTTCTATGAAGGACTAACATTTGCAAACACAATTGGTCTGTACTGTGTAAGTAATTGGTGGCAATTGGAATAGAATATTTATTTCTACATTTGCGTAGCAATTTACACCAGTTGTATTTGAAAATTTGAATGGACCTGACAGTTCTTTGTCCAAGTCATTTGTTGGGAGTGTGCGTTGCTTCTTTGAAGAGGTAGTTGAGTTACTTTGAGCAGTAGATTCTTCTTTGGTTGTCATCCTTGATGAAGTATTACCTTCTTTTACTTTCTTTGGAGGAATTGCTGTGAGATCCTGCATAGATTGAGTCTGAAGTAGTTTTGTTTTACAACATTTTGCTTTTTGCGGAACAGGATAGGTTTTTAGATGGGGGGGTAGAGTGAACGCAGTCTATTGTATTCTAGAATGCAAGACATATCAGCATTTACTTTACTTGCATCAAAGTTGATTAGAAATAGTCTGTCAAGTGTATGTAAGCGTGATAGTGCTACATTGCTTATGCCTTCTTTAATGACTGTGCCACCAATATCTATCAATGCTTTATCTAGGGTAAGACCTTGTGATTTGTGAATGGTGACTGGGTATGCTAGAGTTAAAGAAAATTGTTCTCTGCGCACATACATGTCTTTGAAAAGAAGGAAGCAGGCAGTTGAGCGTCCTATCCTTTTAACTTGGGATAGTTTGTCTAAGAGAATATTGACAAATTGAATATTGTTGTCATGTGGGTATGTTTGAAAGCCTACAACTGTACCAAGCACTCCATTAACTAGTCCTTGGTCTGTGTCAAGGTTACGTTTAAGCATTACTCTACAGTTTAAAGATAATTTTAATATTTTCTCCAAACCAGCTTTGTTAGAGATAGTTTTCCAAGGTGTTTAGCCTTGTTGTGGCTTGGTGACACATGGTTACTGTCATACCATGTACGTCCAGTTTGTCTGTGGAGGCAATTTGAACTATTGGTTGCATTTCTTTTTTTAACATTGTTTCATTAAATTTTGAACAGCTTGCAAGAGTTGGCATCAAGGACATACAATTGACATTTTTTTGTGCTAATTGTTCCATGACATCAGTAGTGCATGAGTTATGGCCATAGAGTGCATGTAGGCGCCTGCTTAGTGTGTGCTTCTTGAGATAGTACACCAACTCTAATACTTTTTAACATGTTGGCGTATGTCATGTCTGCAGAGTGCCACATATTTTCAGTTAATTCTCTGTATTGGAAATGTTGCCATAGGTTGACATTTCCTATGCTGCCAAGAGTTTTACGGCACAGTTTGTGCCCTAAGGTTTTAAAAATAGGTTCAGCTTTCACTGGTGTTAATTGAAGAAGATCTCCAAAAACAATAATGTGTTTTCCTCCAAAGAGCTGAGCTCTTTGTCGTCTGTTTTGAGGACCTCTAACAGTCTGAGGTGAATTAAAGCCAACATTAGGTTGGAGACCATGCTCACCTCATCTATTAGTAGCATTCTCATTTGTTTGAAAACTCTATGTAGTTCCATTGCAGCTTCTGTAGAAAGTTTGTAATAGTCTAATTTGTTTTGGTGTTCTACTGTAAGGAGTAGTAATCGGTGTAAAGTGACACCTCCTATTTTGTAGGCAGTTATACCTGTGGGGGCAGTTACAACAGCTGACAGATTGTTTGTCAATTGTTGGAGGAACTTGCTGATGATTTTGATTAGGAATGTTTTGCCTGAACCAGCTTGACCACTCATGTATAGCAGTATAGGTTTGTAATCTTGGCAGGTACAGTTTTTATTTTCATGTTGCACACCATGTTCAACTTGTTTGGTTACTTCTTGGAAAATGCTACGCTGCTCTGTGTTTAGTTGTTATTGCAGTACAGCAAAATCTTCTGTAGATTGCTCATACTGAAACATGGTGTTTTCTACTTATGTCATGGCTAATTCTGCCTCATTTGCTAATAGTGGCTGCCCAAGTGGTTCTTGGCTTCCTGTTACAGAAGGTTGACTACTGTCAAGAGTGTCCACATCTAATTGGGCCTGAAGTTCTTCTTCATGTTGCTGTTCATTTTGCAACATTGTTTGGTACTGTGTAAAGTTTACGTCTGTTATAGTGCTTTCACTTGCTTTGAAAGCGTCTTCATAGGAGTCATACGTATCCAGTAACTCTTCTTCTTTTCTCCATGGTTTAAAAAGTTGTAGCAGGGACATGTAATACAGTTCTTTATGTTGAGGAGTTTTTAATGACAATTTGATATGATTAATTAAGCTGCGTTTGGTAAGTTTCACTAAGCTGCCTTCACAATTTGCTACTCTGTATCTACCTTTTTTTTCATCTGGTTTAATATTATTTTTGTATGTGAAGTGTTGGGCTACGTGGTAGAGACACAGGTTTCCAAAGTGTTACTCCTGTTTGGGTAGTATGTGTCTAGTAAATTGTTTTTCAAAATGTCTTAGCTGTTGGGATCATTTTTGGCTATTGTTTATATGTCCTCATATGATTTGCGAACTTGTTTTCTTGATTTAGCAGAAACAATACTCAGCCATACTATATTGTCAGATTTTCCATACAATGCATTACCGGTTAAATGGTCTGCAGCTTCATAGCAGCCACATTCTCTATGAGAGAGCATTTTTATGCCTAAGCTGTACAATTTCTGTGATAGTGTTTTGTCAGATGATATGTCATCCCAGAGGTCCTGAAGCTCTGTTTTCTCTGCTTTGATTAAGTAGGCTGTGACATATCGTGCAACTGCAGTGGAATTGTCTGCAATGTACTGCACATTTATGTTTGCATTACATAGGAGGTCAATGATTGCATGTAATCATTGATGTATTTTGATTCTTCTGTTCTTTTTATGTAATATGTGTTCTTAGGTGATTTACCTTTGACACTATGTCTAACTGAAGACATGAAGATGTTTACTTGACCTGTTGTTGAAACTGGTCTAGGGAAACCAAAGCAGCATTTGGTGTAGTATTTCCCTTTGTTTTTATATTTGCGTCAACAATATTTCCCACATTTGTGTCTTTGAAATTGTAAAATGTGTGCATGAAGGTCACTATGTGTTGTTTGTGAAGGGATTAAACAAGTGACATATTTTTGGATGAACTGCAAAACAGTGGCATCACTATCCTGACCAAATTTAGGAGCATCTTTAATCCACAAAAGCATGTGGATGTGTGGTGCTCATCTGGCTTGGTATTCTTTTCTCCAAAAGAAGTGTTGCACTTCTCCGAGGGGAGTAACAGTTTTATTACAAATGAAGTATAGCAATGAAGCGATGATGGAAATATTTTGATACATTCACAGGATCTAGAGAGCAGAGTTCTCCTGCTGTTTTTATATCTATGTTTGTTTTGTTTTTGTTTGCTATGCGTAGGAAATCGTGTAAATCTTCCCATGCATATTCTGCACAACCTAATGTCACAAACCAAGTGGGTGGGCCAAGGTTTCTTATCATACATCGTACATCTCTGTGACGTCAGAACCAGTATTCTTTTGTACCACACATGTTTGCTTAACGATTTGTAATGCTTGACTGTAAAATCTCATCTGTTTCTTGCACTTTTTGTAGTAATTCCGTAGCTGTCATATTTTGAAAATGGGTACCTGATTTCAATGTGTGTCCAACTCTGTAGCATAGAGTTGCTAGTTCACTCTCAAAGAGAAGGTGGAATATGTATTTCACGTTTTGTCGGAATCTGGGGTCTTAAGAATACATTCGTAAAGAGTGGTATTCTGATGCTGTTATTTGTGTGGGTCTGTCATCGTACCTTCCTCCTTTTCCAGTAGGAAAGAGTAGAGGGAAGGCACATGCTTCTATACTTTTTTCCCATATGCTGATTGGAGATCCTTTGGCTTGTCGCTTTTGGTACATTTTCAGTGCATCATCTATGGTGTCTTTAGAGTGTAATGGGTGAATTGTATAATGGTCTAAAATATTGGATTCTGTAGCAGGATCTAGAAGTTCAAATTGACCAGTTTCTGATGACTCTTGAATTATTTCAGATGTTTCAGATGTTTTCTTCAATATTAATTTCTCTTTAGTATTCATTGTTGTCTTTTCGATATTGCAGGGCCTGTCTAACTTTATGTAAGTCCACAAGTTGTTGCAACATTTTTTTGTCTTTTGTCGGTACGCCATTTACTAAGATAATTAAAGATTGATCTATTGGACATTGCACTCCCAGAGGGTGTAAATTTTCTTTGCGATCTAATGGCAAATAAACTACGTTGCCACGAATGCCATTCACTAATTCAGAGGGAGGTAGTTTTTCTGTTTTTGGTTGAAGGCGTATTATTGCTTGAAATGGGTGCACTGTTTGAATTATGATGCTCTCATATACGTTGAGTTGTTGCAGGGGTTTTGGTAATGGGAATAATTCCAAGTTATTTGTGATAGCACGTGAAGGTGTTTGGTTGTTGTCAAGTTTTGCAGTGCAGTAACTGCAAAGTATTAAGGGGTCAGTCATTTCGTATTTGTTTTCTGCTATAAGATAGAGAGCTAATTGGAACCATTTGGAATCTTCATTGTCTTCTATTTTGTATGTTTTTGTGCTATTTTTATAAAAAGTCCCGCTGCAACATAGACACAAAACCTTGGGTAATTCAGAAGATGTACTTTTAAACTTTAGTATTTCTTTTTTGTATGTGTGTAATCGAAGGTTGTCATCTGTACAGTTGTTGGTAGTCTGTTGTAAATCTATTGCATTTTGTAAGTGGGTTTCAATTCCCAAATATTTTCTCTGGGTATGCTCTATTTCTTTTGGTAGTTGTTTGGTTAGACCATGTAGAAGATTGTTATTTAAGTTGGCTAGTGCTAAAGCAGGACTTTTGGCACAGTACAGTTTATAGACCAGATTTCTTATAGGTGTATGGTGTGTTGATATCATTTTGATATCATGGAAAGTGGTTTTACAAGTAGGTCCAGAAATGCAGGCTAATGAATGTCCTTGTAGTCCTGTGTATTTTCTTACTGGACAGGGGTCGAAATTTTGTAGTAGTTTCATTTTGAATTTGTCTTTGCCTTTCACATACTGATTGAGGAACTGGAGTAAAGATTTGAAAGATGTTTTGGCAATGTTACACATTGATGTGCACAGCCATTTGTAGACTGGACGTGTTGGTGCAGTGGAATAGACAGGTTATTCTGAATTTTCTGGGGATATTTGTCTGAGTAGCGTTTCTTGTTCCATAATGGTATTATTAAGTTTTTCATACCCTCGTCCACTGCTATGTATGGCAATTGGGTTTATTTGCTTTTGTTTGTATGCTTCTTCATTGAAATATGGTTCTGTGCTTGTGGTGTGACTACATTCACCTCCAGAGATGTTTGTGAAGTTATCTTTGTTGATATTCTGTTTATTGAGAAGTCGTTTTTGTAGTTGAGTACTTCGTTTTGTTAGTGGTTTCATTCTGTTTAAAACTAAAATAAATAATTCCCTTTTGAGAAGGATTGCACTGTCTATGAGAGCTTCTCAGATTAATTTTCTACGGTAGATTTTACGTGTTGTGTGTGATTTCTCTCCTGTTTTTATAAGGTTCTGAAGGACTCTGTGGCAGAACATTTTTTGTAAAAGAATTCTTTTGGTATGCTTACTACCCGCTACATCAAGATTTATAGGTTCAGTGTTAGCACTAGTGGTAGCTGCAGTCTTGTTAATCAATTTCTGTTTCGTTTTACATTTTGAAAGAGAAGGCAAAGTTTCTATACGGGAAGCTTGCTTTGTTTCGCTTAATGACTGTATTAGCTGTTTTGTTTGAACTTTTTATACAAATTCTGCTAGAGGTGGATGCTTATTTTGGAGAGTTTTTGTTTGCGTTGTTTTCTACAGAGTTGCTTTTTGGTAGGCATTCTTTGGGGTCTGTTGGAGAAAAAAAGAAAGTGTGGGTTGGGATCTTGTGCAGTGTATGTGTGCTTTGTGCATGAGTGTCTGAGCATGATGGTAAGGATGTATGTAGAGGTGTGTGATTGTGCAATGGGCTGCTACATAAGGTTGGGAAGGCTATTCTTGTATTTGTGTGTTACTATACTGGTGTTCAGATTGCAATATAAAGGGCCTCATCACCAGTCTGGCGGTAACCCTTAAATGCGGCAGTAGCGCTATTACCGCTACATTTAAGGGTCCGCCAGATCATGGCTTTGGCGGATTTCCCCCCAGCTCTCAGCTGGGGGGAAATCCGCAGCAAAATCGCTGATTTTTGGCGCGATTACCACCGGCAGGAAATCCGCCAGCGGTAATAGCACAAATTTTTCCCATTGGCCCAATGGGACATGAGGAATTCCCGAATGGGCCCAATGGGGAATGGGCAATAACCCTTCTGCCAAACCCGTGATCCAGCGCTTATAGCACTGGGGGGTTTGGCGGTAGGGCTATTAGCGCCGGCGTTATGCCCAACTCGTGATGAGGCCCTTTAAAGTATGAAACTGGTGAGGGGAAACACTAATACTGAATCTAATGTTGCAGGGTAAATATAATTGTGTGCTCTAGAATACTAGAACTGTACAGTGTTTGAGTAACAGAACATTATGGCAGTATTGCACTTTCTTTTTTGGATGAAAGAGTAGGTTTCTTCTGAGTGCTCGTTCGTATTTCAGACGCTGCTGCTTTTCAGGAGAGTGGTCTTCACTGTAATTGTGAAAGAAAGAAGTTAGTAAATATGTGTGTTAATAACACTGTTGTTAATGTAGACATGGATTTTTTTGTTTTTGCATTAGTAGTGCTTTCTGATAACTGTGCATAGCATGTACATATACCTTTCTTTGCCTATGTGCATTCTGTATATTTTATTTAGAATCGGTTAGTTGAATCTGCTTTAGAAATGAGTACAATAGTAAGTGCACAGAGCACACTTGGCTTCGTAAGGCAGTGTTGATGGAAATTAGGAGATAGAAGAACAAATTATATGCTTTGTTTGCTATTTTTACAGGGTAAATGGCATGAACTGTATGGAAAAGTATGCAATGTATGTATTTGTGAATGTGTGGGAAATAAATCAGAAGGATTTATGGGGTCAGCAGGTTAATATTCAGTAGGTGATTACTAAAGTACTGGCTGATTCTGTGGTGCTTGGAGGTGGAAGAGTCTGAAATAAAGTAAGGGTTGCAAGGAAGGACCTGGTGCTTGTGTTGCAGACTGAAGGGAAGGTGGGAGATGTTGTATGTCTTGGTTTACAACACTGTACATAGTTGTAGATGATGTGATAGATATGACTGCACCTGTGCATAGTTGAATGCTGTTGTGAAATCTAGAACGGAATGGGCAACCAGCTGGAATAAGAGCGCTGTCTAGATAGGAAGAACAGTTGTAGAGGCAGTGGTGTTGTTTCAGCTGAGAGTCTTTCAAATGTTATTGGCTATGTGTGTGCATAAATAAAGATGCATATGCTCATCCTGGCTGCGTGTAATTTTATAACACACTAGAATGCCTTTTTCCATAATTATACTGTTATTTCTCCCATCTTTTAACAAGAAATGACACTTTGTTAGATAGCTGTGTGTGTGTTGTGTCTGATTATTAATATAGTCATTTGTAAAGCAAGTTAAAATGATAGAAGGTATGTGAAATCTGCAGAATGTATAGAAAGGAAATTGTATGTACATCTTATGCACTACAATGCATTAAATGCTATCATGGTTGAAATGTGGTTAAATACGTGGCAGTGGTTACAGAAATGATAGAATGAATGAAGAAAATAAAAGTTTGCACATTGCAGTTAATAATATGGTAAATAAAAATTTGGAGAGCAGACAAATTTGGAAGTGACACTTGATCGTAGCAGATGGGAGAAATGACTGTAAGCTTGTTTTACAGGTTGCACGGGGTAAGTGGCAGTTACTCTGTTTATATGCTTTTGTACAAGAGATGTACATGTACCGTACATGCCAATCCTCCCGATTTCGGCGGGAGACTCCCGATTTTTCAGTGAAAAATATTGTTATTTTTTTCACGTTCTCCCGCCGAAAATACATCTTTGCCCAATGCATTCTTATGACACAAATGTTGTCTCACGATTTTTCGGAGGAAATGTCCCTCCCAGGTGGGTAGGAATGTTGGCACATATGATGTACTGTGCAAAAAATATTCATACCTGTACTTTGTGTTCATGCATGTGGATGTGCATGAATCTGCAAATAGAAATGTTGGAGAGTTTACTAGTAGTTGTTGTAGGTGCTTTGCAGTCACAGCGCAATTGTACTTGGAGTGATCAATAGTACATCTAAAGTGCTGAATTGTGATGATGGAGTTAGATGTAGAGGTCTTGCACGTGATTGGTGGATGGTTGTGTGACTGCTAAACAGTAGCCAATGAGCGAATTGTGCAGAAAGTGAAGTGGAAAGGGTAGAAGGGCTGCCAGAGTGTTACTTACGCGCTCGGTGGACAGCGTGGCTGTTCGCAGACAGGACATGCCACATCCGGGGCTTCAGAGCATAAAATGGGATTGTATTTTGAGGATTAGCCAATCAGGTGTTGAGGTTCTGCTTCGTATTGAGAGAGGCTGTGTGTCGTGAAGATGGCGGAGGTGGAGAAAGTCAGGGTGGTGTTGCTTGGAGATATGTTTCTGAATGCTTTAGAGCCGTATGTTAAATCTAGGAATGCGGCTAACCATTTGACACTAAAGGAGTGGAGGTGGTGTTGTGCACCGTGCCTGGTTTGAATTTGCAGGCAATGTTAGAAGTTTGTCAGGATATGGCTAGGTATAATAGTCCGCATGTGGGTGTTCTGCACTGTGGTGCTTTACCTTTGGGCTATGTCAGTGCCCGTACTCTGTTGCAAGATCTGCAAAACTTGGTTCAGGCAGTCATGCAAGTGCTTCCAAATGCCAAGGTTATTTTTTCTGGTTTGGTACCTAGGGCAGTATGGGACAATAGTTCTGTTTTTTGTCCTCAGCAAAATGTTGGTAGGTGCTTAATCAACCGAGGCTTGTTTGCTTTTATGACGAGAGCTGGCATGTTCTTTTGCAACAATGGCAACATGTTGATTACTTTAAAGAAGGTGGCATGGCTTTGGAGGTCATTACGAGTTAGGCGGTAAAAATCAATTTTTACCGGCATTGTGGCAATACCGGGTCCGGGTAGTAATGACACCACTAACAGCGGCCGATTACAAGTATGCGTGCACGTGCGTAGTGGCATGCCGGTAACAACATTACCGGCTTGCCGCTAAAGTCCCTAAAACATCCCTTAGCGGCATCATAGAAAGTGTTGACAGCCCTTCCACTTCCGTCCACCTCTAAATAACGGGTCTGACATTAGCAGGCCCGCTAATAACGGCCCAGCTAATACCGGAACCGGAAGTAACGTCATTGCGCCGGAACGGGAAATGGCACAGCGGCCATCTTGAAAAACAAAATCCATTGCCACCCTCGATACATAGGATCCTGAGCCTCAATCCAACACCAGAACATCAACCACACCACCAGCACCATGCCAAAGGTGATTAAGAAAGGGGCATCCCGGCAGCGGAAGGAGCGGTTCTCCGAGGATGAACTGAACATGCTCGCGGACACTCTTGCTGAGAATGCAGAGGTGGTATTTGCATCGGAGCTGAAAAGGGAAGCACAGCTAAAAGAGAAGGAGATATGGGCGCTAGTGGCCCAGAAAGTGAGTGCAGTTGGCAACACCCCCCTCCCCCGCACAGTAAAGGACATGAGAAAACGTTGGGATGATCTGCGCCTCAGAGTGCGCAATATCTTGTCAGCCAACCGGAGCCAGGTCCTGGCTACTGGCGGTGGCTCAAACTCACCAATCAAACTGAGCCGCTGGGAAGAAACCTGCGCAAGCACAATAGGTATGGAGTCCATCGAAGGTGGAACATGGAGCCACGTCATCGGCAGATGGAGGTGAGTGTCCTAAGAAAACACTGTATTGCAAAGTATGAAGATAGTCCACCAATGTGACCGTGCCATGAGGCAATGCATGGGCCATTACACACACATAGACACATCCCTGTCTAGATGCCGACCCTAGCACTTACACATCCACATGCATGCAGCATGCCTATGCCATGCCTGACACACACCACAGCCAGGGAAACGCAGTCCACAACACAAGGGCATGTCTCACAGCATACATCACCTCACACATGTGTGAACCTAACATATGCCTGAGCAACCCCAACCTGTATGCCACAAGAGTAGGACAGCAAGTCATCAAATGTGTACAACTGCACTAATAACCTGTATGCATGATGCATGTACAACCATCACTGATGCCGTCCCTCTTATGGCCCCCCACAGGCTGGTATATCGACAGCAATGCAGAGGACTATGCAGCACAGGCCACCACACCTACCAAGAGGGCCAAGTTCAGGGAAGAAACCAACAGGCCTTCCACTTCCAAGGGCACTGGCAAGGCAGATCAGCAACAGAGGAGAAAGGAACCAATGGATGGCAAGGAACAGGGGCATCATAGCTCATCCACTACAGCACAAATTCCAACACCTATGGTATCCGCAGCTGTAGAGCCGGTGGCAGATGGGACCCTATCAGCAGCCACCAGTTCTGTTGGGGAGGCAGCTGCCACTGCACCACAGAGTGGCGATGAGGTCCTTTCACAAGGTGAGTTCTGTGTCCCTGAGGAGGACTCACGCTCCATGGAATTCCTTGGCACACCCAGCCCCACCCAAGAACAACAGTAAACACCCATCAGCACACACAATGGCACATCTCATGTCCAGTCGGGAGGAGAGGCTGAAGCAGAGGCCTGGAGCCCCACACAGGATACGCCAGATATGGGCCCCTTGCCACACCAGCCATCCACCTCCACAGGAGTCCGGGACGGCGAGTTCAGGATGACACAGATGGAGGAGCGCCAGCAGGAGTTGACCGGCTTCGTGAAGCAATATGTCACTGATGGTGATGTGATGAGCAGGGTGGCCAGAGACAACACTGCGGCCATGAAAGGGGCCATAGAGGCGAGCACACAGAAGATTTGTGAGGTGCTGTCGGCAGTGCGGCAAGTCCTTGGCAGGATTGCGGATGCCATGGAGGCTCTGCGTCCTGCCCGACATTTCAGCATGCACCCACGGGGTCTTCCTCCAGCTCAACACAGACAAGCCCCCTGCACAGGTCTGTGCGCGCCATGTGCCGCTCCAACCTGCCACCCCCAGAGTCAGACACAGGCCATTAGTTGCAGGCTCAGCCTGCATGTGCACACATATGCAGACTGGAGTGGTATAACATTGCACACCATGTGTGCGGGAGTTGTGGGAGGAGGGGGTGTGTGGGGGAGTTGTGGGGGGAGGGGCATGGAGAGGGTGTGTGTGTGGTGTGGAGGGTAAGAGCACTTTCAACTTTTTCCTGTTGAATACACTTGTTGGGTACCTGAAAAAATACTTGACTGGACATTTCTTATTGTGTATGTCGCTTTTATTGGTTTACAGTGCATAGTGTCCATATACCCCCACACCCAGTGCCCTCAGTCCCACATTCATGGCACCCTCTGCACCTATGTGTCCTAGAAGTATTGGCCTATCACTGACTGGCGCACAGCACGTCCCTCATGTGCATCGCCACCGGGATGATGTACAACCCCATCTTCTTCATCTTCTTCATCCTCGCCTGGTGGTTGCTGTTCAATGTCAGGGGGCAGAGGCACGTTCCGTCGGATGCACATGTTGTGCAGCATGACACATGCCGTGATGATCTTGGCCACCTTCTCATGCCTGTACAGGAGTGCCCCACCCGACCGGCTAAGACAGCGAAAACGTGCCTTCAACAGGCCAAATGTCTGCTCGATGACCACACGGGTACGGGTATGGGAACGATTGTAGTCCTCTTCGTGCCTGTTCTGCGGGTTCCGGACAGGGGTGAGGAGCAACGTCTTCAAGGGATAGCCACTGTCACCTGCATGGGTGAAAAATAAGCTATGTGTAAGTCAATTCCTGACGGACACCTGTACTTATCAAACATGCCTGCAGATTTTTGTTGTTAACATGCACATGTCCCTGGTTGTATGCACAGATTTTACCTTGCCACAATGTGTGCTGTGCCATGGTCTTATGGTGTGGGTTGCGTCTTCCAGTTGATACAGGGTGTACACTCCCTTGATGTTCTGCATGCACTGTGGATGTATTCCGCTTTGTTTGTTATCATTATGTGATGTGTAGTGATTAGTATAATTTTGTTACTGGCAGCGTTGACAGAAGTCTCAGCTTATTATTCCCATGGTGACATGCAGCGCTACTGTGCTGGTGGCCCTGTGACTAGCAGTGTATACCCTTGGTGGAATTGATTTGTGCACTCTCAGGAATGCTTGTCCTGTGTTGTGAATTGCTGCGGACATTTACATTGTACATACTCACAGCATGTTGCTAGATTGTGTTATGGAGGGTGAGGTCTGATGATGGGTGTTGGACATGTTGTGGGATATGGGCTGGTTGCAAGTTAGGCATGCTGTAATTAGTGGGAAGCTTCCATCATTGCTATGGGGATTAGTAGTCATGTTCAGTTTGGGATGCTTTGGGGCACACAGTTTTGCGATGTGGACTTTGTGCTGTCACCACAACAATGACGTCATGGTGGTGTGTGCATCTCTCCCTCCATTACACTGCCATGTGCCTGTCATACAACTTACCAAGCAGCCAGGCATGTCGTCCTGCATGTCTCTTCATGTAGCGTGGTAGCGTGGAGTTCCGCAGGACCATTGAGTCATGAGTTGATCCGGGAAATCGGGCACAACCATGTGTGATGATCTTGCTGGAGTCACATACCATCTGTACATTGATGGAGTGATATACCTTACGATTGCGGTACACCGCTTCCGTGGCATGCGGGACCACCAATTCTACATGGGTGCAGTCAAGTGCACCAATGCAATTTGGCTTGCCTGCCAGTGCATGGAAGCCAACTTTCGTGTCAAAGATCTCCTCAGCAGTCCAAGGTAGGCAGAAGTAGTTCGTTGAGTGCTTCAGGAGGGCATCCAGCACTTGGTTCAGCATTCGAGAAAATAAGGGTTGTGATATGCCATGCATGTGCCCCACTGTGTGCTAGTAGGGCCTGTGGCCAGGAAGTGGAGCACAGACACTACCTTCAGTAGAGGGGGATGGCGGTGCATATTTCAATCAAATGTTGTCTTGTATCATGTCCACAATGGTGGTGATGGTGTCCCTGTCCAGATGGTACAGGGTGTGGATCTGAGGTGGGCCTTGCTGGGCCTGTTTCACCCTTCTTTTCCTCCTGCATCTCCTCTGTGGTGCCTGTTGTTGTTGTTGCTGGTGTAGCAATGCAAGCATGTCCTCCAGCCCCATTATTGCTACTGCAAGTGGAATAATGTTGGTGTGTTAAGGGGTGTGGTGTGTGGGTGTGCTCCTTTTGTGCTGGGCCAGACTCCATTGCCTCCACCTGTGCTGATTGTGTGCACCTGTGGCAGTTGGGAACACTGCACATTGCTGTTTGCGGGTAGTTTGCGATGCCGGTGATGCCGGCATACCGATATCCCTTATTACCGCCTTCATGATGCTAGTATTTGCATGTCCACATGACTTGTGATGTCCTCCTCTTAGCGCATCCCAGTATTGCCAGTCCGAACAGGTGCATGCCCGCGCGCATGCCGGTAGGGGGATGAACGATATTAGCGTTGGTGCTGATACTGGGTTGTTGGTTTGTAATAGCCCGGAGCGGTATGCGGTGCTGGTAATCCTTTACCGGCATTGTTTTTCCATTACCGCCTACCTCGTAATGACCCCCTTTATCGTTTATTGGAAATGCCATGCTGTTTTGGAATATAAGGGTTCCTTTGGAGAAGCTAATGTGAAGATTTTTGGAGGAAAATAAGGAGACAAAAAACAAAGCAAATACAAAATAAAAGGTGTTTCTGAAGCATCTTAAAAAAAACAAAAAAAAGCCTCTTTTCAGAGCCAACCTCAAAGGGGAAATGGGCCACACTATTTAAATTTTAATTCTGCACACTAAGATTTTATTATTTGTCCGTGGCCCCCGCAGTTGTCCACGGGCAGTGCGTATTACATCCAGGATTTTTGCGGTGGGATGCAAATGAGACGTAGCACAGCAAGGGATTGGTCAACAGGGTTTACTGGGTGTGATGTGTGAGCAGAGAGTTTGTCAGAAAGTCTTTTTCCAGAGAGGAGAGGAGATAGCTATGGCTGTGTGTTTCAGAAGGCAGATAGTCTGGATTTTGGGAGATTTGTGGATAAATTGGTTGGAAGTGCATGCAGATCGCTGCAGAGTGGCTGTACATCTTGAATTCCCTCATGTTGAAGTGCACTGGCATGGAGTGCGTGGAATGAGTTGGCTGGATTTGGTACCGCTTTGTGCACTTTGGTGACACAGCGTCATCCAGACATTAGGCCTCATTACACGTTGTGCGTTAAAAAACGGCATTTACCGGCATGGCGCTATTAGCGTTTCCGCCCTCACAAGAGGCCGCTAATTGCGTACCATTACGAGTACGCGGACACGAGCATAGCGCCATGCCGGTAATGACCCTACCGCCATGCCGTAAAAGTCCCCAAAAAGTCCCTTACCAGCTTTGACTAAAGTGCTAATAGCACCTCCGCCCTCACGCTACATGCAAATTGCAGTCACCGCTATTAGCGGTCACCGTTAAAATGCGGAACCGGAAATAGCGTTATCGCACAGGAACGGGAAAGAGCACGGCGGCCATCTTTAAAAACACAATCCATTGCCATCCTCTGCATCCAGGACCTCTTTCCAGGAAACTCGAACACAAATTCATCCCGGATAGCCCGAAGATGCCCAAGGCCGTGAAAAAAGCTGCTGATCGCCAGCGAAAAGAAAAATTCAGCAATGAGGCGCTGATCATGCTCACTGAGACACTTGCGGCAAATGCCAATGTAGTCTTCAGCAATGACATGCGGCGGGAGACCCTCCTCAAGAAAAAGGCCATCTGGGCAGAGGTTGCACACAAAGTCAGTGCGTTGGGCACCACCACCCGCACAGTCAAGGACTGCCGTAAGAGGTGGGAAGACCTCCGGGTCCGTGTCAGAAACATAATGTCAGTGAATCGCAAGCTGGCAATGGGCACAGGAGGTGGTGCCGATTCCCATCTGAAACTCCGGGAGTGGGAGGAGACCTGCGCCTCCACAATTGGTGTGGAATTGGTAGAGGGTGCTGGAGACATGGAGCATGGTGTGGCCACTTCATCCGATGGAGGTGAGTGTATACATCAAACAATGCACAGTGAAGGGTGAGGGCCCCCCAAATATGTGTCCATATTCAGGCCATGGATCCAACCACAAATATACATGCATGCATCACCACATACACGTGCAACACAGACCCATTCATGCATGACCCACCCGACATCCCCATTACCGGAATCCAAAATAAAGAGGCCCCAATGCATAGAGCGGCATGACGTAAACATTCTGCATAAGGCACGTTGAACCATAAACAATGATATTCCCTATTTGTGACCCCAACAGGATCACAGACAGACACTGAAGACCCACGCACTGCGACACCTGCTCCCCCAGCAATGGAAAAGCCAAGGAGAGATGAGACAGGGGACACCGCCACCACCTCAAGGGGAACCGGGAGGAGTGTTCAGCAGCAGAGGGCCAAAGGCAGCAAGAGCATCAGTTCTACGCAGCCTGAGGCCACGACTGCTGCTATTGTTGCACCCACGGCATTGGGTTCCATTACATGTGAAACCAACATGGAGGGTACGCACTCTGCTGCCACCAGTTCAACTGGTGAGGCAGCAGCCACCGCACCGCTTACGGATCGAAGCCAGACCCCCAGCCCAACACGGTCCATTCAGCCAAGCCCAAGGCCATCATCAGGATCAAGCGAATGGGACGGCTGTCCGTAGGACACCAAATGTGCAAAGTCGGGTCTACGCATGCTTGCGGGTGTTCTATGGACAGTGTTCCAGTCCCCGAACTATTTAAAAGTGCAACATGCGTGCAGCGGACAGTTGCGCACAGGCACGATGTTTGTAGGGGCAAGGGTGTGCTATGCATGCACGCGTGTTTTCTACGGAGAGTGTTCAGATCCCCAAACAAAATAAATGTGTGTCACAACTTTGCGGAAAGGTCGATGGGCTATGTGTTCTACAGACATATTCATTCTGGTTACGGACAATGCGAAGAGGGGGGATGTTCTTAGGACACTTTATTTTGCGTAGGTACGAACATGCGAACATCTTTAGTGTTCTGAGGACACCCCCATTTTGACTACGGCCATTACAAACAGGTATACTGTCCTTAGGACACCCCCATTTTGTTTAATTACGGACAGGCGGACATCTTGTGTGTCCTAAGGACACTTCCATTTTGATTGCCAACAATACAAACAGGTATAGGGCCTCATTACAACCCAGGCGTTAAGGGGTTAAAGGTACCGTAAAAGGTGTCGGTGCCGTTAAACCCTTAACGCCTGATTACGAGGTCCCTTTGCGGGTTACACTTTAACGCCTGCTTTTAGCAGGCGTTAAAAAACCAACCCGCAAAGGGACCTAGGAGCTAATTACGGCACCGTAATTTACGGTGCCGTAATTAGCGCCTTCCCCAGTCCCATTGAGCCCTATGGGACAAAAATGGGAATGGGGAAGGGCCATGGCGTCATGGGGAATTACCGCCCCGCCAACCTTGGAATGGGGCGGTATTTCCCCATTCCACCAATGCGGACTCGTTACAACACCGGCTCCAACCATGGTGCTAATAGCGCCATGGTTTAGCGCCGGGGTTGTAATGAGGGCCATAGTGTCCTTAGGACACCCACATTTTGGTTAATTGAGTACATCCCGGACAGTCCCACTGTCCACGGACACTATAACTGCCTTTTTAAAAGAAAATAAGACACAGAAGAATATACTAACAACACACTTAATATTTTATTATTGTATACAAGTATAAAAATGATGACAGAGAGGGGGAAGCAGAAATGGATACAAATATAGGGGAATTAGGTGTTTGGACCTGATGGATGGTAGGGGAGGAAGGCAGAGAAGTCTCATTGTAATGTTTCGATTGCTGGGAAGTTTTTGGGGATAGTTGGGTGGGACATGGAGACGGGGAACAGGTACACGTGGGACAGTGATATTTAATTTTCTCTCTTGTATGGTCTTATATGGTCCTCCACAACGTTTTTTAAAAGAATTACATTTTTCATTAACAAATCCATTTTTAGCTCCATTCGTTGCAGAGGATTTTCTAATGTCTCTCTTGGTATATTATGTTTAATGTCTGTATGGTATGTTAAAAAAAATGTGTTAGTTCACATAAAGTAATAGTTATTAATTGGTTCATATAGAGAAGGGTAGTGTCTACCATTAGTATCATTGTCTTCAGTCATTTCATCCCAAAATAATTTTCTTCCAGCCATTCCAAAGTACTAGACATTTCTGTGTAAATAAAAAGAAATATTAGTTTTAGTGTACCGAATACAGAAAGTTTATAAATATATACAATAAATGTAGTGTACTTACTAGTTTCTTGCTAAGTTTTGCTGTTACTGCTGTGTAGGTGTCCTGTTGATTTTTGTTGTGCAATTTCTGTGAGGTAATTCTGTTGGAGGCATATTTATTGTGTTTTGGAATATTCCACTACGTTGCATATGCTATGTAATTGGACTGTTAGTGTCTTCCATACACAGTTTCACTTCTTATTTATTATTGAATGTAATGTATTTATGTGCTGCTTTTTGAACATGTTTAGTGTTATTTTTGGATGATATGACAATGTAAAATACCCCCTGAGGTTTTGGATAGTGTTGATGTTGTCCGAGTCCGTCCGCGAACAGGCGCATGGCCCGCGGATATCAGACACACTAGCGCAGGTAGGGGGTTCAGTATGTTCTATGTTATATGTATATAAACTAAGGGCATCCTAGTAAAAATTTATCAAATTTATATTATATATATATATATATATATACATATATATATATAAAAAAAAAATATATATATATATATATATATATGTATTCAGTGAAAAAGCTTTGTTACAGGACCGTTATGGTTAAGTTGCGCTACTAAAAACCTATGAAATTCATTAAAAAAACATTGTTAAAGGGACTTTATGGTTAAGTTGCGCTACTAAAAACCTATGAAATTCAGTGAAAAAAAACTTTGTTACAGGGACGTTATGGTTCCAAGTAAAACCAAAAAAAAACTGAAATTCGCCAGTTGTGGTAAGCTAAGCAACCATAACTCGTGCCACCACCGTGCACTGCTATGACTAACACCCAGAACATCAAAGATGACATCACAAATGTCATTGATGTCATCACCGATGACATCACATGTGCATTTACTTTTCATGAAAAGTCTGTACAAGGGATTCTTATTGTAATGTTGATAAAGTGTCAAGGATCATTGGAATAAATATCATGAGGTACGTAATGCATGAAGTAATGCATTGATACAAATAGCATTCTATTATGAAGTTCTTTCAGTATACTAAGCTACTCATGTAGAAACATAGGCATTGTGTGCAGCATACATGATGGAGGTGCAATATTAATAATCTTGCCATGATGAATAGTAAAATGATAAATGCTTTCTTATTACAGTTTTGTCTGCTGTGAAATATTTAATAAGTAGCTAATAATTACTACATCATTGCATTATTGCAAACAAAACACAAACAGACAACAACACATACAAAATATGAGCATATACAGGGAAAATGAAATAACCAAAAAAAACAGCAGTATTACCAGACAATCTTCATAATCTAACTGACCTGCTCTCCAACCTTGACTCTAACACCCCTTGCGTCCTCATCTTGCTTGATCTCTCCTCCGCCTTTGACACTGTCAACCATGCCATCCTGCTCAACCGTCTCTGTGATAACCTGGGTATCATTGGTCAGGCTCTGGCTTGGCTGACCTCTTTCCTCTCTGACCGACCCTCCCAAGTCCAACTTGGGTCCTTCCTCTCTGCTATCTTTTTCTCTACCTGTGGTGTCCCCCATGGGTCTTACCTCTCTCCCTGACGGTTCAACCAATACCTGGCACTCCTTGCCCACCGCATCACCGCTATCTGCCCCAACTTTCAGTGCTATGCAGATGACACCCAGCTCCTTTTCAGGCTACCCTTGGCCTCCTCCTCTCCTTCCCTCATCTCTGACCGTCTGTCTGCTATCCAGGAGTGGTGTCCCGCCAATGACCTCTGCCTTAATGCCAGTAAGACGGAGATTCTCCTCATTGGCACACCCGCTCGCGCCTTCCCTGCAGCTCTCTGGCGGCCTCTCTTAGCCCTCTTCCTACTCCCACCTGGAAGGCTAAAAACCTTGGGGTCATCTTTGACTCCACACTCTCCTGCTCTCCTCACATCCCTGATGTCTCTAAGAAGTCCCACTACCAGCTGCACCTCCTCAGAGGTATTCTTCCTTTCCTCTCCTTCCCCCAGAAGCTCACTGTCTCCAGAGCTCTGGTCCTCTCTAGGCTGGACTACTGCAACAGCCTCTTTCTAAATCTGCCTGCTTCTACTCTCCGCTCTCTGCAACTTATCCAGAATAGGACTGCAAGACATGTCCTTGGCCTCAAGCCCAGGGATCGCATCTCTCCAGGACTGAAATCTCTGCACTGGCTCCCAGTGGCTGTGAGGATTATGTTCAAAACCCTCTGCATTGGCCACAAGGCCTTCTGGGCCCTGGGGCCTAAATACCTTCAACTCTCTCTTCCTAAATATCTTCCTTCTCGAGCTCTTCGCTCATCCGCATCCAACTTCCTCAGGGTCATTCACCTCTCCAAGCAACGAGTTGGTGGTAGATCTCTTTCTTGGGCTGGTGCCTCCTTCTGGAACAGCCTCCCTTAGACTTGAGGAGAATCATCTCCGGTGCCGGAAGCACCTCAAAACCTTTCTCTTTGCTTCTGCCTTTACTCCACCTCTCCTTTGCTGACCTCCTAGCTGTAACTGTAACTTGCACTGGCTACCTGGACAACCTCTTATCTCGGGACCAAGTCCCTCCCCCGCCAGTGTCTCACACCTGCACTGCCCACCTGGCAACCCCGGCACTTGGGGACTGTTTTCTGTATCCCTACAGTCCCCCTCCCAGCCCTTGACACCTGAAAGTCTTCACTTACCCATGCACTTGCCACCTGCTGGCCGCTACTTACTTAGTGTTATCATCTTTGCCTTGTACTGCACTGTCCCTGCCCCCTTCCCATGCACTTGCGTGATCTGAATGATACCTGGCCTAGTAGGATCGTTGTCCGTCCTCCCTTTGTTCCCCTCCCTTGCCTCATCGTGCCTTGAAACACTTGTGTATAGGCGCATTATAAATGCCAGAATGGATGAAGTGGGTGGAACGGATAAAGAGTGTGGAACGGATGAAGAGTGTGGAGCGAATGAAGAGTGTGAAGCGGATAAAGGGTGTGGAGTGGATGAAGGGTGTGGAGCGGATGAAGGGAGTGGATGAAGGGTGTGGAGCGGATGAAGGGTGTGGAACGGATGAAGAGTGTGGAGCAGATGAAGAGTGTGGAGCAGATGAAGAGTGTGGAGTGGATGGAGAGTGCGGAGTGGATGATGTGTGTGGAGCGGATGATGTGTGTGGACCAGATGATGTGTGTGGAGCGGATGACGTGTGTGGAGCGGATGATGTGCATGGAAAGGATGAAGTGCATGGAAAGGATGAAGTGCACGGAGCAGATGAAGTGTGCAGAATGGATGAAGTGCGTGGGGCGGATGGAATGCATGGATCGGACGAAGTGCATGGATCAGAAGGAATGTATGGAACTGATTGAACAGATGGAGTGCATAGAACTGAGGGAGTACATGCGACGGATGGAATACATGGAACAGTTAGGGGGCATGGAATGGACGTTGTACAAGAATGGTTGGAGTGCATGGAACGATTGGAGTACATGGAACGGTTGGAGTGCATGGAATGGTTGGAGTGCATGGAACGGCTGGAGTGCATGGAACGGCTGGAGTGCATGGAACGGCTAGAGTGCATGGAACGGTTGGAGTGCATGGAACGGTTGGAGTGCATTGAACGGTTGGAGTGCATGGAACGGTTGGAGTGCATGGAATGGTTGATGTGCATGGATCGGTTGAAGTGCATGGAATAGTTGATGAGCATCGAACGGTTAGAGTGCAAGGAATGGTTGGAGTGCATGGAATGCATGGAGCATGAAGGCGCTTGATCTCAAGCACCTACAGAAAACCACCATATCACATCACCACGCTTACTCTCTTCTATACACCACCACTCAACTAGAACACAGCAATACTATGACACATTCGGTTTAGCTGTTCTCATACCAACACCTGCCACATACTCCCCATCATCCTAACTACAAACAGCTGGCTGCACACCCACCAGCCTAGGCGTTCTCCTCAGGCCTAACGCAGCCAGAATCAGTCTGGTATCACCCTGCCAGAATGAACACATACTCCTGATCTCCCAACCACCACACCTACTGCTAAGAAGCAGCTATCATACGAATGCCACACCTGCTGCACACATATCCGGTGCACACACGCACCTTATGACTCTCTCTCTCTAAGTTAAGTTGCGCTACTAAAAACCTATGAAATTCAGTGAAAAAAAACTTTGTTACAGGGACGTTATGGTTCCAAGTAAAACCAAAAAAAACCTGAAATTCGCCAGTTGTGGTAAGCTAAGCAACCATAACTCGTGCCACCACCGTGCACTGCTATGACTAACACCCAGAACATCAAAGATGACATCAAAAATGTCATTGATGTCATCACCGATGACATCACATGTGCATTTACTTTTCATGAAAAGTCTGTACAAGGGATTCTTATTGTAATGTTGATAAAGTGTCAAGGATCATTGGAATAAATATCATGAGGTACGTAATGCATGAAGTAATGCATTGATACAAATAGCATTCTATTATGAAGTTCTTTCAGTATACTAAGCTACTCATGTAGAAACATAGGCATTGTGTGCAGCATACATGATGGAGGTGCAATATTAATAATCTTGCCATGATGAATAGTAAAATGATAAATGCTTTCTTATTACAGTTTTGTCTGCTGTGAAATATTTAATATGTAGCTAATAATTACTACATCATTGCATTATTGCAAACAAAACACAAACAGACAACAACACATACAAATATGAGCATATACAGGGAAAATGAAATAACCAAACAAAACAGCAGTATTACCAGACAATCTTCATAATCTAACTGACCTGCTCTCCAACCTTGACTCTAACACCCCTTGCGTCCTCATCTTGCTTGATCTCTCCTCCGCCTTTGACACTGTCAACCATGCCATCCTGCTCAACCGTCTCTGTGATAACCTGGGTATCACTGGTCAGGCTCTGGCTTGGCTGACCTCTTTCCTCTCTGACTGACCCTCCCAAGTCCAACTTGGGTCCTTCCTCTCTGCTATCTTTTTCTCTACATGTGGTGTCCCCCATGGGTCTTACCTCTCTCCCTGACTGTTCAACCAATACCTGGCACTCCTTGCCCACCGCATCGCCGCTATCTGCCCCAACTTTCAGTGCTATGCAGATGACACCCAGCTCCTTTTCAGGCTACCCTTGGCCTCCTCCTCTCCTTCCCTCATCTCTGACCGTCTGTCTGCTATCCAGGAGTGGTGTCCCGCCAATGACCTCTGCCTTAATGCCAGTAAGACGGAGATTCTCCTCATTGGCACACCTGCTCGCTCCTTCCCTGCAGCTCTCTGGCGGCCTCTCTTAGCCCTCTTCCTACTCCCACCTGGAAGGCTAAAAACCTTGGGGTCATCTTTGACTCCACACTCTCCTGCTCTCCTCACATCCCTGATGTCTCTAAGAAGTCCCACTACCAGCTGCACCTCCTCAGAGGTATTCTTCCTTTCCTCTCCTTCCCCCAGAAGCTCACTGTCTCCAGAGCTCTGGTCCTCTCTAGGCTGGACTACTGCAACAGCCTCTTTCTAAATCTGCCTGCTTCTACTCTCCGCCCTCTGCAACTTATCCAGAATAGGACTGCAAGACATGTCCTTGGCCTCAAGCCCAGGGATCGCATCTCTCCAGGACTGAAATCTCTGCACTGGCTCCCAGTGGCTGCGAGGATTATGTTCAAAACCCTCTGCATTGGCCACAAGGCCTTCTGGGCCCTGGGGCCTAAATACCTTCAACTCTCTCTTCCTAAATATCTTCCTTCTCGAGCTCTTCGCTCATCCGCATCCAACTTCCTCAGGGTCATTCACCTCTCCAAGCAACGAGTTGGTGGTAGATCTCTTTCTTGGGCTGGTGCCTCCTTCTGGAACAGCCTCCCTTAGACTTGAGGAGAATCATCTCCGGTGCCGGAAGCACCTCAAAACCTTTCTCTTTGCTTCTGCCTTTTCTCCACCTCTCCTTTGTTGACCTCCTAGCTGTAACTGTAACTTGCACTGGATACCTGGACAACCTCTTATCTCGGGACCAAGTCGCTCCCCCGCCAGTGTCTCACACCTGCACTGCCCACCTGGCAACCCCGTCACTTGGGGACTGTTTTCTGTATCCCTACAGTCCCCCTCCCAGCCCTTGACACCTGAAAGTCTTCACTTACCCATGCACTTGCCACCTGCTGGCCGCTACTTACTTAGTGTTATCATCTTTGCCTTGTACTGCACTGTCCCTGCCCCCTTCCCATGCACTTGCGTGAGCTGAATGATACCTGGCCTAGTAGGATCGTTGTCCGTCCTCCCTTTGTTCCCCTCCCTTGCCTCATCGCGCCTTGAAACACTTGTGTATAGGCGCATTATAAATGCCAGAATGGATGAAGTGGGTGGAACGGATAAAGAGTGTGGAACGGATGAAGAGTGTGGAGCAAATGAAGAGTGTGAAGCGGATAAAGGGTGTGGAGCGGATGAAGGGTGTGGAGCGGATGAAGGGAGTGGATGAAGGGTGTGGAGCGGATGAAGGGTGTGGAACGGATGAAGAGTGTGGAGCAGATGAAGAGTGTGGAGCAGATGAAGAGTGTGGAGTGGATGGAGAGTGCGGAGTGGATGATCTGTGTGGAGCGGATGTCGTGTGTGGAGCGGATGATGTGCATGGAAAGGATGAAGTGCATGGAAAGGATGAAGTGCACGGAGCAGATGAAGTGTGCAGAATGGATGAAGTGCGTGGGGCGGATGGAATGCATGGATCGGACGAAGTGCATGGATCAGAAGGAATGCATGGAACTGATTGAACAGATGGTGTGCATAGAACTGAGGGAGTACATGCGACGGATGGAATACATGGAACAGTTAGGGGGCATGGAATGGACGTTGTACAAGAATGGTTGGAGTGCATGGAACGATTGGAGTACATGGAACGGTTGGAGTGCATGGAATGGTTGGAGTGCATGGAACGGCTGGAGTGCATGGAACGGCTGGAGTGCATGGAACGGCTAGAGTGCATGGAACGGTTGGAGTGCATGGAACGGTTGGAGTGCATTGAACGGTTGGAGTGCATGGAACGGTTGGAGTGCATGGAATGGTTGATGTGCATGGATCGGTTGAAGTGCATGGAATAGTTGATGAGCATCGAACGGTTAGAGTGCAAGGAATGGTTGGAGTGCATGGAATGCATGGAGCATGAAGGCGCTTGATCTCAAGCACCTACAGAAAACCACCATATCACATCACCACGCTTACTCTCTTCTATACACCACCACTCAACTAGAACACAGCAATACTATGACACATTCGGTTTAGCTGTTCTCATACCAACACCTGCCACATACTCCCCATCATCCTAACTACAAACAGCTGGCTGCACACCCACCAGCCTAGGCGTTCTCCTCAGGCCTAACGCAGCCAGAATCAGTCTGGTATCACCCTGCCAGAATGAACACATACTCCTGATCTCCCAACCACCACACCTACTGCTAAGAAGCAGCTATCATACGAATGCCACACCTGCTGCACACATATCCGGTGCACACACGCACCTTATGACTCTCTCTCTCTCTCTCTCTCTCTACTGACTTGAACTACGGTTCCCGAGGGCGTTCAACCTACCAGCGCCTTGAGATCATACCAATGGTACATAAGGCGCTATATAAATGCAAAGTAACATAACATAAGATATCATATCATTCATGCACAGAAATCCTTTCTCTGCTTCAAAGCTACTATTTCCCTATGTATAACTATCACATAATGTGACTGGACCCTGAGGAAAGTAGTGTGAGTGCAATGTATACAAATATTGGCATACCCAGGGAAAGTACAGTAATAAAAAACAACAGAACTATAAGAAAGTGTTGATAACCTTACTAATCATCTTCATACATAGAAAGCATTGCTGTCTTCCAAGTCTGTGTTTTCCCCTATGTATATGCTTCATATGCTGTGAGTGAACCCGAACTGAATTACTATAAGAACATATTTGAAGTATAAGTGTACAAATATACTACTTTTTGAATTTTTAGTTCCTGACTGTTACTGGTCTAGATATGTCAGAAAAGGAAATAAAGAGGGAGCCAGACTTGTGATGTTATCAGTGATGTCATCAATGACATATGTGATGTCATCTTTGATGTCCTGGGTATTAGTCTTAGCAGTGCACGGTGGTGGCGCGAGTTATGGTTGCTTAGCTTACCATAACTGGGGAATTTCAGGGGTTTCTCAGTTGTAACAAAGTTTTTTTCACTGAATTTCATAGGTTTTTAGTAGCACAACTTAACCATAACGTCCCTTTAACAAAGTTTTTTACTGAACATATATATATATATAGCCCATTTTAGCATACATTTGCTCATTAGCATGCTCACTGCAGGAATGTATGGCATTTATGGGACAAATGATAAACTGTATGATACATATTATAAATGTTTCATTTTAATTCTGATAACTATGAAAGCATTTAATGCATTTTGTTGCCGGCCAGTTACCAACACTGGGATTAAGTGCATTTTCCAAGTATTTTAGAGCAACATGTGGACATATTGCTAATTTCTCTTGTGGAACCTACTGACTAAGTTCATATGCACTGTGAGAAACCTGAATGTTCCTCACTTACTAGTCCCCGGGGATCTGTCATCGAGGTGGCCAGGACACAGCCATCGCTATTGGATCCAGTTACTGGGGGTGGACCAGTGCAGGAGGATCACCTGGATGAAGGGTCCTCAGGAGTGGAAGTGGGACACCGACGGGTGAGACGCGGTACCCCCTTCCTTACAACACCTTTTCCCCATCGTACCCCATAGGATAGTCAAAAGTTCTACCCCCCCCCCCTTTTCTGACACAAACACTTTCTTACACCTTGAAAGACAATGGACTAACACCAGAGCCGTTTACCTGACATGTCCCAACACAAGGGTCAGGCAGAGTCAGGCAATTGACAATAACTATGCACACCTGATGGCCCTTTCCCTTCCTCAAATGGATAAAAGGCAGAATACGAGAGCACACCTCGGGCAAGGCTGAACTCACGAGGAAGCAGCTATTCCGGACCAGCAGTTCAAGCAAAGGAGAAAGGTGGCGAGACCTGGAGGGACGACGAGGAGGGAAATGCCCTTGCCCTTTTCAACTCAGACCTGTGTAGCCTCTGAAAGGGAAATCATAAGACCGGGAGGTCCAGCTGGCGTGTGGTGTGACAGGTGTCAATGGCATACCGGGCCCTCCCGCGCTGAAAGCCAAAGCGTGGAGAAACACGTGCTGCCGTGGTGCCGTCCTTGACTCCAGAAACAAGAAGTTCCAACACTTCAGCACAGTCGGTGAGTTGAAGAGGACTGATAGTAAACTGAACTGTGCTGGATCCAAGGTTGCAGGCGGCAACATTTCTGAACAAAGAACCTGTGCATTCGAACCTTAAAAGAAACCGCAGTAAAGGTCCAGAGACACATTGGTACAGCGCCACATGGGTGCTCATTCGAAGGACTCTGACTGGAGCATTTTTGCATTGTTTTGTTGAAACTACGAGAACCAAGAGGCCTTAGGAGAGGCTGACGTGAATTGTTGAAGTGGTCCTTTGAGGGTCGAGCAAAACCCCTCGTACCCTTGAATGTCTTGGACACATTGACGAAAACTGAGTGAACTGTGAAATTTGCAAATGTGAACCTGACTGATGGATGCCTGAAAATTGGGTGTAAAGCAAAAGGTACAATTGTCAGTTGACAAGTACCAGCCCTCTAAGCATTCATAATGTGTAACCAGACACTAAAAAACCTGAACAATCCCTTTCGCTGAGGGAAATCCTAATGGAAGTGATTTTTAGACAAAGGCATAATAGATTTGTTTAATTTATTTTGATATTTATATAATCTGACAAACTTCATCATAGAAATGTGTACAAGAGCAACAATTATTGGTTAAACAAACAAATACGAATTGGGTGTAAACAGTGATATAGCCGTGAACATTGTGGTGACAAGTGAGAATCTGGCTGAGGGATGTCCACAGTGAATAGTTGTTTAAAAAGACATTTGGCCTCATTAGGAGTTTGGCGGTAGCCATGCCGTTTTGAGCGGCATGGCTACCCCCAAACCGGTTACCGGGTCCGGGTCCCAAAAATAGGGAATTACCGGGCCATGCCGGCTTTAGCAGGCCCAGTAATTCTCATTCTCGGGACCCGGACCCAGTACATCCCCATTCCCATTTGAGCCCCCATAGGGCTCAAAGGGAATGGGGAGGATGCTAACAATGGGGCCGTTAATGACATGCCCGTTGTTAGCATCCTGGACTGCGTCCAGAGCGGGACCCGCTGCAGACCTTGTAATGTGGTGGCCTGGAATGAACAGTGCCAGTCCCTTACCGGCAACGTTCATTCCGTGGCCGCCACACTCCTAATGAGGCCCATTCAGACTTTTGAATTTTAAGTTTTGAGTAAAAGGCCATAGTGAACCTGACTGAGGGAGGCTACCACTGAGAAAAGGATTGAAGGCCGGCTGAGAGGGTCCAAAGGCGAAGAGTAATCAACCAACATGAAGAGGTATTGAACACACTTTTTGTTTGTTGTTTATGGTCCATCGGGCCTTCTAAGGCAAGAGACTTTGCAGAAAAGAGTCTTGGCCCAAAGGTTCCTGGTATCATTGAAACGAACTGTAACCTCATGCTGACGAGGCCCAAAAGTGTGCTGTGCTCAAGAGTCCTGCCTTGTCCCATGCTAAAAACATGGGGAGGCGGGACCCCAGCCATACCATCCTGACTTATCATTTTGTGAACACTTCTTTCTTTTCTTGTGAACATTATCCCACACTATTTTGTAACCTAGTGGTAAGGATTGACAATAGTTATTTTTTTAGTATAGGCCATTTTTATTGAACAAGACGCCACTAGGACTTCTTTATCATTATTTGGTGGTAGCTTGCTCTCATCTTAGATTTCGGTTTAGACTAGGCATTTATCTTACCCATTATACAGTATAATAAACACCCTTAAACTGTGATCCCTTGTGTCTGTCTTTACTGTTTCCATCACGAATTCCTTGCAGCACTCAGGTGCACGTCACTGCTATGGCTTTGGTTGACCAGAGGTTAAAACACTTTTCTGGGAAGCAAACAACTTTAAGTGCTGTGAGTTAGAGCATACACATTAATAATCTCATATTATTATTTCCACCCAATAATGATTTGTAAAACCTATATTTACACTATAAACAGCTGTTTGGTTTTTCGATATACCCCAACTATTTTGGGGGAGGTGATTAGTAAGAAAACCCCAACACGCTGATATCATAGCATCACCACAAAAAAGGAGCTTTTTCTAGGTCAGTCATTCAATTTAATATAAAACAAGTGCTACATCACAGCAACATTCTATATGTTAATGCTACTTGTTTGTATATTAACACTATACATTGGGTATTGAAACCTGATATGCATATTTGTGCAGAGTGTGTGTAGTCTAGTGAAACTACATGAGTCCTAAACTCTTAAATTTTCCCAGTGTCCAACAGTTCAAGACCTCCTAGGTGAAACATGTTAATAGTGGAATAGTCAAATTCAGGCACTGTAATCCTGCCATTAGTCAAATGTCCTTTTCCTCAAGACGATCAATGCAAGATTGGGCCTGGGGTGCTTACCATTTGCAGATCCTTTGTCATTTCTTCCTAACATCGAGGGACATCCAGCAACACAGGTGAACCTCTGGACCACAAGGCTGCCCTAGAGTCTTCTTCAGCTGCAACGCGATCATCCCTAGGAAAGCCCATTCCATTACTTAATTTATACCTAAATTTGCCCGGGGGCCCGCTGCACTACTTGCTTCTTTTTTGTCACTATTGGGCATATGGGAAGCTTCCATTTGTAACCCAGTAGGGCTGTTGAAATCTATTGAGAGGCATGGACTCCAAGATGGCAGACACCATCTCTGTTCCATGAGTCCCTAACGAGCCAACCTTACAGCGATTGCTATTGGCCAGCCTGGGCCACTAAAGGCCAATTGGGGGGCTGGCAGGTTGAGCCAGCCCCCTCAGCAACTCCCATCACTAAGGCCCCTGTCTGGACCTGTCCGGAGCTAGAGGGAGCCCCCTCCATGCCACCACTTTGCAACCTTCCCCCAGCCCACGCTCCACACAAAACAAACAGACTGTATCCTTGCATTTCGGGACAATTAACAATGTGCCACTACTCTGCACCAGTAAGCACACCAGATCAACTGCCCCTGGCCCACAACCCTCTATCTGGTTGCCTGTTGACTGCTGCCCCCCTTGGCCCCCTTGTCTCACAGCCTGACTGCAAACTGTTTCCTCCTCCCACTTGACATGCGTATTTACTGTACATCTCACTTATAGCCTGCTTTTTGCTGCCTACTAGTGCCATGCCCATACTTCCTCCTTAAGAGCACCCTAAACATCTTTACACTCCATGTTGTGCTGTTTTAGTGCTCTTTGGCAAAATCAAATCTAGGTGTCCTTTTTAAATTGCTGCATCCATCATTTTGTGCTGTTTTAGTGCTCTTTGGCAAAATCAAATCTAGATGTGCTTTTTAAATTGTTGTATCCTCAAAGTTTGTGCTATATTTGTGCCTTTGGGGGTCATTCGAATTTAAGGGGGTTTTTCATTGTTTGCACCAACTATCTTCCCTTGCACACCTCCTACACTGTGCCTGCCTGGCTACCAGACCACTTGGTGAATTCCTGTGCACTGTGCAGCTCCCTTGCCGCTCTCTCTCTCCCCCACTATTCCCATGGTGCTCTCCATCTGTCCTATGTATTCCAACTGCTATTCCATCACCTATCCTTCCTTGCTCATGAGGTCTGGAAGAAATAAGCTGAAAAAAGTTTTCCTGGACGCTAACCCAGACCTTCCCATCACTGACACTTACGTCAATGCCATTTCCAGACAGACTTTCACAGACATCCTCTTCACTATTCAGTCTCCAAATCTATGGACCCCTCACCTGCTCTTTCTCCTTTCTCCTCCTCACCCATTAATGGTGGCCCTAGATGGGAAGTACTCCTTGGATACTTCTCATCGTCTAGGTGTATCACTAATGTGTGTCACAATGGCACTATTGTATCCAAAGGTTCTCAACCTGCTTTTCTCCTTCTTGACCGGTGCCTACCTTCTCTCATAAACTTCCTCCTCTCTTCTGCAACCCCTTCTTCCCCCCTCACTTCTCCACCACCACAGATGGAAATACCACGCCGCTGAACACACCATTCGAAAACCTCCAAAACTGCTAACCAGCTTCACTTAGCTACTCTGAATGCTCGCCCTGCTGTCAAACACTCCTCTGACATCTTCTTCTTGAAGACCTTAACTTGGACGTCATCGCTCTTACCAAGAAGCTGTTCAACGCCAGCTCTATCACTGATCTTCACACTCTCCTTCCTGAGGGCTACAAAATCCTCTTCAAGCCCAGACCCAAAAGGATTGGAGGTGGAGTGGCCCTTATCTTCCCTGAGTGGAGCCTGCTTCCATCATTCCTACTCAATCCTACTCCTCGTTTGAATGCCTCACCTGTAGGCTGGGGGTTTCCCCCACTTTCTGCCTCACCCTCACCACTATCTACAGACCTCCAGGCCCTATCTCCCCATTCCTTTCTTAATGGGCCGACCTTGCCTCATCTCTTTCAACCTCTTCTTCCAAACTCCTCCTCCTTGGTGACTTCAACATCCACATTGACTCTCCTGAATCATCCACCTCGCAGCTCCGGGTACTCTCTGACTCCCTCTCTCTCACTATTCTTCCTTCCGGCCGACCCACTCTGCTGGCCACACTCTTGATGCCATTGTCTCTTGTGACATCCCTATCTCTAACATGGTCAAGGCCTCCCTCTACTGGTCTGACCACTCTCTCCTTTCCTCCTATCTGGGGCCCCTCTGCCTTCTATCCGAGCCACCTCTGCACAGTCAGCCTCTTTTACTGTCATTGGACCAATGAAGCGAGTGTCAGTTGTTGCCTTTGTCTCCACCTTCATCCCCCCCTCTCACACCCGCTTTTGACTCTCCCTCTGACTCTGTCCTTGCTAATCTGCATCTTGCCATCTCCAAAACTCTCAAAATCCTTGCCCCTGCCATGAGGATCCATCTGAAACCTACCACCAAGTACAATAGCTGGTACGACTTCAATCTAGCATCTCTGAAACGCAAGTGCATAGTTGCTGAACGGAAGTGGCAGACTGTGGGCTCATCCTCTGACAAACTGGCATGCTGCCTGCTCCAAAGGCAATATTGTTTTCTTTATCCACTCTAAAAAGTAGGCCCACATCCAAGCCCTCATCACTGGAGCCTCTAACAACACGTCTTATCCGTTCAAAACGTGCAAGGAACTTGCCAATCCACTTGCAGTCTCCACCTCTCTCTTTTCCTCCCAGACCCTCTGTACTGACTTGGCCTCACACTTCACATTCAAAACATAGGACATCCTGTCCTCACTCTCCTCCACCCTGATCTTCTCTACCACTCCCAACCCCCTGTCTCCCTTTGCCCCCTTTCTTGAACCCCCTCACACTCCTCCATCCTGCCTATAACACCGGACAAGGTCTCTAAAGTGGTCCGCTCTATGAAGGCCTCTTCCAAAAAGGTGCTCCACTGCTCCTCCACAACCATTAAGGACAACATCTCCTCTATCACCCCAGCCCTTGCAGACGTCTCTAACCACTTCTTCGCCACTGGCTCTTTCCCTCAAGCGCTACCTTGTGCACCCTCTCTTAAAAAAGCTGTTTGCTGACCACTTCTGCCCGGCTAACTATCAGCCTATCTCTATTAACCCCTTCCTGGGTAAACTCTTGGAAAGGTTGGCCCTCCCCCAACTGACCCTCCACGCTGATCTTGTTGATTGCTTTCATGACCATTAATCTGAATTCCGGGCATCCAGAGGCATGGAAACTGCTCTCCTGAACACCCGTGAAAACATGCTTCTAAATCTCAATTCCAACTCTCCTGCTGTTTTCATCTCCTTGATCTCTTCTCCGCCTTTGACACAGCTACCCACTCCATCCTCATAAAAAGACTCTGTGATACCCTCAGCATCACTGACCGGGCACTGGGCTGGCTGACCTCTTTCCTCACTAACCCGCCTTCCCAACTGCAATTGGGCCCTTTCTCCTCCTCCACCTTCCTCTCTACCTGTGGTGTCCCGCACTACTCTATCCTATCGCTTTGGCTCTTCAATATCCACCTCACCCCAATCGCTCATCTGATCTCCTCCTTCTTTCCTCATTTCCAGTGTTATGCCGATAACATACAACTTTCCTTCAAACTTCCCTCTACTTCCTCCTCTCTCACCCCTGACTGTCTGTCTGCCATACGGGCATGGGGTTCAGTGAACAATCTCTGTCTCAATGCCAGTAAGACAGAGATCATCCTCATTGGTACACCTGTACCCTCCTTTCCTCATACCCTTTGGCCACCCACTTTGGGCCATCTACCCCACCATCTTGGAGGGCCAAAACCCTCTGTTCATCTTCGACTCTGCTCTCTCCTTCACCCCTCACATGATGGACCTTACCAAAACGTCCCACTTCCAGCTCCACCTCCTCAGAGGCATTCTTCCTTGTCTCACCTTCCCTCAGAAGCTCAATATCTCCAGTGCTCTGGTACTTTCCATGCTGGACTACTGCAACAGCCTCTTTCTCAATCTTTTTCTCTCCTCTCTTTGCCCCATCCAGCTAATCCATAACAAGGCTGCAAGAATTATCCTTGGCCTCAAGCCCAGGGACCGTATCTCTCCAGCCCTTAAATTCTCCACTAGCTCCCAGTGGCTGCATGGATAAAATTCAAGACCCTCTGCATCATCCACAAGGCCTTCTCTCCAACTTTCCCTCCCTAACAATTCCCCTGCTCGAGCCCTACGCTCTTCCAATTTCAACTCTCTGACTGTGAAACGTTTCTCTAAGCAGAGAGTGGGGGGCAGATCTCGCTCTGTGCTGTTGCCTCCCTTTGGTACAGCCAGCCTGCCCCTCTCAGATTTGAGCTGGACCTCCTTAAGTTCCGGAAACTGCTCAAAACTCTGCTCTTCTCTAACTTATTCCCTCTGTCAGGATTCCGACTGTGCCTAATGCAGATTTGGGGCATTTGGTACACACCACGCACAAAGAGCAACATCCTGGGCTAGGGAAGAACAGGCAGTGGTCCAAGCATCTGTATTTTAGGACTTTGTTGTGCCCTATTTGTAGAATGCAAGCCTGGAGGCAGCAGAATGCAGCATTCGGAATCAGGACCAAGAAAGACTTCAATACCCAGCATGCTCGCGCCTTCGCGAGCAAAAGAACTACTTTGGGGCAACGCCCGAGGACCAGCGCATGCGCACGGCGCGCGCAAGGATCCCTGCTTGTGCTAAAGGAGTTTGACCAGAGAAGACGTGCAGATTGAGGGCTCCTGCAGGCAGCGACCCGTGGGGCCAAACCCCGCCTGTGAATACTGCAGGCCCCGCGCATCATGACAGATAAGTGCATTCCTTTCTTGGGCTAAACTAATGTGAACAAGCGACCGCTAACGGAACGCTTACAAAGAATAACAGCAGCGTGCGTCTGGAACACGCTGGTTGGGATTCAGCGTTGGGTGCACACGTCGGGAGTGGGGTGAAGCCTAGCACTAGAAGAGATTCCAAAGTCCGTCTTGGCGGAACATTCACCCGGTGCCAATTAGTTTGTGTGAAGTAACACGGCCTGACTATACTCGGAACGAATGAATGCGTGATTGTGCCGTGTGAGGAAACACGGTTGTTGACATAACACTCACACCTGTTTTTGGTTTTCTTGTAGCGGCGCTCCGCTGTAGTGTACAGCAGGAACTCGTATCGCGCCGTAGTGTTACGGCAAGAACTGGGGCAAGCCGCATACCTCTCAGCTGCATCACACGAAGATAAGTGTTTCTTGAGTTATTCTATTACTGTGTATAGTAATACTTGTTCTAGGGGTGTCTGTGTGAACAGCTCAAGAAGCGTGATAGGAACGCTTCTACCAGAGTAACGTACTATGTGCATCAATCACCATTGTGTATAGCGTGAGACCCAACAGGTCTCTGAGGTTCTTGCTGAGTGTAAGAGTGAGTGTAAGGGCGGAGTGCCATCGATCTCAGGAACCCCACAAGAGGACCTTATCCCTTCTTCCCGTTTACCCTAACTTCCCCCTACCTATCCAATCCAGCGGACCCTAACCCTCTTTCCCCAGCGGGTTACGGAAGCCTGAGTTTACTACCAAGCCAGGCACCAAGACCCAACGGGGAGGCAGGTGTACGTGCTACCTCCGCGCAAGGATGAGTGCCTGACACCCTCGTTTCCTTACTTGCTGTGACTGGTGGCCTGATCCTCATGAACTTCACAGGCTCTCAGGCCCTTCCTCTCTGTCCTTACCAGAACCCACCCCCCTTTTTGCATCGCCATGTGGGTCCCTGCCTGGTGGCTCCAGATAACACCTGTGAGAGCTGCTTGTACTAGCACTTAGCCTGGCTCCCCTGTCACTTCCCTCTTGGGCCCTCCTCCAGCACTTGTCCACTCCTCTGCTCCCCCTTCCCATTCCCCTCCCCCGCACCTCTCATCAATGCACCTTCACGGCTGACTGCCACAAGGCTCAGTAGGGCCGCAACAGTTTATATATTATTGTTGCCTTTTGTTTTTTTTACCACTGTTATTATCTCCCCTGTTCCCTTCCCATTTAGCCTTGTGGCGCTTTGAAACACAATTCTGTTGTAAAAAGCGCCTTACAACTGAACAACAAATAAATAAATAAATTAAGGTTCCGATGATTATTTGCAATACTGCCTCTCAGGCCTTTGTTAACAATAATACATTTAGTGTATGGGGCATATAATTTCTACAGGCCCCTGTAGAGAAACTCTGACAATTTCTTGATTGTATTTCTGTTTTTGTGGCATATCATTTCTCCATGCTTCTGTGGAGTAACTCCGGCAATTTCTTGATTGTATTTCTGTTTTTGTGGCATATCATTTCTCCATGCTTCTGTGGAGTAACTCCGGCAATTTCTTGATTGTATTTCTGTTTTTGTGGCATATCATTTCTCCATGCTTCTGTGGAGTAACTCCGGCAATTTCTAGATTGTATTTCTGTCTTTATCCCCACCGCCTACTCCCCAGTGGCAGCCTGCATTAGTGTGTCCATGTGCTGCTCACATATCCTCCCCCTTCAACACTCATCAAGGGTTCTTTGTGCTTGAGATGCATCCCAAATAGACAGGGGTGGCTGGCCACAAAGTTGTTAATCCAGACCGGTGTCTGTATGTCAATCCAATGTGAGGAGGGTTAACTTGTCCCATTGGCATGATACTGGCATGGCATACGCAAAATTACAGTGCCTAGCTGGAAAATGCTGACATCAGGTAGTTCAGTCATATAACATGATATACAATAAGGGATCCGTTATATTTAGGTTCTGTATGTTATTGCTATTTGTGCAAATATAAACACTATAATGTAAGTACTTAAAACCTGAAATGTAGGTACGAGCGGTGAATGGCACCATAGTGGAAATGTCTGAGGCGGGAACTCATACGTGTACCCACTTCGATCACTCGTTAGCGACCAAAGCTCACAGGGGAACTGGCGAAATCGGGCCTTGTAGTAACACCACCTGTCAAACTTGACATTTCATATTTCAGCCCTCCATCCCACTAGATGACCAGTGCTCTTTTTCTTTGATTGTGTACATTTAGAATCTATCAATCAGAAGTATTACAATATTGTTTGCTGGGCAAGTAGCTCCAGAATGGAGAGTGGCATATGTCTGTGTATGATTGTAAGCTGTAAAGTGATGAGAGGTTGTCTCCCCAGGCTCAACACTCTCTTGAGTTTGTTTCAAGCTTTGCCTTATTACAGAAAGTTGTTATACACATTAAATACTAATTTTACACCTACAGACACTGGCTTTTGAGGCAAAGACAATAACCCCATAACCCTTAAAGGCCAAGGTTGTCTTGTGCACTCCCCTCCTTTCTGTCTCACCCCACCTCAGACTTGAGGCAACGCTCAGCTTTGAGCACAACTACAGTTCCAAAGTTGCCACTCACTTTCAGCTCGGTAACCAAAGACTGTCACACCAGTTGGGTACTTGCCACCTGGATAACATGACAAGAAGAAAATGAGTCTTCTCTGTAGGTAGTTTCAATCGAGCAAACACTGTGTTACCCTCTAAAGGACACTTACAATTTTATATCTTTGTTACCTACTTGGTTCATCTGCTCAAAAAACAACAGTGCATATCAAAATGTGTGCTTGAATTGTAGGACACTTTGGGTCATAGCAACATAATTAAAAAGTAGAGAACAGGCGTACAGGTTTGAACCCAGCTCAAAAGACTAATTCCCTTATCTTCAAAGGCCCCGTTTGTTCTTTTCTGCTGTCAGTGCTCTGGTTGTTCTGCTCATGCAAGGTTACGCAAGCTTAAACACAGCACATGACATCGCTGAATCCAAGTGATTTTACCGAACCCAAAGATAAGACTTCCGAAAAATTACTTTTATTTCCTGCAAATATATATATGTGGGGAGAACCCCCACAACCCCCCTGACCTTACCCCTATACATGTTTTATATACTTTACCCCCCCCCCATATATATATATATATGCGGGAAATTGGGAGGTCGAACTTTTGGGAGTCGAACTTTTGGGGTTAGGTAAAATTGTACTAAACCGACATCGGTTCCATGTAATAAAGTCCCCTCATAAATATCGGCATGCCAAAAAATGGCCGGAAAATTGCAGTTTTTTGTGGGGACATTATTACATGGACCATGTGGGGGACACCCCTGCAACTCCCAAACCCTTTTTTATTTTTCATGGGGAGCATGGGACATCCCCGCAACCACCGCTGCCCCTGTCCCTATATATATGGTCACCTATATAATGTCGCCACAACCTTTTCCTAGCAACATTATATACGGTGACCTTATATATGGGGACATTATTACCTGATACCACGACATCATTATACGATGTGCACCATCTTGAGGATGGCAATGAGTGCCCACACTGAATGTCAGTAGATAATCTAACATGTTGGGTATGGCTAAAACATTCAAATGGTCATTTGGCCTCATTACAATATGGCGGTAAGGCAACAACGGTGCCGGTATCGCTACTGGCACTGTTGCTACCGTACCACCATACTATGAGTTCTGCTTGAGGGTGCCATTGCAGCCACCAGGTCTGACCTGGTGGCCGTACCGGCACCCGCGAGCAGAACATGATGGTAGCACTGGTACCGTTATTAACGGCAGCGGTGCTACCACCCTCCCCATTCCCAATGAGCCCTATGGGGCTCAAATGGGAATGGGGATGTACCGGGCCCGCCACCCGCGAAAGGGCAATTTACAGGGTCCGGCTGGGCCAGAATATCCCGGTAATTGCCCATCCGTGGGTGCCGGACCCGGATGTGAGTTTGGCGATAGCCTTGCCAGTTTTACCGGCAATGCTACCGCCAACCTCGTAATGAGGCCCAATGTCGTGTGTGCCTGCAGTCCCACTGTAGAGAGGTGCAGTTTGTTTTCCTTAAGGCATATTGATGATAGAGGGAAAGAGAAATGAATGTTTGGTTGGTTGCATTGTATTGTGCAAAGGGTCCACCATGTGTTGGCAGATGTTACAAATGATAAGCTCTACACGTCTACACACAGGTGACAGGTTGTTGCAGGTCAAGCAGAGAAGACATGTCTCCCTTTCTGGTGATGAAGGGAGAAAAAGTATTGCTCATTTTAATGGTTGGGAGTTGTTCATCAAGTGCAGGGATTCAAGCTGGCCTAATAATGCTAAGTGAGATTTTGGCTTTGGTGTTAAACCGATCTAGTGGCTTAAGTATCTGATTTGATGTGCCATTTCTGTAGATGGTAAATAAAATGTTCTTCAATTCGATTGATCTAGCTGCTGATGTCAAGATCTTGAACTCACCTGAGTTTTCACTTGAATTGATATAATTTCTCAATCTGTATCAATCAGATTGTATTCTCTGCTTGTGTGGCACTTTATAGTGGTGATGGGTGATCTGGCTACAATCAGATTCTAAATAATGGGGGTTTGAATTGTCTTGAACGATTGTTTGGTTGTAGAGCTCAGAAATGGCTTGAAACATTCCTCTAATGTAGATACGAGTATTTGTTGGTTCAGCTAAGTTTAAGCTCAAATAAACCCTATGGTAATATTGGATTCAGGGATACTGGTTGGTAAGGAAACAATACAATAGGGCAATCATTTCCTGAATGGAGAAATTGGGCCTCATTACGAGGCTGGCGGCCGCGGAATGAACGGTGCCGGTAAGGGACCGGCACCGTTCATTCCGGGCCGCCACATTACGAGGTCTGCAGCGGGTCCCGCTCAGGACGCCTGGTCGGACCAGACGTTCAGAGCGCACCCGCTAGTAGTCCAGGATGCTAACAACGGGCCCGTCATTAACGGGCCCATTTTTAGCATCCTCCCCATTCCCATTGAGCCCTATGTGGGCTCAAATGGGAATGGGGACGTACTGGGTGCGGGTCCCTCAAAAGGGAATTACCGGGCCCTCCAAGGTCGAAATGGCCCAGTAAGTTCCCTTTTGTGGGCTGAGTTTGGGGTAGCCATGCCGCTAAAAACGGCATGGCTACCTCCAAACTCGTAATGAGGCAGAGAGACATACCTCAAGGTTTTGTGTGCTTTATTCCAAAGCCATCCTTACTCAAAATCCCCTTCAAATCGAAAAACTCTAATTCATTTTTGTAGTTGAATGCTTTTATTTTCGGAACATTTGATTTTATTATAGTTTGGGTTTACTTTATTTTAATATAAAAGAAAATAAATCAGGCCCTTGTTCATTGAGCCGGTGCACAGACATCAAGCTGCTGACTCAGTCTGTGGGCCTCATTACAAGTTGGCCAATGCGGAATTAACGTGCCAGTATTCACATTTACCGGCACGTTTCCGCACCGGCCAACTACAAGTTTTCCGGTGAGGTGAGTGAATTATCTCCAGCTAAATCACTGGTATTACCGGCACCAGTAAAATCCCCCATGGAGTCAATCGGACTCCATGGAATGGAGATTTACATCTGACACCGGCACTCGTAATCCGGCGGTAATACCATCAGACCGAGTGCTTTTATCGGTGTTTAAATTTGCCGGTATCCTGGCAGATTTACCAGCAGAATACCGGCAAACCTGTAATGGGGCCCAGTTTCTTTTTTCTGACTTGGTAAACTTAGTTTCAAAACATTAATCATAGTAAGTTTTTCTCTGATTTCAGTTAATTTATTTTTCATCTAATTTAAAATTAAGCAGCATTTTGTTCATGCTTCTCCTTTGAGCTGTAAGATGTTTGTTTCCTGCAAGTACAATTTATTTCTCTATTTAATTGTTGTGATTGTTTATTTTATTATCTTTTCCATTTGTGTAAGCCATCATCTGGTTATTGAATACCTTCCAGTTGTTTAGAGCAGAGTAGAGATTTTCATTTTAATTACATTTTTTATGTTTGCTTTTACTTCTGGAAATCAGCATTTATTGCAGTCTTCTGGGCAAACAGTTCATCTTTTTTCAGTTATTCAGTGATTGATTAACCTCCAGTTGTCAAGAAAAGAGTAGAGATTTTAAAGTAAATGTTAATTTTTATTATATTTTCTTTTCTTCTGCAATCACTACATTTTTGCAGTTTGTTATACAAACAGTTTATCTTTTTTTCAGTTTAAATTGCATTTTTTTAGCAGGCCATTGATTTCCTTGTTCCATTTATTTTCTTTTATTTGAATTCCCAGTCCATTGAGCCTTGAAAAAATATTTTACCACATAAAACATATCGTCTAAGAAAAGTACAGAAGAAAGGAGAGGGAGAGCCATTTAATTTTTGCAAGAGCAACATTTCAGTGAGGGAGCGTCATTATGATTTTTCAGAGTGCAGCGTTTCTGTACGGGTCAGCCATATTCATTTTACAGAGAGGTGATTTTCTATGAAGGAGAACCATTATATTTATTCGGGGAACAGATGTTCTGTAAAGGGGAGCCCGAACAATCTGTCTGTAAGAGAAAGTGGCTTTTCTGTGAGTCTGTGTGGGCAAGCCAACATTATTTAACATTTTTTAGGGGAGGTCCTTTCTGCAATGGAGAGCTGTATAAAATATACACATTTAAAGAATATCTGGACTGACAAAATCATCTGGCTACATGTGGAAGGGTGAAAAGGTTGCAGATGACAGAAGTGGTGCCTTTAGAATTGCTAAGGGGCAACCAAAAAAATGAATGCTTTACAACTGCTTATGAAAATTTGTGGAGATGGTGCTTCCAATGGAAGTGCAGTAGGGGATCAGAATATGTTTGCAACATATGATGCATCCATGAATGAAAGGCATGCTTAATACTGCTGGAAGACAATTTGCAACCAAAGAAGGAGGACTCAATCCTGATATTTCACAAATGAAACAGCGATGGAGGGAGAATCTCAATCGGATCAGTCCTCAAACGAGCAGTGGGCACTTGAAAGAGAAACAACAAGTGGCGAAGTCCTGATGAAGGCCCATTTTTTTTACAAAAAAAGTTCCTAAACCACTGAGTAAACCTGTATGTGCTAGGGCCGAAACACAGTAGCCTGGACGAGACATGTTGTTTTTGAGACATTGTACTAGGTGATTCTGTCAGCCCTGGCAAATGTGTAGGTCAAAACATGGGCATTTCATTAGTGAGTTATGTTCAGATGTTAACACAGTGGGACAACTTTACATTTATTTGTAAAGGTGACCTTTGAAAACATTAAATCAGATGTGTCTAGTTAAAAGCTTGAATTACCTGTTACAGACCAAATGTTTACAATGTTTATCAATAATTTAGATCCAGTGATGTGTACACTGGCAGTGAGTAATTAGTATCACATATTAACCCCCAAACAGTTCAGTAGATATTTTTTGTGGTTGCAGTTTGGTTATCATTGAGTACAATAATTTTTGTGTGAGAGACCGATATCTATACTGTTTTTAATTTTGTAAAGTTTACATTAAATGCTTTATTTTTCTAAAGGACTGGTCTGAGTGATGAATTGGGCGAATCAACTGACAAGGTATGTTGCGCAAGACGTTTCTAACGCGTGTAAGGAGTGTTGAGGGAATATTGAGCATGTGGTACTCGCATTGAGGTACATTGTGTGTGATTAGCTGCCCAGGAGCAGTGGGAGTAGTAATGTGTGGGTGCCCACAGATATTGTGAAATCGAAACCCACCATCCTGATTGTGCACGGGATGCCCACAGGGTGGAGCTCGACTTTTTGCATGGGTCAAAGAATGTTACAGCCAAAGAAGGCCGTGCGGGAATATAGCTTGCAGCATTTGCTGGTAGATGGTGTTATGTTTGATTCATCACAGAGGTTCATGTGACAGCACTCAACACGTCCTCTAAAACCACTTGCCACATTTCAGTGTATCATGGGAAATTAAATGAAGCGATACCACTAATAAAGGTTGAGACGCAGTGTAGTACCTTTTCAAAGGAAGGGAGATGTTTCTGGAATACCCCATTGGTGACAGTATGATTCAGCTACTTATTCATTGGGAACGATGTAACTAACCAAAGAACACTGTATGCTTGCAACCCTACTTTGTGTGCTCGTTTTTTGGTATAATTCCTTTCCACAGAATGTGGAAGGAGACCCCTTGTGGCCCCACACTTCCCCTCAAGCCTCCTCCCCCACCTATACCTGAGACCAACCTACCATTTACATGTTAGGGGGAACATTTGCAAAACAAAACTCAGCAAAATAAATGAGAGCAATGTATGGTCGAGCAATAGACCCACTACCCAATAAACTATTAGGAGTACCAGCTTAGATTCAACATGCATGTCAGAAAGTGCTCTACACCAGACATAACAAGCAGTACCTGTTAAGACAACTACGGTTGTGTCCAAGGGACATTCTCTACAGTACACTGTTGCCAGGTATGTCACACCATGTGACACTGATCGAGTCCAGAACAGAAGCCAATCTGGTCGTTCTTTCCACAATAGATTATAAAATGGTGAGCTGCCGTCCAACCAGTGTTTACTGTGAGTGAGTGTATAGCACTGTCAGAAATATTGTGTCTGAAACACTTACGTGATTCAGTGCTGAAACTGTTCAGCAACTTGTTTTCATGAAAAGTATTCTTAAGTATATCCCTCAACCATTGCTGTCCAATGAAAGTGGTAAAAGTGAATCAAACAACCCCAGTTCATGCAGCACACAGTGCATATATTTGAGGAGGAGGGTGATGAGTATTAGCAATTGCAATTAGTAATGCAAATCAAGAAAGCACATTTGAACCTGAGAACAATTGTGAGAAGTCCACCAAACTCACCACAAATAAGTTCAGTATATTATTTTAACAGAAATACAGGAGTGAGTCTACAGTATCATGGCCTTACATTTTTCACAGATCAACTTTTCAGCGAGGGAGAGCAAAAACTATTTTTCAGATAGTGGGTTTTCTGCGCGAAAGAGTCAGAAACATTTTTCAGATGGCAACTTTTCTGCAATGCAGACCCAGAGCAATTATTCAGAGAGCAGATTTTCTTGAAGGGAGAGTATGAACTATTTTTCAGAAAGCAGCTTTTCTGTAGCAGGGAGCCAGAACAGTATTTCCAGAAGTAGCTTTTCTGCTATAGTTTGCTAGATCAATTTTTCAGAGAGCAACATCTTCATTGAGGGAGAACTATCAGACACAAGTTTAATTGCACTTATGCAAGTCAATGAAATGTCAGCCCATACAGAAAAACAATGGGCCTCATTACAAATCAGGCCGTCCGGAAATAACGGTGGCGGTAAACCCGCCGTCATCGTTGTTTCCGGACCACCTGATCCCGACTCCTGCAGGTGGGAGGTGATGTTCCCGCCAGGTTTGACCTGGCAGGTTTAACACCGCCTGCCTGCAGGCAGACGAGGAAACACCGGCAGCACCACGAGATGCTGCTGGTGTTTCCATGATCCCCATTCCCATTGTGTCCCGTAGGACTCAATGGGAATGGGGATTAACACCATTCCGCCTCCGTGATTCCTGGAAAACCGGGGTTGTAATGCCCCGGTAATTCCGGGAATCACGGAGGCGGAATGGTAATACAAGTCCGGTGGTAACCAGGTGGTTTTACCGCCTCGGTTACCGCCGGACTCATAATGAGGCCCAATATCCTTGTGTTTCTCACTCACCTAGTCAACTGCACTTTACTAACACCTTCAATAACTTTGTGTTGCTTCTTTTGAAACCTTTAGTCAATATGCAGTGACTGTCCCTTTTAAAAAAGCAAGTTGGCTCAATTTGTGGCTTTGAATTCAAAAGATCCATCTCACTTTGGTCTACTTCAGTAGGCTACATCCTCCTTGCGCTTCTGAGTAGAACATCCAGAAAGTGAGCCAGATCACCCCTCAAGCATGTGTGCTCTAAAGATGGAGGAGTCTGGGCAGTTTTTGAAAGTATGCCAACATTGTTTCGTGGGTGTTCTCTTGATGGGGACGGTGCAGTAATAGCCAAAGACGTTGTTGACTCGCTTGCTCCCGTGTACACCCCATAACATCACGTTTTCTTGCTTGTATTAACTGACATTGATGTTTGCTGAAATGAAATTAGATGCTGTGCACTTGTGGCTGGAATACTGAGCCATTTCCTTTCTCAAAGTACGTGAATAGCCGGGAACAAAAAATGATGATACACAATGGTAAAACAAAACAGACCAATCATTCTGCAAACATGTCATTACAGGGATGATCACTTTTAGGTGCAGGTTTAACTGATTCTCGGCACAAAGGTGACTGTTGTTTCACTACTAGCCACCAGGGGAGTTGCTAGGTCTGGAAAAGACCCGGGGCTACGCTGATGTCGGAACTGTTGGGACTGGGGGCTAGCTAGTCTTTTGGCTGTAGCTCCTGAGATTCTATCCGGGGCTCCAACCAAAAGATCAGGGGCTATAGCCCCCTTAGCCCCCCTAGCAACGCCCCTGCTAGCCAAAATCAGACTTTGACCTGCACCAGGACACCAGCACTAAATAGGCAACAATGCAGTAAAAACTGCAGACAAAAACCACAGCCCAGAAACCGTCAGGTATCCTGAACCTTCCCCCCTAAACATGTGAGTGTATGAACTGCTATCACTGCTACACTGTTCACAACCACAATCTCCCAAACACTGGCAACCCTGCCAACAGACTATTGTTTCCTCACACATTCTCGGAGGTGGCATTGGCATTAGCGTTGATTGCCTGGCAGCCCTGCATTAGCTGCTCCGCCTCAAACTGCTGTCACCCATTGCTCACAGCACTTCCGTGACTACAACTGCATTATCATAGGGGAAGCATCTCAAAAGGCAGACATCAGCGTTGTCAATAACAGCACAATACTTCAAACGAGCATAGATGAACACAGCAAAGCAAGCCACGCCATGGGCATGTGCGCAACACAGCAGGATGCAGGTGCGCTTCCGCTGTTTTTTTTAAGTTGGCAGAGAGACAGACCTCCATGCCTTGTGTGCCCCATGCAAGGCCACCTTTAATTTAAAAACAGAGATTTATATTTGCAGCTAAACCCTGTCCTTTTAGGAAAAACTGTTAGTTTTATTTTTTGGTTTAATTTGTTGTAACAGAAAGAAATCAGGAATTGGTTCATTGGGCTCATAGCAGATTTGATGGTAGTTCTGGTGAGAATACTGCCACACTCACTTACTCTTACTGGCACTTGGTCTGGCAGAATTATTGTGGTGAATAGGTGTGGTAACATCTGTGTTAGTCCCCATTTTCAGAGTTCATAGGGATTCGAAGGACATACTGTGAAGGAAATTCTTCCTGGGAGATTCCTCACTTATTTGCATCTCTAGCGCTTGACCATAAGGATCTCCTCCACTTCAATGGCAAACATGGAATTTTTCTTTTTTCTACATAATGTTACAAGAGGCAGCGGCACCGGGGTCAACATGCCCCACCTAGGAGAGCCATAATGATGGTTTTCCCCCCTCCCCCAATTATGGGAAAAATCATGATTTTGGAGGGGGAGGGGGGTGGTTGGTTCCTGGTTACCTGAATTGAAAAAATTGTGCTATCACTACAGCTACCAGAATCCCTTGAGACTCAAATTGAAACTAATCAGTAACACCGGAAAAGAAAGACTTCCTCCCTGAAGATTGTTAGAGACATGAAAGCGCTTGGAGGAGAAGATCAACTGAACTGCAGCAGGCAAACAGGACTGGGAACTGGAGTATGCGCCTCATCTTCTTTTTTCTTTTTTCTACAAACATGGAATTTGGCCTAGCAGAAAAGGTTGCAGTAATTCCTTTACCACCAAAGAAAATGGTGGTTGTAAAATTACCCTCATGTTTACCGCCCCGCCAAACTCATAATGAGACCCATTAAACGGATGCTCAGACAGCAAGCTGATTTAGTTTCTGTCATATGTCCTCATTTCAGAACATTGCTCATAAAAGGCTTTTTTTTTCACTTCACCTTGCTAGGTTGAGCTGACTCATCACAATTCCAATCAATAGTTTCCTATGTTTCAATAAAGACTAAACTGATTTGAATCCGCTCATCGATCCGTACTTTAAAATGTAGGAAACAGGCATTAAGTAGGCTGAATCCAGGACAGTTATAACAATGGGTACTCCCAGGTTTTTTGTTGTCGGGGAGTCTAGTCTGTAAACAGGGAAATTCTTAAGAGACAAGGAAATACAACAGACTGACTACCCCTCTCTCTAGGGTCTTTCGACAACACAGGTGCAGGTGCTAAAGTACTGTTGCGTAAATCTACAGTAGGTACTTTTTGAGAGAAATTTTTTTTAACACGGACCGTTCAATTATAAAGATATAAAAAAAAGTTGTACATTTGTAGGCTTTTTCATACATCACTCATACCTTTCGTAACTATTCATTCGTACTGTGACATCAGGGTTTGACAATTTCAATTTTCTTTTGGCATATTAGTTGTTGATAATATACATGACATCAGAAAAAACAATTTGTTTTTCTATAGGTCGACATATGTTTCGGCCCCTTATACTAGTACCACCGTTGTCTACGGTAGTCTAAGAAATCGTTAATGGGCCATCTTCAGGACAATGATGATTTTTTTGAAGCTTCAAGTCTTCACCCCTTTCTTTTCCATACGAAAAGCAAAATCTAAAAACATAAATAGTGCATGTATTACATTACAGAACGGTCTGTACTCTTTTAGTTGTTTTCAAGGTGATGGCCAGATTACTATGCCAAGAACGAAGCACCCACCTGTGGTCGAAATATATTATTCTGGACCACGGAGCTAGAGTTGTAGGGTATCTTCTATTTTACCCCTTGTCAGGAGCCCTATTAAAAGGGAATATATGTAGGGAGAATTACTACCCTGCATGTATACTTAAGTCAACACGTGGGAAGGAGCAATCTCATTTTAAAAACCAAAAGGAACTTACACTAAGCTTCTTAATATAGATGAATCTGCAGTATTCTCTGCTTCTGTACCGCTTGGTAGGTTGTAAACGCATACAAACTGTTTACATGGGCAGCATCGAGAGTAATGCCTGGAAGAAGAGGGCGCGGTTAGAGACCAACCTATTTTAATCCTCTCACATTTTTTGTTGAAGACAAATGTTTCAATGTATTTGTACACTTTGATTTAGGAAACTGCTAATTCAATATTATTTGTAGCAACTGGAACTCAAGTGTCTGCTTGATGTTGTTATAAATTAAAAATCACATCCGTCAGTAGCTTAACAAATTTTTCCCTTGACGAGCTACAGGTCTACAAGTAGCCGTCTCTGGCGAAATGAATGCCGCGTGTATGCGGTCATGTGAGCTTGCATGTCTCACTATAAAGTGAATTAGTAATACTTTCTAGTAACATAGTGGCATACTTAATACATGCTTGTTGTTACTCTAATACTGGTTTCTCTGCTTTTACTGTTCCCGTGACCTTTTTGTGATAATCACAGTTATTTAAATGCAAATACACTTGACGTGTTCTGCCTAGGTTGTTGTGAAAGTTCTATTTGAGAGAATCTCGAATGTGCTGTTTGGGCGCATACTACCGCGCAGCCGGCCAATTGAATTTAACTGACTACACGGGTCTAAAGTGCTTGAAAGTTGTTACTACACGATTAAGGACATTCGGGCTTACCTCTAGTGTTTGTTAGCAGAGGACGGCGTTTGAATTCTTATAGCGTCCGTTTCTTTGTTGCTGAAAAGCTTTGAGGAGGCAGGAGGGGGGAGGGACCTGTGTGTTTTATATAAATCACGTGAGCGGATTGCACACGTTACTCACGTTAGCTTCTGCCGAAAAAGGTTTGCGGCCATTTGTAAGCATGTTAAACTTGCAAAACATATTTTAATGATACGGGGGGTAAAGTGCTGTGAGTGCATTATGCTGCTACTCATATGTGTAATACCGCTATTTAACGCTTTGCACAGCAGTATTTATTTCAAGAACATTTTCTTAAAAGGAGGTGTTCGCATGAGTCAAACAGCATTGGCTCCACAATAACGTCCTCTTGTGGGACCTAAATCGATTATGGTCAATATTTTTTATTGTTGCGTGGAACTTAGTAGTGTGCCACTTAGTTGTATGTGAAATGCCCCATGGTGCGCCTGCAACTTGCATGAATGTGTGTGGAGATGCCTAACAGCTTAGCAATCTCTCAAAGTAAGTCAAGAACCACTTACATATGCATGTTCTCTGCATGGCTGTTAATTACATTTAGTTTTGCTTAAACAGATTTTGTTCTTTAATGGGACAAGGGAGCTGCTTGCTAAATGACAGATGGTTGAGTTTGATGGATGACTCACTGATGTATTGAGGTATGTGCCTTAACATAATTTGATCCTTCAAAGAAAGGCGCTCCATTCAACGGCTATATTTAACCCATTTGGACAGTTTTCAGATTGTAGATCCATTTTTGTTCGGCTTGAGTGAGTGTTAGATCTTTGTTCCCATTACGTGGCAAGGTTTTTATAACCTGTATGATGCACCATATAAAGTCTGTACATTTATGTTGTTTTTGAACACTAATGGTTTATTTTCTACTGAATTGCGAATACAGGATTTGTGCTCGTTAATACGTTGGCGGACAGGTCGTTTGGTTTTGCCTATATATACCAAATCACATGGGCATTTGATAGCATAAACTACCCACGGTGTCAGACAATTGGTGAAGTTTTTCAGTTCTATGATTGTGTGGCACAAAGTGATTTTTTTGAAAGTGGCTGTTTGTGCGCACACTGAGCAGTGTCCACATCGGTGGTGGCCAATTACAGGCGGTAAGCCCCAAAGTGATGTTTGTGCAAACTTTTTGGATTTTGGAGGCTGGTAAGAATGTACCAGATTGACTTTGATGTTTGGTTGTCTTTTAAATGCAAACCTAGGGACCAGTGGATTGAAATCTTCTGTGTAGATCATTTTCCAGTGTTTGCGTATGATCTTTCTGTAGATGTTACTGATCGGACTGTATGTGCTAACACAGGTTATTTTATCTTCTTGCTGTCGTTGTACTGGTTCTAAAGTACTTGTGCGATTTGTATGTAGCGCTCTCTTGTATGCTCTGTGTATAGTTTTTTGCGGATAACCTCTTTCTTTAAGTCTCAACTTGAGGTGTTTAGCATGTGCTTTATATTTTTCTACGTCAGTACAGTTTCTGCGAATACGCAAACACTGACCACAGGGTAAACCTTCTTTGAGACTTGAAGGATGAAAACTTGCATAGTTGAGCAAGGTATTTCTATCGGTAGGTTTTCTGTATAAGACCGTTTCAATGGCGCCTTCTGTTGTTTTCTGTATTTCCAAATCTAAGAACGGTATTTTGTTTAAGTCGGTGTGGATCGTGAATTGAATATGAGAATTCTGAAGATTCAGCCATTGATGAAACGAGGCTAAAAGCTCTGAGGTGCCGCTCCATATGAGACATATATCATCGATATATCGTAGCCACTTTTTTATATAATGTCGAAAGGGGTTGTTCGGACTATATATGGACTGTTGTTCTAAATTATCCATATATAGATTAGCCAAGTCTGGGGCAAAAGTTAGTCCCATACTTGTCCCTTTCAGTTAGTTATAGAAATGATCTTTATATAAGAAAAAATTCTCTTTCAGGGCAAGCCTAATGCATTCTACAATGAATGCGGTCGGGACCGAATTTAGGGTCTCTGTGCGTCTTTCTAAGTATTCGGCCATCACCTTGAGACAATCATCTTGTGGGATGCTGGTATATAAACTCACCACATCTAAAGTCACTAGAATATCTGTTGAATCTATATGGATGTTTTCTAGCATTTTAATCATACTTGTGGTATCTTTCACATACAATCTCATTTTTGGAACGAATGGTCTCAAGAACCAGTCGGAATACATTGACAGAGGTTCGAGGATAGAATTGATGGCTGCTACAATGGGTCTACCAGGGGGTTGTTTATCATCTTTGTGAATTTTTGGAATCAAATAGAAAGCCGGTATGGTAGGATGTTGGTTTACCAAGAATTCTTTTTCTTCAAGGGCTATCCAGTTTTCGTCTAGAGCATATTTCATGAGGCTGTTAATTTCTTCTTGCAACCGAGGGGTTGGGTCAGCTGGAAGTTCTCTGTATGAAGATGTGTCATTGAGATGTTTCATTACTTCAATTTCATAGAGATCTTTAGTCCACAGCACTATGCCTCCGCCCTTATCTGCTGGTTTGATTATTAGATCGTCGTTGTTTTGTAAAGCTTTTAATGCTTCTCTTTCTGCTTTAGATAGATTATTTTTTGAAAATGTTTTGTTTTTTATCGCTTTTTGAATTTCCCAGGAAACCTTTTGCTCAAAGGCTACTATTGCTGGACTGACCATAGCATTGGTGGGGACGAATTTCGAAGCTGTTTTAAGACCTGTGGTGGTGGTTTCTTTGGTGGTCAGATTTTTATTTCTGAAGAAGTATTTTAGATGGATAAGTCTGTAAACTTTCTGCAGTTCAACTTCTGTTTCGAAGGGTTTGGCTTGTGCTGTTGGAACAAACGACAGTCCCTTTGATAGGACACTTATTTCAGCACGCGAAAGTACATATGAGGAAAGGTTGTAAATAGGGATTACCACGTTTGCGCTGGTCCCTGCCAATTCCTGGTGTTCATCCGGGGCGGGCCTTGTTGTATGTTTCGCCCGAGTTGGCCCCTTCCCCGAAAAAATTGTTGAGGAGGAGGTCCTGAAGAGCCTTGTTGGCCGGAGTCTGATCCGCTGCTCGTTGATGCATTTGACGAGTTGGAGAAGTTAACAAATGGTCTTCTCCTGTTACCCCTATTATAGGGTCTAGCTTGACTGGCTTTCTGAATGTCTTCATAATAGGACTCTATAAGGTACGGGTAGGTTTTGGTCTCTTTATATTGTTCCACATCTTTTCTTAATTTCCAGATCTTTTTTTCAAGAGTTGTTTTCTTAAAATTCACCATTTCTTCTTCAATTTTGGCTAAAGTTTCTTTCAGATCTTTCATAGTATTATCATGTTTAATTTTCGCCTCTAAGGTGTCTATTTCTGTTCTCTGTATTGCTGCTTCTTCTTCTGAAGTTTCTATAATCAAGATTAATAGGTCTCTTGAACGTTTATTACTGACCCCACTGAATCTGCTCTTGAATTTGGTGTTGTTGGTGAACACTCGGGGGACATTTTTAATTTGTAGACCCTCTGGAATTGTTCCTGCTTTTAAGTATGCAAGCATAAGTTTGCCATGGGATTCGGTTCGAATCAATTTTTTCTTTTTTTGGTTTAGAAGTTCGGCGTCATTTAACTGCGGAGTGTTTGCTACTTCGTTAGGTGTATCTCCTAGCAATATAGGTTGATTGATGAGTTTTTTATAGTACTCATCAGAGAACGACACTAAGTTTTCAATGTTCATTCACTCACTTCTTGGCACAAAACGTTTGTTTGTGATAACAGAAATGAAGCCTAACAACCACGGGTTGTCCAACGAAAGTTATAACAATGGGTACTCCCAGGTTTTTTGTTGTCGGGGGGTCTAGTCTGTAAACAGGGAAATTCTTAAGAGACAAGGAAACACAACAGACTGACTACCCCTCTCTCTAAGGTCTTTCACAGGTGCAGGTGCTAAAGTACTGTTGCGTAAATCTACAGTAGGTACTTTTTGAGAGAAACATTTTTTAACACGGACCGTTAAATTATAAAGATATAAATCATTTTAATAATTGGTTAAAAACCACATATTTTTTTAAAAAAGTTGTACATTTGTAGGCTTTTTCATACATCACTCATACCTTTCGTAACTATTCATTCGTACTGTGAAATCAGGGTTTGACAATTTAAATTTTCTTTTGCCATATTAGTTGTTGATAATATACATGACATCAGAAAAAACAATTTGTTTTTCTATAGGTCGACATATGTTTCGGCCCCTTATACTAGTACCACCGTTGTCTACGGTAGTCTAAGAAATCGTTAATGGGCCATCTTCAGGACAATGATGATTTTTTTGAAGTTTCAAGTCTTCACCCCTTTCTTTTCCATACGAAAAGCAGAATCTAAAAACATAAATAGTGCATGTATTACATTACAGAACGGTCTGTACTCTTTTAGTTGTTTTCAAGGTGATGGCCAGATTACTATGCCAAGAACGAAGCACCCACCTGTGGTCGAAATATATTATTCTGGACCACGGAGCTAGAGTTGTAGGGTATCTTCTATTTTACCCCTTGTCAGGAGCCCTATTAAAAGGGAACATATGTAGGGAGAATTACTTCCCTGCATGTATACTTAAGTCAACACGTGGGAAGGAGAAAATCTCATTTTAAAAACCAAAAGGAACTTACACTAAGCTTCTTAATATAGATGAATCTGCATAATTCTCTGCTTCTGTACCGCTTGGTAGGTTGTAAACGCATACAAACTGTTTACATGGGCAGCATTGAGAGTAATGCCTGGAAGAAGAGGGCGCGGTTAGAGACCAACCTATTTTAATCCTCTCACAGTTTTTGTTGAAGACAATTTTTTCAATGTATTTGTACACTTTGATTTAGGAAACTGCTAATTCAATATTATTTGTAGTAACTGGAACTCAAGTGTCTGCTTGATGTTGTTATGAATTAAAAATCACATCCGTCAGTAGCTTAACAAATTTTTCCCTTGACGAGCTACAGGTCTACAGGTAGCCGTCTCTGGCGAAATGAATGCCGCGTGTATGCGGTCATGTGAGCTTGCATGTCTCACTATAAAGTGAATTAGTAATACTTTCTAGTAACATAGTGGCATACTTAATACATGCTTGTTGTTACTCTAATACTGGTTTCTCTGCTTTTACTGTTCCCATGACCTTTTTGTGATAATCACAGTTATTTAAATGCAAATACACTTGACGTGTTCTGCCTAGGTTGTTGTGAAAGTTCTATTTGAGAGAATCTCGAATGTGCTGTTTGGGCGCATACTACCGCGCAGCCGGCCAATTGAATTTAACTGACTACAAGGGTCTAAAGTGCTTGAAAGTTGTTACTACACGATTAAGGACATTCGGGCTTACCTCTAGTGTGTGTTAGCAGAGGACGGTGTTTGAATTCTTATAGCGTCTGCTTGTTTGTTGCTGAATAGCTTTGAGGAGGGGGGAGGGACCTGTGTGTTTTATATAAATCACGTGAGCGCATTGCACGCGTTACTCACGTTAGCTTCTGCCGAAAAAGGTTTGCGGCCATTTGTAAGCATGTTAAACTTGCAAAACATATTTTAATGATACGGGGGGTAAAGTGCTGTGAGTGCATTATGCTGCTACTCATATGTGTAATACCGCTATTTAACGATTTGCACAGCAGTATTTATTTCAAGAACATTTTCTTAAAAGGAGGTGTTCGCATGAGTCAAACAGCATTGGCTCCACAATAACGTCCTCTTGTGGGACCTAAATCGATTATGATCAATGTTGTTTATTGTTGCGTGGAACTTAGTAGTGTGCCACTTAGTTGTATGTGAAATGCGCCATGGTGCGCCTGCAACCTGCATGAATGTGTGTGGAGATGCCTAACAGCTTAGCAATCTCTCAAAGTAAGTCAAGAACCACTTACATATGCATGTTCTCTGAATGGCTGTTAATTACATTTAGTTTTGCTTAAACAGATTTTGTTCTTTAATGGGACAAGGGAGCTGCTTGCTAAATGACAGATGGTTGAGTTCGATGGATGACTCAGTGATGTATTGAGGTATGTGCCTTAACATAATTTGATCCTTCAAAGAAAGGCACTCCATTCAACGGCTATATTTAACCCATTTTGGACAGTTTTCAGATTGTAGATCCATTTTTGTTCGGCTTGAGTGAGTGTTAGATCTTTGTTCCCATTACGTGGCGAGGTTTTTATAACCTGTATGATGCACCATATAAAATCTGTACATTTATGTTGTTTTTGAACAAAGTGAGCCACTAATGGTTTATTTTCTACTGAATTGCGAATACAGGATTTGTGCTCGTTAATACGTTGGCTGACAGGTCGTTTGGTTTTGCCTATATATACCAAATCACATGGGCATTTGATAGCATAAACTACCCACGGTGTCAGACAATTGGTGCAGTTTTTCAGTTCTATGATTGTGTGGCACAAAGTGATTTTTTTGAAAGTGGCTGTTTGTGCGCACACTGAGCAGTGTCCACATCGGTGGTGGCCAGGACAGACATCAAGCCTAGCTCTGCTTCACGTGTCACAGGGGAGGCTTCTTGGGGCAGTTGCAAAACACACTCCTATTTTTTACTTTTAAAGCATCCTTCTTGATTTGTGTACTTTTTACAGGCCCCACACTTCTGCACCAGAGGAGATGATGCTACCAATTTTGCCTCAATAACTTTATCCCGGTAGACTAGAGTGCTTTTTCTGTTCTCCATGCATATTTCTGAATCTCGTATCCTGATATTTCAGCTATTTTAGGCTCTGGGCAATAGGGTGCTTCCAACTGCTACCTTCAGGCCTCAATACATGAAATCCTTTGATATTTCTAAAGCAGTTCTAAGTAGTGTAAATGTAGGTTGTCTTTTAGCTTCGCATCGCCTTTGATATGAAGCTGTTATGTTCCTGTTTGTTTTCGCTACAACAACACATTGTTGCATCTAGTAAAGCTTGGAAGACTTTGGGAGAGCATGCCAGCAAAATGAAGTCATATTGGAATGCATAGGCCTTCTGTTCGGGGCGCTAGACAGGGTGTATTGTTGTTTCACCAAAGTAAATTACAAAGTGATAATTTACTTTTCCAGAATTACATTACATGGTTAAAAAGGGTTTATGTCGGTTGATCGGTAAGATGTATTGAGGGGGGATGCCATGAGGGGATGGGTGAAGGAGAACAATGATTTGTCTTGGAAGATGGATACGCATGTCGGTCTTAGCCAGCTTTTGCCAAAGCCAATCTCTGTTTACGGTGTGGAACGACTGGTTAAAGTCCAGGATTGCCACATGCAGAGGAACGTTGTTCCCCAGGCTGAGCATTTTGTGACGTTCGAGGAGTTTAATGCTCCGGCCGACCAATTGTGGAGAGGATTGTCTGAATCGCCCTAGGTGGTTATTAGGACCTGGCTTCCTTCTGAGCAATCGTGGAGGAGTTGTACTATGATTTTAATGAAGAGTTTTGCAATGGTTTGGTTAATGAACCTAATCCTCCGAAGCACCATAAAACCCGCAAATTCACCTAGACCTTGATTCATGATCTCACCTCCTTCTGCCAGCCCTGCCAGAAAAACCCTGGCACTGCATCATTTTGTTCTAGAGCTAACACCAACTCTGTTGGTGGTAGGTGTGCCTCTGTGCCACCTCTTCTCTGCTTTCCCTCCTCCAGAGTATCTAATGGGCAGAACGTGTTTGTAAGTGGTAGTAACATAGCTACCACCACCTTCAGGTCAGGGTGGTGATAACACCCCTCCTGCCTTCCCCCCTTCTAAAGACGGTGGGGATGTGGGTCAGAAGTGGGCTAGCTCTCGCCGGAACTGACAGATTGTCTGCGGATGCGCCACAAGGTGCCCACCGGCAGCAACAAGGTGGTGGATGTAATCTGCCTAGTGGTGGCTCTTCTGCCAGGTGGAGGCATTGGCAACCGATCACCAATTCAGGTGATGTCTTTGCCTCCTGGCCTATTGAGGTGGAGACATAGTGGAAGCCACAAAGTCTTAAATCATCACCCAGCTGGTGCGGAGGTGAGCAGCATTAAACCTTCCTCAGAATAAGAGTGATATTAAAATCGTACTGTGCTCATTAAAAACTTCTAACGAGAGAAAACATACAGGCCCCTATTCTGAACTTGGCAAAGTGAAGGTGCTAAACAGCACGATTGACTGCGCCAAAAGAGGACGCCCAGGCTCCACTACTATTCTCAAGTGGTCCTGGGCGTCCTCGTAGAGCACGACAGTGCACTATGTGGATTGTGCCTGTTTTTAGTTGTAATGGGCGCAATCCAATCTCAGCAGCATTTTTGTAAAATAACGACATATTCGTTATTTTACAAAAATGCTGCTGAGAACACAGGTGTTTATGAACACGTTCCTATACACCAAAGTGAGCAGCTTCAACATTGCAGGATGTTGAAGCTGCTTACTTTGGTGTATAGGAATGTGTTTATATACACCTTTGTGGTGTATATGAACACTTTCATTTAAAGCGAGCAGCTTCAACGTTGCAAGATGCAACGTTGAAGCTGCTGGCTTTGGTGTAAATTAAAGTGTTCATATATACCCTTTGTATCCTGCAACGTTGAAGCTGCTCGGTTTGGTGTAAATGAAAGTGTTCATGCACACCTGTGTGTTGTATATGAAAGTGTTCATATACAACAAACGGGTGTATAGGAACACTTTCATTTACACGAAACAAGGCTTCTTGTGGCACTTTTCCAGTTTAACGCCACCAAAAGGGTACCGTATATGTGCGCTAGTTTAGCACACATATTAAACTGGCAGAGTGCCACAAGAATAGCCATCCAAAAAATCAATTTAACGAATGTGGCAGTTGCTAGGTTGGTTTCTAACCCATCCTAGCAACCGCCACATGTATTCCGAAAGTGGCGCATTCTTTCCGACTTTGGAAGAATGTGCCACCTTTAGAATAGGTCTTAAGTACCGAAAAGGTCATTAACGCTTTTAACGTCCTTTTCGGTGCTTAACACCTGGATGAGAATATGGGTCACAGTCCCTGCAGCTCCTGGGGTGTATAGTGGTTCCTTCTTTGCAATGCACAAAAGCAAAGGCATGGGCCAGACCCTATATCTTTAATTTAATTCGGACAGTGCTTGGTCAGATGACCAAAAACAAGGCACGATTCTCATCTTGGTGCAGTGAGCCTTCTAAATAGCACGACTCAGTGCGCCATTTCTTGACGCACAGGCACCACTGCTATTCTCATGTGGGCCTGGGCATCTTCGCAAAGCACGACAGTGCTTTTGCTGTAATCCGTCTGTTTCTAATGAAAACAGGCGGATTGCAGAATCTCGGCAGCATTTTCGTTAAATAACGAGGGAATCGTTATTTAACGAAAATGCTGCTGAGATGAAAACAAAAATGCACGTGCTTTTTGGGTGTGCAGATGCTGACAGGTGGGTCCTGCACTGCATTTGTTTATCTTTATTTGCAGAAGAGTTCATACTGCCATCCATATGCAGTGCTGGACCCACCTGTCACCATCTGCACACCCAAACAGCCGTGTGCTTCTTGTGGCACTTCTTCTGTATGTGTGCTTCTTGTGGCACTCCTCCTGTACGACACCAATTTGGTACCGTACTTCAGCGCCAAATTCAAGCGCTTACGAAATTGGAGGAGTACGACAAGAATAACCATGCAGAGGGAGAGGTAACGAAAGTGCCGGTTTCTAGGTCGGTTTCCAGCCCTTCCTAGCAACCGGCACCCATATTCCGAAAGTGGCGCAATCAGTCCGACTTCGGAAGATTGCGCCACCTTCAGAATAGGTCGTAATTACCGAAAATGTTGTTAGAACCTTTTACGACCTTTTCGGTAATTAGCACCAACTTGAGAATCGGGCCCACAGAGTTCTGTACCTACAGAAAGGCCACAGTAATTGCCCTGAGAGCACGATTTCGCAATAAACTGAAACTACACTTTTAAGCACTTGTGGCTTCTTCCAGGATAGGGGGAGTATATCTGAAAACTTAAGACCTATACAGAAACGTGCCGTGGCGGAAAAGGGAAGGAGCTACAGACGAGGTGAAACGCATTAAAGGTAACGATGATCACACCGGGGGAAACCAATATTATTGTATGCACTGACTGCACCCAAGCTATGCCAGGGCCATAAATCATGCAACATCGCGCTTTACGGCTCCCAGTGGCCGAGGCTGTTGAGAGGAAAGATTTACGACCTACGATGCAGAACGGTCTGTGGAGAAATATTATTTTCTACATTTGGACTTGTAAGAGCTTCCAAGTCAGTCCTCGGATTTTATGAGAGGAACACAGCAGCGGATCGGGTTTTGGTTTGTTTTACTACCAACAGGAACATTTAAACAGGGATGCAAAGGAAAGACGTCTTGGTCATAGAGGACATGAGGAGAGGAAAAGGAGTTCTGCTAACTGCAATCACATTAATTAAGGGCCGTCATGCATAATGGAAATATGACGCAGCTCCGTCCCAGGGGAGGCATTACTCTTTTATTAGCCCTGCTCCAGCCCAGCAGGATTCCCTAAGCAGTCACGCCCGCGTGTCACAAGTCATTAAAAATTACACCGCAGCTCTTTAAGTAATGGAAACAGTGGGGTTACTTGTCTCAGAGGCATTGCTGTCTTTTTTTTTGTTCGCCTAAAAGATATATATTTTTCACTTTAGCATTGTCGAGGAAATTCTGCAAGGCGTGGTAACAATTACACAAGTATCCCCATCTGCAACGCGCTGCCTCGAGTGCACGAATTCTATGACAAGACAGGAGGCTCATATTATGCATATCAATCTTTACTCTGAAACCACAGCAGCAAAGAAAAAACTTTTACAAACAAAAAAGTTTCAACAACAGAACTAGATAAAGTTCAATGTCAATGCATGGGGAACTCCCCAAACCATCATGGAGGATAGGTCATACCCTGCAGGGGACCAATGAGCAGGGACCCTCCTCTATATATGTCCATTACTCTTACCCCAACCCCTCTTTCTTTGATGCTGACACCACAGAGCTAAGTCACCCCTTTCAGTTGTGTCTTACATTGTTTGTCAGTAGTAGGCTTTATTAGTTTGAATATGGCATATATGGTAAATATGTGTTAATTACCTTTTATTATAAAGGAATTTGTGTATTTGATACATTGTATCTGGATAGCCGCGTGCGGCCGTTGGTTTCATTTTGGTGTCTTTCAAAAAGAAAATATGTATTATGCTTATACATCATGTTTCAGCTGAAGCAGTGGTGCAATGGTTGACTTTCGGACTACAGTCCATGAGGTTGTGAGTTCGAGGGAGCTCTCTAATTTATTTCTTCTTTAAAAATTTCTCGTGCTTGTAAACTCAGGTGTTTCTAGTGCATTAATCAACTCCCTCCCAGCGTGCGCGAGAGCAGTGTTGTTTACACTGTTCCCTCTTCATTTCGCCTGTGAATTCTAGGTGTAATGGTTTATTGGGCGTGAAACCCTTTAGGCTCCTGTTGCGCGCCGGTCAGAAAGAAGATGTTGCTTGACACCCGGCGTGTACGGGGCTCTTGTTTGAATTCGTGCCCCTTGACAGATTTATGGTCACCTGGGGATTCCAGGTGCTGCAGGCTTTGGGTTCGGCCTGCCCCTGTGGCTTATGTTTGTAACAAAAGCCTCTGTTTCAGTACTGAGCCAAGTTAGCTCAAATATAGAGCTGCAGGTCTCCCATGCAGGAAGACCCGACCAAATAAAGCGCATGTTTATTTGTATATTTTAAGATTAGATATTTTAATTATTATATTTTAAATAATTGTATTTTACAGTGGAGGTATTTGATTGTCACCTTTTTTGCTCAGTTGAGCAGGGATTTCCTAATGGGCATTTGGTTGGTTCATGACTTCTTCAGAAAGATTATAGCACAAACATTTTAATATTAAAAATGTGGTTTTGTTAAATGTTTGTAATTTCGTATCCCTGGTGACACAATACATTTCCTTACCTTTAGTGCTGGAAAGAAAGAATGTATACTGATAGACTGTGGGTTTGTTAGGTCAAAGTCTGACCATCCAGCGCAAGAGCCCGATGCACTGCCAGTCTGCAGTTTTATTTTATTTTCTTTGTTTATTTATTCATTTACTTATTTCTTAAGTTATGTGCTTAGCCTTCACTGTAGGTGCCATAACCTGTTCGGTTTCAGGTTCAGCCTGATTCTATTGCGAGGTTACCCCCTCGTGTACTGCTGATTATCACACCCTGCTCGGGCGAGCAGTTGGAGGTGCACTTGCTCAGTGTATCCTACCTTCAACTTGACAGTTTTCTTTTGTTTGGGTTATCTTCCCAGGAAAGGTGCAGTCACCTGCTCGGTGGCAAGGTTGCCTGGGGTTTCTGCGAGGGGTCCCCTCGTATACGGCTGTGTCCACACCCTGCTAGGATGAGCAGTTGAGGTAAACTTGCTGAGTGTTTCCTCCCTTAAAGTCGGCAACTTGGGTAATTACCTTAACTGGCATGCACCATAACCTGCTCGGTTTCAGGCTCTGCCTGAGTTCTAATGCGAGGTTACCCCCTCATGTACTGCTGATTATCACGCCCTGCTCGGGCGAGCAGTTGGAGGTGCACTTGCTCAGTGTATTCCTTCCTTAAGGTCGGCAGCTTTGTTTAGGTGCTGCATATGGCTGACGCCATTGTTTGGTCTTGTAGGCGTGCAGTAACCTGCTTGGTTTCTGGCTTCGCCTTGTTTCCACTGCGAGGTGCTCCCTAGTGTACTATTGGTTGCCTCACCCTGCTGGGGTGAGCAGTTGAGGTGCACTTGCTCAGTGTACGCTTTGATAAACAATATGTTTAAGTGTTGACTGGAACACATTTGCGTTTTTCAGAATTGTCAGTGGCCCAGATAGCTCAGTGAGTATCAGCTTATATAAGGGCCGGGGATTCAGTCCCCTGTGAGGGCGTAACCCCTCTTCTTTGGATATTTTATATATATTTCATATATTATATATTCTTTATTTATTAAGTACTTTAAAGAAAAGAGTGTGGAAGTGGTTGTAAACAGACCCATATGGGGTTGTACCTTCCTCTCTAACCATCTCTCTGGTGTTATCATTCGTCTTTTAGTTAAAAATTCTGTCACCCTTTACCTTAGTTAGTTTCAGGACAACTCAGTCCTTTCCTTAGGTTTTGATTCCCGACCTCAATTGCTCCACCCAATACCTGTGCTGATTAAGCTACAGTATTTTCTCTCAACATGAGGAAGAATAAAGATGATGCGTTATGCCTCTATTGAGGTCTGTAGGGCTTAATGCTCTCTTTAGTGGGGACGTTTGTTCTCCCCTACTTTTGTCCCATTGGACATTCCTTATTCTATTGGTTTCTGGTGGAGACAGGGTCAGCTCGAGGGTAACCGTTCAGTTTTTTACATGACAAGTTGAGCAACCATGTTTTACTTGGATGGAGTGTTTGGAAACACTTGATGGTATCAGTTAGACGAGTTGCCAAATAATAACTTTCTGGCGCCTGCCCCATGTTTTTCCTCCCAAAGCTTGGCCTTTGGTTCAGCTAACCGTCTAACAGTGTGTTGCAACTTCTCCTCTGCTCGAGGAGTACACGCAGGCTTCTGTACCCTCATGAGCGTTGCTTAACCTCTTTAGAGTGCTGTTTTCATATCCGTGCTGACCCTTCTGATACAGGTTCCTAATTTTGGAAAGGTCTACATCAGTCTTTTATCCTGCTGAGATCGATAAGTGAACACCTCACACCACACAAAGTTCGTAGTAGTGATAAGCACCACTCATATACCTGAGGGTTCGTAGTACTGTATAATTACTGTTTTGCTATGGACAATGTGCTTAGTTTTTCCTTCCCCTGATTCCCTTAGTGGCCAGTCAGCCTCACATGAATACAGTGACTCAGACCTCAGGGTTTGAGGGGACAGTGGTCCCAGATTTCTTCTCAACCTTGCATTTACAGGGCATTGATAATTATCCAGAGTCCTTTCCCCCTCATTCCCCTTCCTGCCATCCTTGGGGGAGATTGCATCATAATATTACACCTCTGGGAGTATCCAATGGTTTCCGTTTTTTCCTTTTTACAGGAGTTCTGGCGGGTGACCAGTGCAGACTCGCACTGAGCATTTCCCTCCCGTCTGTTACTTTCCTTTGTGCTAATCTCTGGTATTTCAATAAGTTAACCGGAGCCTGTTCACAGTCAGGGGATTGGTTAGAGGCGCTAGTGGGTATTTATTTCTCTTAACGGTGTAAAGCGGGCTTTAATGTGGTCCTCAGGGTAGTTTTCTTCTGGATTGCAAGGTTTTTCCTTTGGATAAGTGGGGGAGGTTTCTTCTCTTTTGGGAAGGCTCAATATCCCTTGGTGGGATAGAGGGGTCTGGGAGTGATACTATCCCCCATCCACGTTATTATGACCCTCTATCACGATGCGTTCCAGAGTCTATACATTAACTTTCAGACGGTGTCTGCCGCTACGATTACCAGAGTGCTGGGATATATATTTGGTTGATGACTTGATTATCATAGTCACCTGCATGGCAGGTGGACCTTTGGGGTTTTCACAAGAGTTTGTTTGCATTAAGGTGCCAGCTCAGGGTGCTGTGAGCTTCAAAGATCTGCAAATTGGCTGAAATATAGGTTGGACCTCTTCTGGTGTACACCTTCAGTTTAACCGTTTAGTGATCAGTTCTTTGCAGTTTAGAGTCTTGCTAAGATTTTGGAAATTTGGTGTCCTCCTTCGGTTACTTTTGATCCTCTAGAGGATTTATCACCAGGGAGGAGGGAACAAGGTTCAAGCACCGGGCATACCTACAAGGGGGTTTAGATATCACAATAATGGTAGTGATTGGATGTCGGATACATTTTTTCTTCTTGCCAAGTTTGGCCTCTTAAGGATCAGGTTTGTAATATCTGCCTTTTGTCATGGTAGCAGAGTCCTTCTTCAAGAGTTCGGGAGGTCTGAGGGTCTCCGTGTTGGCGGTTTGACGGGTTTAGCTTCTCAGGTGGGGCCCTCTCTTCCATTCTGCTTCTGCCTCCAGAAGACTTCCCTCCTTAGTATACACATATGTCTGAAGACAATTGTAGATTAATTCTATTGCTTTTCAGCTCCGCTCAAGATGGATTGTCCTATTACAAAATTTATAAAAATGATTTTTACTCCCATTTTACCCTTTTGAAGATTTGTCTTTCCCTCTTGGTTCCCCAGTGTAGTTCTGTGACATGCCCTGTTTCTAATGCGATATCTTCCTTTAATGCATGGGATGGAACCTATAAGACTTTCACCCCTATGGGGTACTTTTCTTTATCTCCAGGAGAGCTAGGTGTTTGTTTTCATTGGTTTGCTTCGTAGGTCCCCCAAAATGGTACGAATTTAAGTGTTTTGAATATTTGATTGAACAACATAGGTGTTTATTTCAGATGGTTTTGTCCTAACCTATTAGTATAGGAAAACTTTGTTCAATGTTTTCCCCCCTTTTAACCAGTTGGTTTTGGTGGCCTGTAAGGAACGCTGGAATTGGCACATTTCCTGTTTTCTTGCAGTGGATTTGACTTTGCCTTATAAGACAGCTTTTCGGGCAACCTAGTCTTGGGCAATTCTCTGATTGGTCAACAGATTGATTTAATGAAAGCATTTAAAAAATGTTTCCTTTCCTATTATTTTATTATATTATCTATTATATTGGATCATTTTGTACGTACTAATGAGATGCAAGGGCTTTGAACTTGCATAATATGAGCCTCCTGTCTTGTCATAGAATGACTAATCCCCCACACCAACGTGAGATGGGGCTTTAGATTCTATTAAAGACAAGGAGGCGATTATTATCCCTCCCACCCACCCTGGATATGATATGATATGACAAGTGTGATACGCATGTACACAGGTGGTTCAAGTGAGAACATTCTTTGGTTTGTTGTTCTTCCCAACCACCCACCCTTCTTGCTTGTTGTTCTTACAGGTACAAGTTGAGGTTCTGCTCAGGAGTGTGGATCGCAGTTACAAGTTCTGGAGTGTGTGATTTCGGGTGAGAAGTCCTATCCAGAAGAACTTCTTGATTGCTTCAGGCTGCGGAAAGGTTGAGATCTCCGGTTTCGCTGGATCCTTTTCTCTGCGCTACACAGTTCAACCATTCCATTGGGCGTCTGGTGCAAGTCAGCTGCAGAAAGAGGGGTTGGGGTTAGAGTAATGGACATATATAGAGGAGGGTCCCTGCTCATTGGTCCCCTGCAGTGTATGACCTATCCTCCATGATGGTTTGGGGATTTCCCCATGCATTGACATTGAACTTTATCTAGTTCTGTTGTTGAAACTTTTTTGTTTGTAAAAGTTTTTTCTTTGCTGCTGTGGTTTCAGAGTAAAGATTGATATGCATAATAATCACCTCCTTGTCTTTAATAGAATCTAAACCCCCATCTCACGTTAGTGTGGGGGATTAGTCATCGCGGTTTACTAAAAGTGGTGGGGGAGGCGGTTTGTCAGTGGAGTGGTGGAGCAAAGTGTCAAATAATGTGGGTTCCCTTTGCTGGCTGCTTTGCATAAAAACAATGTGCATTTTGGGAATGTAAGAATGACCACCAATTTATCAAACATGTCTCTCATAGTAATTCAAATGTGCATTCCTTTTGAGCATGCAATGCACACTGGCTATGATCATACCTGCCTACATTTGAAGATCAAAATTCCTGAGATGTATGCCCCACCCACAGCCACACAAGACTCCGCCCATTTGCACACGGCTCCGCCCACACGCACAAAAGGTAAACTCAGTTGTTGTAGGCTTCAGTTTGCTTACTATAGCACTGAAAATCATTCATTCAATGCTATAGTAAGCAAACTGAAGGCGCCGCGGCCGCCGAAATAATCCTGCTTTCAATCCATGTCATTGGATTGAAAGCAGCATTATTTCTGCTACAGTGCCGCCTTCATTTTGCTTACTATAGCATTGAATGAATGATTTGGTAAGCAAAATGAACGTGGCACCGCCGCCGTAATAATACTGCTTTCAATCCAATGATATGGATTGAAAGCACTATTATTATGGGGCTCGGGGGTCGCATTGAGCGCCGTTTCCGGGTCCCGGCCACTTCTCCACCCGATTGGCTACCGGCAGCAGAATACCCGGAAAGAATCTCAGAATTCCTGAGATTCACAGGACTTTTCCAGAGACCTGGAGAAATGCTTAAAATTCCGGAGTCTCCGGAAAAATTCCGGAGGTTAGGCAGGTATGGCTATGATGCTCATTTCATCTGTCAGAATATGCACTGTGACAGGGAAATCTGTGCCAAGCATATTGCCTTGCGGTGGGCCTCCAAACGCACAGCATTCAGAAGATTTGCGGTAGTCCGGGGCAGAGAGTTTCCTCAACTTGGTCGGGTTTGGGCCTCGGGTCTACACAGAACGGGCAACCGCAGCTCCGTCTTGTTCCGCCTTATTCCTTCCCTGTTTGGTATCCCCTCTTGCTTCTGCGCTCCTTTCACTGCTTACTCTTGTTCTCTCCCTTCTCCCTTCTCCCTCCCTCTTCTCCCCCCTCCCTTTCTTACTCTATGCACTTACTCTATCAGAATTGTCCTCAGACATAGTATAATAGCTACATTGTTTGACTCCTCCCCCTCCCTCTCATTTCTCTTCCTCCCCATCCTCGTCCAGCACCATCTGAAATGTCGCCAGGCCTACTACGATCGTCACTTGTTTTGTCCCTCTCCGTCCTGCTCCTCCCCCTCACCCTCTCCAGGGCCATCTTAAGCACTTTTGGGGCCCTGGGCATAGACATCTTTTGGGCCCCCCTCCACCAAACCAAAGGAATTAAGGGATCAAGAATACTGGTTGTGCCCCCACCCCCACCCATTGCGCTTATAACCTATAGGTTGATATGCTGTCTCGCATCATAATAAGCATGTTTACTCCCTTTAAGTCCCCTTACCCTCTTCATTCTTGCTCTAATCAGAATGATAAACATGTAGCATTTGAAGACCTACATTAGAGGTCTACAAAGAGGTTACTGTTCTAGTACATGCAGGATCATTTGTATCAGTGACATCCAGGAACGTATGCAGCCTTTAGTATTAATGCAGGACCGTATGTAAAAGGTACAGGTAACCCATAGTAGACAGAGAACTCACATAAGCTGCCTCACAGAATGCAAAAGTGCTCATGCATGGATAGAGACCACCAAATGGAAGGAAGGAGAATGCTACACATACCGTAGCATGGATAGTGGAGGCAGATTAGAAGCTACCAGGAAGGTGTCTTTTTCCAGACAGTCTGAGATTAGAAGTGGGCTATAGTTTTCAAATAGTTTTGCCATTAGATATCAAAGGAACAAATGCATGTGGTGTGTGATATAAATATGGTCACTATTATCACAGTGAAACCATGAATAAGGCTTGTGTGAAGATAATAGCATGAGAAGGAAATCACTCTGATGGGCTGACAATTTTGAAAGGTTTAGGGACTGGCAATATGTAGAGGTTAGGCAATACAAGATTAAATGCGATGCCCAGGATTACACATTGGTTAAGGGCTGAATCTGGGATGTGTGCCAAATCTGCAATTTCTGCATTTGAACACTTTCTTTTCCAGTTCTTACCATGAACTAAAACAATCTCATTTTATAAAAACGGACTTGGAAAGTACACAAATCACATTACCAAACATGACCATTATTGAAAAAAATATTATAGACGGGTGTTATGCAAAATGGGAATGATTCTAGCTTCATTCTCTCCATCATCAAGCGAAGTATATAAGTATCAGCATAACAATCGATGTGATTTAACAAATTTAATCTGGGTTTGTCTTTTGTATTTTAAAGCTTTAAATACTTCCAAAACAATGGCTTGTGACATTTTCATTTATAAACATGCATAAAAACCTTTGACTTTTACCAAAAAGCAATCTGTTTTTTGTGTCAAACAAGCAGACCTTAAAATAGGCCTGCCTGAGGCCTGCAACATCTGGTCGCTCTCTTCTATCAACCCTTCCACCCAAATGGCCTACATAAGAAGAAAGATCAAGTTATGGGCTAAACGATACCAGCAGCATGCAAGAAGGCAAACCTCACACAAGATAGCACAGTAATGTAAGAGATATTGGATGATTTGACAAGGATCACTGTATCGCCTGCTGGCAAATCCAGGATACAAGCATGAACGCTTTTGTTCCATAGTCTTGAATTTGGATACTTATTCACCTCTTGGACTAACAGTTTAGGCCATCGTTGGAGGCGATTGCCTAGGTATTACAGCACACCATCTGAACAAACCAATTTCTAGACCTTCACCAGACGGATGAGATGTTCGTTTTTATAGCAACCCCTATCTGGTGCAGGTACATTGCTGATAATAGCAGATGCTATTCTGCAAAACCAAGTACATATGCAGGCAGGTTTATAAACTTCAGACATAGGAAAGGCTCAGCCAGCCTTGCTGGAATGTGATATTCTAATTTTGCATATGAACACATATCTCTGCAAGAGTTGCTTCACAACTGAGCTAACTTCTGAACCATTGTGGCACTCAATTTATAAATATACATTTCACTGTTGCCTATTGCACATGATCAACATATTTCCGACAGGAAGGAAAGAATGCTACAGAGTTTACATGATGAATTGATCAAGGCAGAATGTACTTGTCAAAACAGAAAGGCAATGGGTTTAGAGCCTCAGCAGCACCCCATAAAATATCCTGGTGAACAATGGAATCTTACTTCTACAGATCAGCTAGCCTTGTGGGGCCCCCTCCAAGGTGGGGGCCCTAGGAAAGTGCCCCTTTTTTCCTCCCATAAAAACGCCTATGACCTTCTCCTCTTGTAATCTTCCGACTCTATCAGAAATGTCGTCAGGCCTAGTACGTTAGTTGCCTGTCTGTTCCCTTTCCCTTCCCGCCCACCTCCGCCCTTCCTACCTGTGTCTTAGCTCTTGCAATAGCTGAAATGTCGTCAGGCCGAGTACGATAGTTAATTTCACATTCTTATTGTTCAAGGCCATGTAAGAAAGTTCACTGTTTGTATATTCCCTTGGTCCCTCCTGTCAAACTAGAAATTATATTGTGCCTCCTATTGCTATGAATATATGTATATTGGCCTACGCCAAGCTGCTAACAAGCTGCTTATAAACTACATGTGAATAAACTCGAATTGCAAGGTCCTGACCTTAGAAACCATGTAAACTGTCATCTTGGGTCAAGCCGCCATTTTAGGTTTTCTTGCTCTATAAAGTCACCATGTGAGCTAAAATGTTAGCCTATGTTATTCAGAACAGAACTCGATTGTCATGACCTCTGTACAGCTAATGTATAACTTGCCTGCAGGCCACTTGTTAGGGTCATGAGCTGAGACCTTGTCCTTCTGCTGACCTGTGTGCAATGGATTACCTGTATCACCGAAACTGATCTATAATTGAATGAGAACATCTGCTTAACTATACTGTATAAATTAAGTCCCGCATTGTAATGTTAGGCCTAGAGCATACATTATTACCATTTCTTCTTGTTAATGTATAAACCTAAGATGAACTAGATTTGACCTGGCAAGGGACCCTAGAGCAGTAACTTATTTATGGAATGGTTAACCCAAAGGAGGGCTGAACAGCAGGCTTGAAATATATAAAAGCCTGACTGTTTCAATGAATATTTGCACTCACTGAGCACACCGAACCACGCCGGAGTTTGCTGTGTTGTACTGAGGGTCGATAGCTATCTGAATTTTGTTCTGTTCTTTTGTAACTGGATTCAGTATAAAATAAAGTACTTTGTATGTTCCTTTGTAACCTGTGTTTGGTGTGTTTCCTTTTTGGTTACCCTGCCTCATATTATTTCCTTGTTTTCACAGTTGGCACCCGAATAGGAACCCTCAAGATTGATGCCGGATTATTTACGGCTGACGCACGCTATCGGACCGGGATCGGACGGTGTGACATAACGGGCCCGACTGAACGAGACGCGACACCTCAACAGCGCTGCACGATCCGTTCCCTGGACGATAGCCGTGTGGTCTGAGACGGCATCTTGACGAGGGTCCATTTTTTGAGGCGGGCAGATTTGCCGAAATCACCATACACAAGGTAAAATTCGTTAGGTAAGTCCTTTGTAAACCGATCGGTCCTCCTTAGGTTTGGTCAGGTGAGTCATTACCCGACTCTTAATTCAACCCTGACAATTTGAATTTGGCGCATTGTATCTGCAGACACAATTTCTGACCAGGTAACACCGAGTATTTGAGAAATGCCTGGGAAATTGTCTAGCTGCTTTAGGGCATTATTCCGCAGCGATAGACAATCTTTGGAATTTAGCCATCCGGCACCACAGGAGGGGTCGCCGGCATGTACTATGTATTGTAAGCATGGCATTGGAAGTGTAGTATTTAATAACATTTGGCACAGACAAACCAGACATGCCTCCGAACTTCAGTGGCCAGTCAATGGTAGTTTTGAGATCCCTCGTATTGAATATTTAGAGTCAGTCTTGTTAAAAAAGAAGGCCAGACCTGCAGCATTTGATGTTTTGCAAAATTGGAAAAGAGAAGCGTTGCAGCAGCTTAAAAGTAGGGAAAAACATGTGCGCCGTCATAAAACAAATGCTGAAAAGGCGTTGTTATATGATCAGGACAAACAGTCTGAGTCGGTTAGGAATATGGACAGGGCTTTCTCACTCGGTATGCAGAAAATCTATCCTTCTAAAGATCTTCATGTTTCTGATGAGTTTATCGACAAATTGTTAAATGAACGAAGGCCTGGTGCCTCTGCACCACCTCCGTATGTTCCTCTTCCTCCTGCTGTACCTCTTCCTGCTGTTATTCCTGCTCTTCCTGCTCAACTTGTTGTTCCTATTCCTCCGGTTGTTGTTCCTCCACCTGCTCCTCTGCCTCTTCCCATTGCACCAGTAATAGTACCTCCATTGAATTTGCCTGCACCCTCACTCCCAAGTAGTTCTGTACCGCTTGTAGTTGATCAGGGTGCGGGGTCGAGGATTGTTACTCGTAATACTGTTCCTACAGAAAAGAAACAGGATTTGTTTGCATGGGCTAAGCATTGTATGGAGAGAGATGATCGAGCTAATGTTCTTGCCACACTTTCTAATATGGATAATTTTCCTGAGAAAAATGTTTTCATTGAAGGTTTAGGGATTAATTTATGTATAATGTGGGGTAAATTAAATAATGCAGACCTCCCACAAGGGTTGAGGGACCTGAATACTTTAGCGTTTTCAAGAGACACTGTGGAGAAGGTACATGAGCATGTTGAGAGGATATTTGAGTATAGAAAGGAGTTGGAAAGGTTACGGAATGAGGATGACGAAGAAGAAAGTATGTATGTACAGAAACGATTTCTTCCGTGTTGTAAATCGACATCTGAGGAGGCGCGAATTTGTACAAAAGATGCGATTAGATGGATTTCAGACATATCGATAATTCCAGTTGAGGTATATGACACATACAGTCAATATACACTAGAAATGCAGAGGAAAGTGATACAGGTAATGGTAGAGTACCTGCAGGATGAATGTTTAAAGAGAAAGGTTAGTTGTCCCACAGAGTTATTGAGCATTTATAAGAGAGCTTTTTCACTTGACACTTCTTCAACTGCTTTAGCGCTCGACTTAACTCTGTTGCTTAGTAAGCGTTTGGAGTTGCCTACATCTCAGTTGCCTATGAGAGAGGTTCCTCCGACATTTGTCCCAAAGGTTAAGATTCCTGCTAATGCTGCAGCAGGTACACCTGCTGTGAACATTCCTGCACATTATGTATTGCAGTTTGTTCACGTCCCATTTTCACGACAGGAAGTGCATACTATTAGACAAACTATTCCTGACATTAGGAAAAATCCGACACGGTTCTATAAAGAGATATAGTCCGTTTTGCAGTCCTCAGTGTTTACCTTAGGCGACATTGATTTGCTATTCCCTGTACTCCTGCCTGTAGATTTGTGGAAACAAGTTAGAACTATAGACGATGTACCAGGGTTGGGAGATACATGGGCTAACACAGTTAGGCTTGATGGGGAAAGGCCAGCTGGTGAGAGACCACCTCAGGTGATACTAACTTTGCCTGACAGAATCATTGCAAAACTGAAAACTATAATCCCCGAAAAGAGAATTATTTGGGACAAGCTTACGGCCTGTGTCCAAGGAAAATCTGAGGGTGCTACCGAGTTCTTTAATCGGTTCGAACAGGTATTCTCGGATTTCAGTGGACAAGACTTAGGCACAGAGTCTGGGAAAAGATTATTTGTGGACAAATTTGTACGTGGATTGCTGCCTGACATCCAGTCACAAATTATGTCTTCTGAGAGCGCTTGGCAGGCGAAATCCCAATCAGAAGTACTGCACATGGCTCAGTACTACGAGAACCGTGTCAATAATGAAAAAGATAGAGTCGAGAAGAGAAAAGGTGATTTGAAGACTAAAGTTTTGTTACACCAAATTGTTAGAGGCCCCAGAGGGGGTAGTTCGCAGATTAGAGGTCAGTATGTTCCACAAGGGAATGTGCCCTTGGGTCCTGTGAATATTAACCAGTGTGCCTATTGTCGCCAGGAGGGTCATTGGCGTGCACAATGCCCCGTCCTTCGACAGAGGTCGAATAACACATTTGGAAATATGGGTAGACGATCCAGAGGTCGCCCGGGTGTAGGGGGCCCTCGTAGAGGCCAGTTTTCGCAGGATCCCCAACAACCTTTTTCACAGGATAATCAGACTTCAAGTGTGGATACTAGAAACATATTTGATCATCCTTCTGCTGCATATCTTTCTGAAGAGCTTCCTTTTGATGATATTTTGTTTCGTTAGGATTGCCCGAAGCAGTTTTGGAACCTACACCTATTCCCATTAATCAGAAAGGTCCCTACGTTGAAATGGTAGTGGGAAATAGGAAACATCAATTTTTGATAGACACTGGAGCACAGAAGTGCTCCATTGATCATTCTCGGGTTCCAAACATTCCACTGTCAGGGCAAACCAATGTTTCTGTAGGGTTTTCTGGCACACCAGTTGTTTGTCCGGTTTCTTCACCGGTACCTATTTCTTTGGGTCCCTTTACGGACCACTGTCCATTTCTCTTGACTTCGAATTGTGGAGAGAATTTGCTGGGGTTGAATCTGTTGAAGGAATTAAATGCGGTAATTCATTGTTCTTCTGATGGAGTGCGTTTGACGATTTCACCACAGCAATGTTCTGTTTCGCAATTATTGACTAGACCTTTGCCGCCAGAATTCAGTAATGTACCAGAGTGTTTGTGGGCAGTTGATGACAATGATGTCAGTGTTTTGCAGATTGAGCCTGTTAAAATAGTTTTGAATCATGGAATTAAGCTGCCCCGTATTCCACAGTATAAGATCTCAGTTGAAGGCGAGCGAGCTTTGAAGAGCATTGTTTCCGATTTTGTGCATCGTGGGGTGATTGAGGAGATTGCAGGAAGTTTGTGCAATAGTCCGATTTTACCCGTGTACAAAAAAGGTGATAATGCAATTCCATTTCGTTTTATAATTGATTTACGTGCCATTAATAAAGTCGTCGCTCCGCAATTTCCAATTGTGCCTGATGTGACGACAATATTAACCATGATTCCAGCTACGGCTACTCACTTCAGTGTTGTGGACCTAAAGAATGCTTTCTTCAGTATTCCTATACATGAGGATAGTAGATACTTGTTCGCGTTCACCTTAGGGGGACGCTCATTCACATTTACTTGTGCACCTCAAGGTTATACTGAGAGTCCTAGTATTTATAGTAGGGCTTTGAAAGAGCAGCTTGATACCCTTGGATTGCCCCCTACTTGTACGTTGCTTCAATATGTTGATGATTTGCTTTTAGCCGCTGACTCTGAGAGCTCTTGTAAAGAGGGCACTGTGTTGTTGCTCATCCATCTAGCTAAGCATGGTCACAAAGCTTCGCTCAAAAAGTTTCAATATTGTTGCCAGGAGGTCGCCTATTTAGGCTATCTCCTGTCAAAGGAGGGAAGAAGATTGACACCTGAAAGAATAAAACACATTTCTGGCATGTCTGTCCCAAATACACAAAAGGAAGTTAGAGCCTTGATAGGTATGGCTTCTTACTGCAGGTTATGGATCCCAAACTTCTCACTAGTGATAAAACCGATGTTGGCCTTGACGAAGAAGGGTATTTCTTCGCCATTGCCAAGGAATACGGAGCATCAACATTCATTCGAGTTGCTCAAGACTGCATTATGTTCGGCGCCAGTTTTGGGCACACCGAACTATGAGAAGGCCTTTGTGTTGTTTGTGCATGAATATGATGGATGTGCTTTGGCTGTATTAACGCAGGAACATGGAGGGAAGAATAGGCCATGCGGTTACTACTCTTCCGCCCTTGATCCTGTTGCATGCGCTTTGCCAAGATGTTTGCGCGCTGTCGCTGCTGCTGCTGCGTCTGTAAAACAGAGTGAGGGAATGGTCCTAGGCCATGATTTAACCCTGATGGTGCCTCACTCTGTAGATATTCTATTGAACAAAACCCAAAAGCAACACCTCACTTCCGCACGACTGACAAGATATGAATTAATCTTGTTTGCTCCCCACATTCAAATTAGGAGGTGCTGCGTTCTTAATCCGGCTGAACTCCTACTTTTCCCGCAAAATACTGTTTGCGGTGACGAAGAGTCACATGAATGCCTGTATACTACTGAACAAGATACAAAAGGCAGAGTTGATTTGAGGGACACTCCTTTGGATAACCCACAAGGGGAGCTGTTTTGTGATGGCTCCTGCTTCAAACTACTGGATGGTACATCAACAGCTGCTTATGCAGTCACTACATTGAGTACGGTTGTGGAGACCAAGAGAATTACGCATAACTCTGCGCAGGCCGCAGAGATTATAGCATTGACTCGAGCTTGTGTGCTTTCCGAAGGGCTAACAGTAAACATATATACTGATAGCCAGTATGCCTTTGGGGTGGCTCACAACTTTGGGAGACTTTGGTCAGAGAGAGGGTTTTTAACTTCGCATGGCACCAAGATCCAACATGGCTCCCTGATAGTACAATTGCTTTCAGCGCTTGCGCTCCCTAGTCAGTTAGCAATCATTAAGTGCGAAGCACATCGCAAGATTATAGATGATGTAGGGAAAGGGAATGCTTTCGCTGATCAAATAGCTAGACAAACTGCCTCTGATCTCTTCACGGAGATGTATGTTTCAAGGGAGACTGTAGATGCCTATGCAATGGATGAGGGTGTTGGTTCTGTACGGGATATCCAAGCCGATGCCACATTAGAAGAATCCAAGAGGTGGGCTGAGGGCTTGGGGAAACTCGATGATGATGGGTGTTGGGTGGACATGGTTGAAGGGAAATGGTTGCTTCCTAATGCCTATATAGTAATGATGGTTACCATGGCACACGGTCCCACACATGTGTGCGCTCAACAGATCACGAGAATGTTAGAGAAAGTCTGGGTAAATGATAAGATTTCAAAAATTGCCCAGAACTGGGGCACTGTTGAGCAGCCTGCAAGATGGCTGCTTAGCTTTCATGCTCCGTGCCCGGCTGCTCTTCATCCGTTTATATCAGCGGATATACACTCCATCTGAGGTTCAGAGTGCGAGAATCAAGCTGCCGATGTAGTGGGCAACACTACGATATCTTTTTTGGGCGGATTGGAGCGCGGGCTGCACCGGTGCCGGCCGGCTCTTCGGGCGGTTGAGGCCTCGTTGCCACTGGATCGGGCTGCGGCCTCGCCCGCTGAGGATCTCTGGGGGTTGAGTTCCTGCCTGCCACCTGCCTGCGGGTCCTAGAGCTTGGGCGGCGACCCGAGGACTCTCCCGCCCGCCCGGCTTCGTGGACAGGCCCGCGCCCCGCTGGGCTTCCTCTTTCCGCCCCCGCTCTCCCTCTTGCCCACCACTTGGGGCCGACTCCTCTTCCCGGCCTGCCTCCCGAGTGGAGCGGGGGCGGGCAGCCCCGCTGACACTTACCTGCGGGAGCTGCCGGAGCGGCTTCCCCAACTTGACTCCTGAGCGGCGCCCCGAGGACTCTTCAGGCCGCCCAGCTTTGCGAGCGGGCCCGCGCGCTGCTGGGCTTTCTCCTTCCGCCCCAGCTCTCCCTACTGCCCACCACCTGGGGCCGACTCCTCTTCCCGGCCTGCCTCCCGAGTGGGACGGGGGCGGGCAGGCCCGCCAACACTCACCTGCGGGAGCCGCCGGAGCGCCTGCCCCAACTTGTCCGCTGACTTTGCACGGGCTCGCCGCCCAGCTCTCCCTTCTACCACCGGACCGCTGGGCCCCCTCTGGCCTCCTGGAGTGGATCCTCCGCCGGCGGCCCTTACAACCTGAGGTCCCCTGAGACGCCTGAACACCGAGGGCTTCCCTGCCATTTCGCCGGTCCTCAGATCCATTTGGGAGCTGGGGCCTCCATCCCTCGGCCTGCTCTCCCTGCCGCTAGCCGCCTGCGGGGCATCCCGCCTCCTGCTACCTCTCTGACCGCGGCTCCCCAGCCCCGTGGGATGGGCCTGGCCACCGGAGGCACCTGGCCCCCTCTACGCTGCCCGCGGATCCTGGGGTGGCCGTGCTGGATTTGGCCCTCTCCCGACACCACATCCATCGGGCTGCTGATTGCGGATGATTGCAGGTGAGGAGTAGGGGGTCCTTCACGACAGCTGGCCGCCCTATCTAATTTACCAATCCTGGAGGGGGGGGCACCCCTGTGGAGCACTCTCGCCCCCCACACTCGCCTGATTGCTGTGTATAACCCTGGAGCCCTGCTGCGCCTGCACTGCGGACGACCTCTGGGGGATCGCTCTGGTCCTGCCATCCCCATTGCCAACCTCTCACTCCCCCGCCTGGGTGCCCTGCCTGCTGCCCCCCTACAACATTCTTCGCCCGGCGCCCCTCGCCCACCTGGCATCCTGGGCCTGGTTGCGCTGTGTGGCGATCGCTCTCTGACTGCTACTCGACCTGATCCTTGCTGTGCCTGTCTTCACGCTGTAGTCCCCTTTCCCTCCTGCCAGCCGGACCTACTGCCTCCTCGTACAGGGATACACGCACCCCACGACGCACCTGCCTACTGCGCATCTCGCTCACGTCCCCATATGGTGATTAGACCTGTATGGCCTGCTGCCCCCTCTGAGGCCCCCGCCATCGCCTGCCCTGCGGCCTGGTACGTGCATTCTGATTAACTGCCCTCTGGATCTTGGTGGGTCGCCAATATGTCTGGCAAGTCACGTGGGGCCAACAAATCTGGGGCAATGGACAAATTCGCCAAAAACCTCTCTAGACAAGAGTAGGGAGGAACTACCCTGCCTCAGGATGATTCTGATGCTCCCTCGCCCTCCCCTCAGCCAGACCTTACAACATTGATGGAATCTATGGCCAAAAACTTTGCTTCGTTTCACGAAAAATTAGATGACATCAACGCCAGTGTCGCCTCACTGCGCACCAAATTGGACCAGCATGGTACTAGGCTGGTTGAGGCTGAGACCAGGATTGGGGCCAATGAGGATGTGGTGCACACGCTCCAGAGCATGGTGTCTGACCTGGTGCGCGATATGAAGCAGGTCAAGGCGAAGAGTCCAGATCCCGCCGGAACAATATCCGCATCATCGGGGTCCCGGAGGCGGCCCTCAATGGCAAAATGGAACATGCTGTTGAAAATCTCCTGAAAGACCTCTTGGGAAATCCTCAACTCTCCCCGTTTTTCACTATTGAGCGCGCTCATCGCGCACTGGCCCCCCGCCCCAAACCTGGCGATTTTCCCAGACCAATCATCGCCAAGGTTCTCAGCTTCAGGGATAGGGATCACATTCTACGTATGGCTCGAGAAAAGGGTGAACTGAAATTTGAATCCCAGACAATCCGTATTTTCCCCGACTTCTCTGTCAATGTCCAAATGGAGCGTAGACAATTCAATGGTGTGAAAAAACTGCTCAGGGAGAGGAGGGTGGAATACGCCATGTTGTTCCCCGCAAGGCTAAAGCTTACCCACCGCAATAAGTTGTACTTTTTCACGGTCCCAGAGGAGGCGGTGAAATTTATTGAGTCCCATATTCCTCTCCCTGCCCCTCTCGACGAACCATCAGCGGAGGGTTAAATGGGTTGGCCTCGCACCGAGAATTGAATCCTTTACTGTGCTGATGGCCTCCTCGCCGTCTGCATTTGCCTCGCAATCTCATGAACCCTTGTCTTGCATATCCTTTGTTTGCTGTAACTTGTTGTAACTTCTCCTGAAATTTAATATGGGACACTGGAGCACGAACCACGGTATATCTCACCGACCACTGGGGACTTCTAGTTCTGTACCCTCTGTCTATCGTGCTCTGTTGTGGTGTCTCTTGGAAAATCACCATGTTTTCTGCTGTACGCTATACGGTGTATACCACCGATCAGTCATCTTAGCCGGGCTCACGGCAGCAGCGACCCCCGCTGCAGCTGCAACGCCGAGTTTGGCTTGTTTGGATCCCTGGTTGCGCCCCTGTTGGGCGCGCGAGTGTGGGGTGCTCTGTTGGGGTTCGCACGCTCGCTTTGGTTTTCTGGGTGGGTACACGGGCACTGCTGAGTTGGGGGTGGCAGTGAGGGACGGGGGGTTCAGTTATGGGATGTTGTGCTAAAAATGGCGAGATAGCAGTGGCTTATGGCCCGATACAGCGTGTTACTGTTGGGGTGACTGATACTTATTTAACTCACTATGGCATTCGTTACTGGAATCCCCCTTAAAAACACTACTGAATGGCGGTTAGGTTAATGTCATGGAATATCAGAGGGCTCAGCAACTTCACGAAGGCGCACAGGATTACTGCATATGCCCAGCGACACGGGGTCAAAATACTTCTCTTGCAAGAAACCCAAGCCCTCGCTCACCTCTCGGCTTCTCTAGCCCCGGCATGGGGCCCCAACAAATACTACACGGTGTACTCCTCACAGTCCAGGGGGGTCCTTACCTTGATTCACAAATCCTTGGAATTCTCCCTGCGCTCCAGCCACATAGATACGGAGGGCAGGTACATGATCCTCCACTGCTTCCTCACTAATACTGAATGCCTACTCGTTAATACTTTCGCCCCGAGTATCGATACACCTGATTTCTTTGACCGCATTAATGACACCCTCCTAAGATATGTCGGGGTTCCAATTATTTGGGGGGGGGACATGAATCTCATCCTGGACTCCGAGTTGGACAGATCCGGAACCGCACCTAGGATGTTGTCCAGGGCTGCTCGCCGCCTCCGTGCACACATGGCAACTGCTGGGCTGGTCGATGCCTGGAGAGCATTCTACCCTTTGGGCCTCATTACGACCCAGGCGGTAAGGGGTTTACGGCGGCGTAAACAGCGCCGACCCTTACCGCTTGATTCCGAGGTCCCTTAGCGCCATGGAGGATTTAACACCTGCATTTAGCAGGTGTTAAAATCCATGGCGCTAAGGGACCTTGTTGTTAATCACGCCACCGTAATTTACGGTGGCGTAATTAACGCCTTCCCCACTCCCATTATGCCCTATGGGGCAAAAATGGGAATGGGGAAGGGTAAATGGGTTAATGGGGACTTACCGCCCCGCCAACCTCGGAATGGGGCGGTAAGTCCGCCAACCACCATGGCGTAAACATAGTTTACGCCATGGTGGTAAAGGTACGACCCAGGCGGTAACTTACCGCCTGGATCGTAATGAGGCCCTTTGTCTAAAGAGTTTACATTTTACTCCTCTGCCCAGGACAGTCACTCCAGAATCGATCTCTTCCTTCTCTCTGCCGGGCTCATGGCCAAAACACTTACCACACAGATCCTGCCACGCACGCTGTCCGACCACTCCCCGATCACATTGGACATAGCTTTGCACCCGGCCCTCCCCCAGCACTCTAACTGGCGTTTTAAATCAGAGGCGCTCCAGGATATTGTCTTCAGGGCAGATATCCTCGCCGATATTACCTTGTTTTTTGACACTAACAAACGACATGACACAACGGATGGGGTGAGGTGGGAGGCATTCAAGGCCTTCATCAGAGGCATGTGTATCTCCAGGGAGGCGGGGGTCCTGAAAGATATTAGAAACTCTTTACGCCGCTCTGAGTCTAGACTTGGGGGGCTGGAGCGCGAGTACGATGCCTCCCCATCCCCACCGAAGCTGGCAGAGATACGTTCTGAACTGGATAGATTTGAATCCCTTTGCCCTCAGCGAGATAAGATACCTTGCCCGACCAGTTTCGGCCCGAAGGTATAGGGAGGGAGAGAGGCCGGGTCGCACCCTGGCCCGTCTTGTCCGATCCGAGCGAGGCAGAGCCCGGATCGACAGTGTCATCGACAACAACGGAGTGCGACACTGGTCCGACCGGTCCATTCTCGAGACCTTCGCAGATTTTTACGCTACCCTCTATGCCCGACAGCGGGAGCACAGCCCGCAGGACCTGGACGCTCTCCTCGACCGCATCCCAATGTCCCTCATAACTTTAGCAACTAAAGAACAATTATATGCACCCTTCACCCTCAATGAGATCGCCTCGGTCATCTCCGCCCTCCCTAAGGGGAAAGCTCCTGGCCCAGATGGCCTAACTGCCGAATTCTATCAAGAGCACGTTGCCCTTCTTGCCCCGCGACTTCATGAGGTCTGGGTCGAGTCCCTGCGCCTGGCCACCCTTCCCCAGACCCTGCGTGAGGCTGTCATCACTGTGCTCCCCAAGCCGGGTAAGCCTCTTGATGAATGCGGCTCCTACAGACCCCTGTCCCTCATCAATACCGACACCAAGATTTTCGCCAAGGTCATAGCTAACAGGTTCCTCCCCATCATAAACATCTGATCCACCCGGATCAAAGTGGTTTTGTCCCTGCCCGCTCCACTGCATTAAACATCCGGCGGTTATTCAACGTTATTTCTAGGATAGACCCCAAAGCCAACTCGGTTGCCGTGACGCTTGACGCCCAAAAAAGCGTTCGACATGGTCTCATGGCAATACCAATGGGCGGTGCTGGTGAAGATGGGGATCGGCCCATACATGTTGGCCTGCATTAAACTGCTTTATACTAACCCTGTCGCCAGAGTCCTGGTTAATTCTCACCTTTCAGCTCCCTTCACCCTCGATAGAGGGACCCATCAGGGCTGCCCATTTTCTCCCCTCCTTTTTGCAATGGCTATCGAGCCCATGGCAGATAGTGTCAGAGACAACCACACCCGTAAAGGTATACGGCTACGGGATACCCCTGAGATCATATCACTTTATGTGGACGACGTGCTCTTGTACATTAGAGACCCATCGGTCCATCTTGACCCGATCATTCGTGAAATAATCAAAATTGGCACCTTCTCGGGCTTCACTATAAATTACACCAAATCAGAAATCTTCCCCCTCACACCTGCAACTCCCCAACCTGTATGTGAATTCCCACTCAAGTGGGCCCCCCAGGGCATCAGATACATGGGGGTCCAGGTGTCCCTCTCGAAATCCTCCCTATTGGCTGACAACTATGGGGTGGCCGCGCAATACACTGAGACTAGGATGAAAAGATGGTGCCACCTTCCACTCTCACTATCAGGGAGGCTGTCCCTAATCAAGATGATCATTGTCCCAAAGCTCCTATATATATTTGCTAATGTCCCACTCTGGCCCGGAAAACAATACTTTGCTTACCTGCACGCGGGTTGCGCTCGCTTCCTGTGGCATTCCGGTGCCGTTCGTAGGAAGTGGCAATTTATGACTCTGCCCTACGAGAAAGGGGGCTTCAATGCGCCGATCTTACTCAGTACTGGATAGCCGCACAAGCTCAGCACGCCACTTACTGGTACCACCACCAGGACCCTCCCCCCCATGTTAAGCTTGAGAGACTTGCGACTGCGGAAGTAAATGTCATGTCCCTTATCCTCTTCCACTCGTATCACTCGGACGCCCCCGCTGACCCGGTGGCCTCCACCATCAGAGCGTGGCGACAGGTTCTGATGCATTACTCCGACTCCCCCCCGTACTATAAATGGCTTCCCTTATGGTTGTTCCCTGGCCTCACCTCCACACAAGATAAGCTGCTGATGCGTCACTGGGTGGACCTGGGATACAGATCATTCGCCGACCTGTTCCCCGATGGGAAATTTATCACCCCTCACACTTGGAGGCCAGGGCACTGTAAGTCCTTTCTGGAACTGCTGCAATACTTTCGACTCAGAGCGGCTGTCCAGGACATGTGGCCCTCGTATCCTGATGAACCCCCGGAGTCCCCAGAGATTTGCTATATTGCGAACTCCGCAGGGGGCAGGGGCATAGTGTCCGCCCTGTATAAAATGTTGATGGCGAGAGCCCCCTAACCCTCCCATGCTGTCCGGGATGCCTGGAGCCACGATCTGGGGTTAGACATCGCAGATGGTATGTGGACCAAAATGTGCATGCATACACGCAAGGTTTCTCTCAGCTCCAGGGTCAGATGCATTCAATACAAGTTGCTCAATCACCTATATTACACCCCTCAGGTGGTTGGGAGATTTGCATGGGACCACTCCCACTCCTGCCAGAGATGTAGATCAAGCAATGCGGACCACGCACACATGTTCTGGTCTTGTGGGGCACTGGCTCCGTTCTGACCCCCTGTCTCTACTGTTTGGGGTATGGGAGGGGACTGACGCGAAGCGGGCTGCTAGATTTCTGAATGTGGCTGCGATTGTGGCCAAGAAGTGCATTCTGCGATGTTGGAAACAGCGATCCCCCCCTTCACTGCAGATGTGGTTGAAAGCCCTCACTTGGACACAAATATGTGAGGAGGACTACATCAACATGTTGCCTGGGAATGCTAGACCTAAAAATGTTTGGACTGAGTTCTGTAGCTACCTGAACAGAAGGGTTGACCTGGAGCTTCTGTCTTCTCCCCCATCTCCGGGGCAGGGGATGGACCATGCTGAAAAATGAATGGCCTGCTGTAATTTCCTGCTGGTATATGCTTGAGTGTTTTCTCTGCTGCGCCTGTGCATCGACACCTACTCTTTTGACCTGTACCCTATGTTGTTATTGTAACATGTGCTGTGCCTACTACTGCTTCTTGCCAATAAAGAAAAGTTAAAAAAAAAAATTGCCCAGCATTATGTCCAAAATTGCATGATTTGCCTACAACACAATGTGGGAAAGGGGACAGCAACTCCAAGAGGTAGCTTTGGGCCTCCTTCTGTCCCGTTTGAAGTGATTCACTTTGACTTTATTGAAATGGAGCGATGTAACAATCTAAAATATGTCCTTGTGGTCATTTGTGCCTTTAGTAAGTGGGTCAAGGCTTTCCCTGTTAAAGACGCTACAGCCATGACCACTGCAAAGACCACGTTAAAGGAATTCTTCCCACGGTTCGGTTTGCCGAGAGTTATCTGGTCGGATAATGGTCCGCATTTTATCGCTGCTGTAATTCTACAGATATGTACGGCATTGCAAATTGACAAACGATTCCATTCGGCCAGACATGCTCAGAGCGCTGGATTAGTGGAAAGACACAATGGTATCATAAAAAACAAGCTTGCTAAGACGTGTGCCGGCACCAAACTAAAATGGCCGGACGCCTTACCGATCGTGTTACTTTCAATGCGGACAACCCCTCAAACTAAGACTGGGCTCTCTCCCTTTGAGGTGGTATTGGGGAGACCTGCTAATATTTGGGGTTTGCCTAAAAGCTGCGCATTGCGCGATGTAGAAAATGTACTTCTCTCCGACTATTGTAACCAATTGACTAAAAACCTGTTTTCAATTTATCACCAGGTGCGAGAGGCATTGCCGGTGAGGTACGAGGGCCCCGGTCACAGTCTACGATCAGGGGATTGGATCCTCGTTAAATCCTTCGATAGAGCGTCTTGCCTCGCACCACGTTGGAGGGGCCCCTACCAGGTGCTCCTGGTCACTCAGACTGCGGTGCGGGTAGGAGGGCGTCGCCACTGGATCCACGGCAGCCACACCAAATGGATCCCACACCCAGTGCCATACGATACAGAAGACGCAGAACCCCTTTTCCGACATTGAAACCAACGTACCCGAAACCGCAGACGGTGGAGAGAGAGTATCGGAGGCCGTTCTGGAAGTTGTAAGGCCTGACAAAACAGCCATCTTGCCTCCTTGCTCTCCCACTGCATCGATTGTGGATCATCCATCTTCTGATCCAACTTCCGTTCACTTGCCACCTCCTGTGGGAAGTGACGACATCCTGTCTGCTGATTCTTTTGCACCGGAAACTGTGAAGTATAATCTCCGCCCAAGGAGATAGGTTTGCAATACGGCTCTTGCTGTACAATTGAAAGAATTTGAGGGCTTGCCTTTTTTTGGCCCAATTGCATAAAGGGTTCTGCTGGCTAAGGGTTGTGGGAAAAGACATTAAGAAGACGCGCGACCGGAGTCGCCAGCAAACGAACAATTGGTGTTTCTCGATTGAAGACGACAATGCCCGCATCCGCTACCATTCGTACTGAACTTTTGGACAAAAATGTGACTAGGAGAGACAATGAGCAGATATGTATGGGGGCCCCGAAAACGTTTTGTTGTCTACTGGTGATAATCAGTAACTGTTGGTTGTGGGTTTTGGTATTTGGAGAGAATAAACCCTTTGAATGATTTCCTACCTGTTGAAAATATAACTGTTGTTCCCACTCCTTCTGTGCAACTACATACCTTGTCACCTAGAGATCTAATGGTGATAGATATTTCTGACAGCTATTCAGGGTGTATGGACGATGACACATGGAGTTATTTGCAGGGAGATCAGAAGTAGTTTAGCACTTGGCATAGGCCAAAAGGAGGGTTTGTCAAACTAGAAATTATATTGTGCCTCCTATTGCTATGAATATATGTATATTGGCCTACGCCAAGCTGATAACAAGCTGCTTATAAACTACATGTGAATAAACTCGCATTGCAAGGTCCTGACCTTAGAAACCATGTAAACTGTCATTTTGGGTCAGGCCGCCATTTTAGGTTTTCTTGCTCTATAAAGTCACCATGTGAGCTAAAATGGTAGCCTATGTTATTCAGAACAGAACTCGATTGTCATGACCTCTATACAGCTAATGTATAACTTGCCTGCAGGCCACTTGTTAGGGTCATGAGCTGAGACCTTGTCCTTCTGCTGACCTGTGTGCAATGGATTACCTGTATCGCCGAAACTGATCTATAATTGAATGAGAACACCTGCTTAACTATATTTTGTAATGTTAGGCCTAGAGCATACATTATTACCATTTCTTCTTGTTAATGTATAAACCTAAGATGAACTAGATTTGACCTGGCAAGGGACCCTAGAGCAGTAACTTATTTATGGAATGGTTAACCCAAAGGAGGGCTGAACAGCAGGCTTGAAATGTATAAAAGCCTGACTGTTTCAATGAATATTTGTATTCACTGAGCACACCGAACCAAGCCGGAGTTCGCTGTGTTGTACTGAGGGTCGATTGCTATCTGAATTTTGTTCTGTTCTTTTGTAACTGGATTCGGTATAAAATAAAGTACTTTGTATGTTCCTTTGTAACCTGTGTTTGGTGTGTTTCCTTTTTGGTTACCCTGCCTCATATTATTTCCTTGTTTTCACACTCCGTTTCCTTGAAGCGCTTTGAAACACATTGTCTATAGGCGCTATACAAATAAACCATCATATCATATGCATGTAAACGCATACATTTTGACCTACTGCGGATACATGTATAGTCAGTGGTTGAAGTGTACAAAAAGAAGTAGTGGAACTATGTTCCGTGATGGCCTGCTCCCGCTCCAAACAAACCTCATTGCCATGCCCCCTCCCACTTGCAATACAAACTCACAAACACTTGCACCTGCTGTTTAAGGGAATGTTCAGTGCAGTGCATTGAGGTGCACGTTTCAACTTCTTCCTACACTTTTATTTTAAAACAGAACCATTCCGGAACGGTTTCTTTTTAAAATAAAAGCATAGGAACAGCAACACTTTTTTTTAAAGTAAAGAAGCACCGCTTAGAGTCACTCCTGCCCACTTTGACCGCTGTGTATAGTGCCTGAATGACTTATAAGTGCTATAGTACCACAACCTGTCCAGATGGGCGGACATGACTTCTCAAGCCACAGGCAGGTCCTCTAACCCCGCAGGCAAAGGATCTGATAACTTTGCATTTATGCAACCACCACATAATGGAGGTGGACACACTAAATAAACACGCTAGAACTATTTCACCAACTGCTTATTTCTGAAATAGTTTTCATCGAGTTGCTCATTACATTAGGTCTCCAGGAAAGACATGCACTTTATTTCCGCCACGTTTGATATTATGTTGTGCAAGCATCACATTAGATCGCTGAGGGAGATTTGCAGTTTAGTTCTGAAATGCATTATCTCTGCATGTTACATGAGATCCCAGGTGAAGGTCTGTGTTTTATTCCTAGACATAGAGGAGGGACTAACTTGGGGGTTTCAACTTGAATAACAGCCCTTATCTCGGGATGAGGTAGTACTGGACTAGAGGAAAGTCCAGCCCCTTGAGGGATCTCTGGGGTGGGGGCCCATGGACTGGTGTGCCTAAGCGACATTGGGATCCCTGCAGAGGATTTGTGCAGACTTGCAACGTGAAAAGAAGGTAGTCGCTGTCACATGTGTATTCCTTTGGGGGAACAATTGCCAAAAGGCTTTATTGGGGAAAGAAAATTAGGCACAGCCTCATTCGGGTGTCTTTGGGAAACTGCAGGACAGGCCTTGGGCATGCACGCGTGGGATTATTCTCTTTCTTCTCTTAGCACTGGGTCACCCTGCCTTTTATCAAGTCTTTGCCCCCTGACTGCCCCTGGTCCAGTATCCCCCAAATGCTCCTCCTGGGCTATCCCCTGGGGTCTCTGTCTGGTGTGGCTCTCCACTGAGTGTCAGGTCCACGCTACCATTAGCTGCTTCTCAACACCATGCAGAGAGGCCTCACGCTCCGCGCCAAGAGAAAAGGAGGAGGCCCTCTGTGACCGGTTTATAGAGGTGTTACTTTAACGTGGTGGAGGAACAATCTCTCTTACAACCTCAGACCCTCTGTCTCTGGACGCGGACTCTTATTTCCTTTTCAAATCGGTGCCCTCCCCTAGAAGGGGTCGCTCCGACAACCTTACAGAAGAGAACAAGGATTCCAAAATTGGTGCACTCCTAATATGTTAAGCTATAGAAGATAGTAAATGAAGTTCTCAATTAAGTTTAAGGTGCGGGGGAGGAACTGAGATCCTGGCACAAGACTTCCACAAATAACAAATAAAGAAAGAGAAGATTCAAGCTTTGAACCCTCCCATCCCCTGCACACTATTATGTGTTGGCTAAACCAAGTACTATGGCATAAAGGTAATAATGTCCGTGAGTAAATAATGATGATCAAACATAACCAGTTTTGTAAAACACATAAGTGTATATATTTTGTTTTAGATTGCAAATTAGATACAAAGACAAAAACAATCACAATGTTATCACAGAGAAAAAAAACAAATTGGTGACATGTTGCCAGTAGTCTGCTTTCAATTGGCGACGCGTTTAGAGGATGAACTCCTCTTCTTCTTAGGCCTAAACAGACTATAAACAAATATATATATTACAAAAAACAGATTTTGTCCAAGTGTGTTATACAGTTATACCTTAAAAGTTAAAGAATCTCTATACAACAAAAAAAGAACTATTTCTAAGGTTTCAACCTACTGTCGGGGGGAAATTCTGCCGGGGTCGGCCGGGCCGTCCGCAGACCTCCAGGCAGGGAGGCCCCAACTCCTCCCGTGTATCCCAGATGAGATAGAGTATGAAACACACACAAGGAGCAAGGTGCCTCTGCTGTTTATTAGACAAAACGGCAGGGATGGGTCAAGGAGCGTACGCGTCCGTCCTGACACACACACAATCGTGTGGCTCGCAGGCCCTTTTTACTGTATTATGACGCGCTACTTGCGTCACTTCAGAAAGTTAACAAAAAACCTATCGCCACTCTTAATTGGTTGCTCGAGTGGTAGGGTTAGTATAGCACACATATAGAGAACAATGTTAGTGGACAAAGGGTAGTCAGGTGATATATCTGGGTTGTCCCTACAATTAGATACATGAGAATTGTTACATGAAGACTCCTGAGGATTGGTTAATATTACTGGCGTCAGTGATAAGAGCCCCATGTTCTGATTGGTGCGCCCGTGAGCTTCCCAGCCTGGGACCACCGCTGTTCCCAGCTCTCGGTGTACCTGCAATTTGCAACAATGTTTCACTATGGGTACGTGCAGACAATGTGAGGATTTATTCATAGCTGGAAGGCTGACCGCTCCCACTGTCGCAGATGTCCATTGAGCCTTTCAAGTGTATCTGCCTGTGTCTCGTAGCGAGGGATCCAGACGCCTCTTCTCTCCTGGGTTTGGCATCTCGTCAGGTTCGGCTTGGTCACGTGGCGAGGGACCGTGTTTGAGGCAGAATTCTGCACAATTAATATTGCTTTCCCACTGTGTGTCTGGTTTAATTTGCAGGTGTGACCTTAACGTTGGTGCGCGGAGTGCGAGGTTGCAACATCGTGCCTTTGATGATTTGTTCTTGGAATGTGGGTTTGCAACATTGCGATCTTGGCTGGTTGTTTCACCGGGCTCATTCTGCAGGATCAGCAACCTGACTCTTGCTGTGTTAATGTCCACGGGAGCTCTTGTTTGAGGCCTACTTGGGCCTGGTGCATAAGTGGTCCGTTTGGTGCATAGGTGCTTTAGGTTATAGTAGCATATAGTTCCATGACCGGTATCGTGTCTTCATTATATTTCTCATGGTGGTAACTGGTTTCAAGAGAAGCGTGAGCAAGCTTTGTAGATGAGTTCATGACGCGTCTTGCGTTTCTGCATTTTGAAAGCCTATGTAGAAAATAATAAAGATGCATGTCCGTGAGTATGCCTGTCACCTACGTCATAGCACTTGGTATATTCTTCGTGTAGATTGGTGCGGGAGTGTCCAGTGTATATATTTGCACAGGTGTGCTTAACCGTTGTCTAGGTCGTCATGGCATCTCTAACGACGTGTAGATTTTAGTCTAGTTGGTCCGTGCCGCAGGTGTCGGCATGGCCAGTGCGGGCTGCTGGGCAGGCAGATGGACACATCCGTATGTTCCTGTACCAGGGTATCTGGTCGTCTGGTAAATGGACAAACTCTTCTCGTGGCGGGTGTCTGGGTCGTGACCCTTTAGGCCAAGCGCGAGAGGTGAAGGACGGGAGCCTGGTCTTCCATTCTCCCACTTCAGTCCCCCCTCTGGTCGACTTGTCGACCACAAACATATCCTTCTCGTTATCTCCTCTTACTCGCCATATCTTAGTTATTCCTCCTAGATGTCCATAATGGTTTACATGATCTTCAAATTACCAATACATATATTCACAGGTTCCTCCAGGAGTACAGTATACCCATTTCCCTATGTAGCTCCTGGGGTTTCTTGGGTTCTCGATCTTCACTGATGGTGGGTCTAGATGGTTGGTGATGATTTGGGTGCGCAACTTCTCCCTCTCCTGTATTATCACACCTGTATGTTGGCCGTCATCTGCTGGCATCAAGGGGTGCATTCCCACCATTTCGAGCAACTCGTCAGTGGTACGTGCCTTCCGGGCCTTCCAAAATCTAATTATGATCAGCGTAGCTCCAGCCAAAATAGTACAACCCACTATTATTTTCAGTCCATCTGACAGCCAGGATGGCATCCATGACCATAATAGTGAAAACCAGCTCTTATCCTTGTTTACACCGTTACTTTCATCCATCATTTTGGAGTGCATCTGGGCCAATTGTGAAACTGCTTCTGTCAGGGTACCATTGTCAGCATCGTTGGCAGGTATGAACGTGCAGCATGATTGTCCTATCTTTGCACAAACTCCTCCTTCCATTGCTGTGAGAAGGTCCAATACATATCTGTTCTGGAGTGCTACCATCCTTATAGCTCGCAGCTCCTCTTTTATTGCGTTAAACCCATTTACTGTAGAATTGATGGTCATCATTAGTCCCCATCTAGTTATTTGGAGCCATTTTGCGTTTGCGTAAGCCTGCAGTCCCGGGTGTATTATTGAGGAGAAGAACATTGCTGCTCTGCTGAATAGTCTGTGTTCTGGCGGTATTGAGGTTAGTGCCGTTTCCGACCTTCCCCACAGGTAATTTCCTGTCAGTGGCTCTCCTTGTCTTTTTCTTCTATTTAGGACAGTATCATTGCTGTTGGTCCTGTTCCCTTGCTCCTCCTGAAGTGGTGCAGATCTCTTTTTTCTCTTGTCCCCTTCATCCACTTTGGGAAAGTTCGCCACATTGACATGCTTCTTAGGTACCACTAGTGATGGTACATTGACGTGCACCATTGTGCACACACCATTCCACAGGGGAGGCAGTGTATGGTATGCCTTTTCTCCACAGGCCCAATAATGGTCCATTATTACTGCTGTTCCTGCTCCCCCCTCAGGTAACTCCATCACACTTGCACAATTGGTGTTATATCCTACGTCCACCTCTCCTTTATGCTGGTAGCATACCTTGGGCGCAGTCAGCGGTAGTATTGTTATTGGGTCTTCATCTGTTTCTACCCACGTGAGCATTGGTACATACTTGATCCACGTCGTCCAACATCGGTGATTGTGTGCCTCGATAGTTGAGATAGTTTCTTTTGTTACCATGTTGCTGCCAATCACTCCTATCTCCCAGCTGTTGTCCAGATACACCTTTCCTGTTATCATCACCAGCGGCCTCTCCCAACATCCTTGTTTACCCGGAACTTCAGTGGCGTACCAATCACATGGTAGATACTGCAGTGTTACTTTCTTTGTTTCTCCTTTTGCAGGGCCACTTGTTATGTATCTGAATGCTTCAGCATGTAAACTGCTCTTGTGGTAACTCAAATAGGTCTTGAGGAAGTTGTTTTCATATGGGTATGAGTCTCGTGTTTTCCATGTCATGTGCACTACCGTCCCTTGAAATCTTCCTTTCGTTTGGAACAGTGCCAAGTATATTATGCACTGTGCTGTCTTTTCATCTATTTCTGTGGCAACAAATGTTCGTGAAGCACTCATGGCGTATGGTATTAATGAGCAAACGTAGCAGCTGTCCTCAGTTGTCTGCTTACCAATGCGGGTCATGTGTTGGTACCATATGTTGTTTGTGACGTGTGCTGAATCTTGTATATAATTATCAATACCTTTATTGTCTGAGTATGTGCTGCGTTTAACTCTATTTTGCTTGGGTGCAATGTTACTACTATCACCTGACGTAACACCTGTTGCAGCAGGGGACGGGGGTATATTAGGTTTGGGTGCAGCAATAAAATTAATAGCATAGCTGTACTGCCATACAGAGGCAGCCAAGAACCCGGTGATCATCAAAATCCCTATCACTTTTATTACATATGCTAATCTCACCGGCATTTTGCTCTTACCTTGCTGCAGTCCTGGCAGCGTATTCTTGCGACGTTAAAGTTGCCCGCCTAAAAATTCTCAAAATGCTTGTTATTAAATGTTAGTTGTTTGTTTCCTTTAAGCTCTCCCTATCAAATAGTCATTCAGTGCCCAGGCGAAGAGCTGTTCCCACGCTACTCTAAGTGATCTGTCTCTTAGGACCGGCAAGTATGGGCGGAGGTGGGGCATGGAATATTCTATGGCCAAGAGGAATGCTGTGTAGTAGACACGTACCCTTCTCCTTTTTAGGTACGTTGGCCTTTTTATTTCGTATACAAATTGGTGTGACAATTCTTCTGGGTAGTTATCGTCTGGGAGTACCATCTACGCCTGGGCAGTGAACTTGTTAGTAAGCTATTTTCTTAACAATACAATAATACGCAGTTCCTGTATGTGCGAGAGAAAAAAGAGAACATTCACGTGTTTACATGTGTATTTGTGCAGGCAATGTCCTTCAGTTCAGTTATAACTATACTTGGGGGTCAATGGGCGGGGGGTTTGGGCTCAGATGGCGGAAGTATTTTTACTCTTTGAGCGTGTGACCATGGGGTAGGCAGTATGGGGATCACCCCTTTCTTCGCCAGTTATTGTCTACGGGGAAGCTGGGTAGTGACACGGTAAGGGAACAATTGGGTCGTTGTCTGTGGTAGAACTTCCTTCCGCTGTCGGGGATGTTGTTGCTGTTCTTCCAATGGACCTGTCGTTGGCGCTGGGGCGGGTCTGCAGTTTGTAGATCTTTACATCATGTAGGTGGTTCCAGGCACGCTTGTCCTTTAGTTTTACTGCTCTTGTTGATACGTCCTCTACCAGATAGGGGCCAGTGAACCGCTTATCCTTCCACTTCCTATTGAAATTGCGAAGTAGCACGTGGTCACCTTTGGCAAGTTTGCACAAGTTCTCCTTTTCCAATTCTGTACTGGCACCTTCTTCTTGATTGCTGGTAGACCCGCCCCGTGTGCGCTCGAGCTGTTGAGACACAAACACAACACTAGTAATCAAAGAAGACACATATTGATACATTTCATCACCTGACACACTCGCTGAACTTTCGTGGTCAGTGAATGCCCTTGACATTGGCGTTAGGGGAAGGCGCATTTGACGTCCAGTAACCACCTCGTGAGGGGTGAGGTGGTGGTCGGACCCTGGCCTATTCCTCAATTCAAATAGGGCTAATGGAAGGCAATACAACCAACTTTTCTTTGTTGTTTGTTGTATTTTTGCAATTGCCTCCTTCAATAGGCCATTCAGGCGTTCACATACACCGTTAGCCTGTGGGTGGTATGCACATGCAAATTTGTGTTTTATGCTCAGCAAGGATGTGATATGCTGGAACATTTCGTTTGCGAAATGCGGGCCATTGTCTGACCTTAACACCTCGCACACTCCCCACCTGGGGAAGACCTCCCTTACTAGGAATTTGGCTGCTCTAAATGCATCTGGGTGTGAACAGGGCCCTGCTTCAATCCACCTAGAGAATGGACATACTACTACAATCATATACCTATTACCTTGACATATGTTGATCATATCAACATAGTCAATGTGAAGGTGCCGAAAAGGTCCCTCTGGCCGGGGTATGGTACCTCTTATCACTTTTAGGGTATGACCGGCCGTAAACTGTTGACATGTGAGACAATTGCTGATAAAATTCGACACATGAGAATTTAACTCGGGACAGAACCAATCTTCTCTAATTCGTGCTGCAATTATTTCCTTGCCTGTATGGGCTGGGTGATGTAATTGGCTCAGGGCGGTGTTTAAAAGTGCCAACGGTATTACAACTTTTCCAGTGCCACCCTGGCGCCATAGTGCGTCGGTTGGTGACATTGTACATCCTCTTTTTACCCATATTTCTTTTTCGGCCATTGGTGCAGCCGCTTGTAACTCCATAATCTGTGTGGCTGGGAGATGGGTGTACCCTTCTCTTATCAACATCTCCCTAGCCATTCCCCTCCCTCTCCCTCTCTGTGAGTCTGTGGGGTTCCATATCTCACCAAAGTATGCAGCATATTTTGCATGTGCGTCTGCTGCTGCATTCCCTTTTGAGACGTGGTCTTCACCATTGGTGTGTGCGGTGCATTTTACTAGGGCTAGTTCTTGGGGGTCGTTTATTACTTCAATTAGTTCAGCCAATAAGAGGGCATGTTGCACTGGAGTGCCATCAGCTCTCCTAAACCCTCTTCTTCTCCATTTTGATAGCCCTGAGTGGACAGTGGATGTAACATATGCACTGTCGGAATATATGGTTACTCGTTTGTCAAAACTTTCCTTCAATGCCAATATTAGTGCAACCAGTTCCGCGGCTTGAGCAGAGTAATGCTGTGGTAATTGTACACATTTCATAGCCACACACACCGGCGCCTCCATCATTTTTACCACTGCTGCCCCAGTCCTCCGTATCCCATCTCCTTGATCAATAGTTGATGATCCATCAATAAACAAAAGCTCACCTCCCTCGAGTGCGTTTTCTTCAACTTTTCTAGTACATGAGTACATTTCAGTTATTTGGGTGCAGTCATGGGCGTAATCTCCCTCCTCAATTACTTCTGCTAGGAACCTTGCAGGGTTAACCGTGCTACATCTAACAATTGCTAGTTCAGCTCTAGACAAAATGATCTCATAACCTGATGCCCTCTGCGTTGTTAGTGTGGACTTAGGTTTATTCAATATTGCAAATAGTGCATGTTCCACAAACAGTGTAGTTGGACACCCCATGGTTATTGCTGATGCTTTTTCCACTGCAAAAGCAGCTGCAGCGAGACCTTGTTCGCAAGGGAAGTGACCTAACATCACAGGGTCTAAGTGACCGCTGTAAAATGCTACTGGTTTATAGCCCATGCTCGTTTTTTGGGCCAATACTGCTTTCATCACTGCTGAGTCGCAATGTGAAAATATAAAAAATCGTCGCTCATAGTCTGGGGATGCCAGTACTGGAGCAGTTGATATTGCGTCTTTCAATTCATCAAAGGCCTCCCTCATTTCCATAGTCCACCCCAACTTTTTCTCCCCTTTATTGGCTTCCCTCAAACCCTCAAGCAGGGGTCCTATGTATGAACTGTAATCAAATACCCATGCTCTACAGTAGTTGCACAGCCCCAGAAATTGCTGCAGTTCTCTCACAGTCTGTGGCATTGGAGTGCTTGAAATGGCCTGTGCTCTTTGTGGTGCAATCTTTCTTCCATGTTGGGATATCAGTTGGCCAATATAAAGTACCTGTTCCTGACAGTATTGTATCTTTTCCATGTCTACCTTGTACCCTTTTTCAGCCAATATCGTCAACATTTTTAAGGAGTCCTCTCTGCATTTACTTTCGTTTGTACTGCAAATTATTATGTCATCCACATACTGTAACACTGTGCTTTCCACTTCAACGTTACCCAAATCCATCTGTATTACTCTATTGAAAATTGAGGGTGATTCACAATACCCCTGTGGCAATCTGGTATGTTTCCACTTTGTATTTCGGTAAGTGAAGCTTGTCAAATCTTGTGAGTCTGGGTGTAATGGTATTGAGAAAAAAGCATTTTTAAGGTCAATCACTGTAAATCGTGATGCTTCTGCTGGAATGCCACACAATATTGTGGCTGGGTTTGCTGTTACTGGATACTCTGCTTCTACTATGTTGTTCAAGGGCCTGAGGTCCTGTATGAAGCGCCAAGACCCCCCTTTAGCCTTGCGCACTGGGTACACAGCCGTGTTACATGGTGACTCTGAGGGGACCAATATGCCATTGTTTATAAGGGCCGTTATGGTTTCATATATGCCCTCATCTGCCTCTTTTGACAGTGGGTACTGTTTCACTCTTGGTAGTATGGCACCTTTTTTCAATTTTATCCTTACACCCCCTATGCTTTTTATGCATCCCACGTCATAAGGGCTAATAGTCCATAATGATTTGGGCACCCTTGACATATCCTCCTTAAAGAAGGGGACTGGGGTGCATGCGGGTGCCTCAAGTGCCATTGCAATTTTCTGTGCTACTTGTTTGTGAGCCACTCTTAGCCATATTTCTACACTCATCATGAACACCATTTCACCTTCCTCCTTTTCTTCTGAAAACAGCTCCTCATCTGACACCTGGGTCAGCCTACATCCTTCTGCTAGTGCTATCACTGCCCTCCATGCTCTCCCTTCTTTATCTTGGGCGTGCACAGCAATATAATCAGCTGTTGCAATAATGCTCTCAATGTCCATTACAAACACCTTTCCTTCTGGTTCATTAACAGGTGTTTCTGGTCGGAACAGATAGGCTGCTGGCCTCCTCCATATTTTCCCTTCTATCCCTGGCATCCATGCAAATGCCATGTCTGTTCCATACTGGAATAGCTCGCCATCTACTGGTTCCGCCCTAATCGCTGTCTGTCCACAGTATGCTTGCATAATCTGTCGTGCTGCGAGCATGTTAATCCCTGGAGTAGAGCAAATTATGCCATCCTCTGTAAAGGAGATCGTCATATTCAACCTGTTCATTATGTCCCTCCCCAGTATATTTACTGGTGAGGCACTATAATATAAAAGTGGAACCGACAGATTATAATCTCCAATAGATAAGGGAACGTTATCAGTAAAGGGAACCAACCCTTTAGCCCCAGAAAATCCTTGGGTGTTCGTGTCTTCGCCTGACATCTTAAATTTACCTTCCCTTATGCAAGACCGGGTTGCCCCAGTGTCAACAAGGAATGATAATTTTTTGTCACCTATCGTTACCTCTATGCGTGGCTCCTCCGCACTATTAGGTGTTACTGACAGGATGGGACACACCAAGGCCGTCTGTGGGCTGTCCTATTGGGGGTACAATGATTGGCCATTCCCTGTGTAAGGGTTGTGTCCCAAGACCGTCACCCTACCCAATTGCGTTTGTTGAGTTTGGGGTTGTTGTGTTAGCGCTACTTGTTGTTGTGGCAGTGGCTGTTGTTGTGTTATTTGTTGTTGTGGGTCACTTCCTTGTTGTAACGTCTGCTGTTGTTGTATGCCCTGCTGTTCTTGTGAGGTCCTAGGTTGTGCCTGTTCATTCCATGCTGGTGTTCCTGGCCTGACCCTACACGTACGTGACATGTGTCCTAATAATCCACAACTCCAACACACGGGTGGTTCCCTGCTTTGCCATGGGAAGCTCCCTGTGTTGTCCTGGTATACTGGTTGCCCTGTGGGGTAGGAATTTCTAAGTCCTCCCACCTGCTGTTGGGTATTATATCCGTATCCTCTCCCTCTCATAAATCCTCCTCTCCCCCTGTTATAACTATAATACCCAGCTCCTTGCATTGGGTACCCTCCTCCCATGTTTGGTGCGTGTAATTGCAGTGGCGGTACTTGTTGTGTTATAGTCTG